>NC_088423.1:10041803-10399303 GCF_034236695.1 Oncorhynchus nerka | reverse complement strand
CCAATAAACAGACAGACAACACAACAGTATCAGTCAGGGCATCAGGACCAATAAACAGACAGACAACACAACAGTATCAGTCAGGGCATCAGGACCAATAAACAGACAGACAACACAACAATATCAGTCAGGGCATCAGGACCAATAAACAGACAGACAACACAACAGTATCAGTCAGGGCATCAGGATCAA
Source organism: Oncorhynchus nerka (assembly GCF_034236695.1). NCBI lineage: Eukaryota > Metazoa > Chordata > Actinopteri > Salmoniformes > Salmonidae > Oncorhynchus > Oncorhynchus nerka. The sequence continues at coordinate 10,399,111 of NC_088423.1, read as the reverse complement.
TAAACAGACAGACAACACAACAGTATCAGTCAGGGCATCAGGACCAATAAACAGACAGACAACACAACAATATCAGTCAGGGCATCAGGACCAATAAACAGACAGACCACACAACAATATCAGTCAGGGCATCAGGATCAATAAACAGACAGACAACACAACAGTATCAGTCAGGGCATCAGGATCAATAAACAGACAGACAACACAACAGTATCAGTCAGGGCATCAGGACCAATAAACAGACAGACAACACAACAATATCAGTCAGGGCATCAGGACCAATAAACAGACAGACCACACAACAATATCAGTCAGGGCATCAGGATCAATAAACAGACAGACAACACAACAGTATCAGTCAGGGCATCAGGACCAATAAACAGACAGACAACACAACAATATCAGTCAGGGCATCAGGATCAATAAACAGACAGACAACACAACAGTATCAGTCAGGGCATCAGGATCAATAAACAGACAGACAACACAACAATATCAGTCAGGGCATCAGGATCAATACACAGACAGACAACACAACAGTATCAGTCAGGGCATCAGGACCAATAAACAGACAGACAACACAACAATATCAGTCAGGGCATCAGGACCAATAAACAGACAGACAACACAACAGTATCAGTCAGGGCATCAGGATCAATAAACAGACAGACAACACAACAGTATCAGTCAGGGCATCAGGACCAATAAACAGACAGACAACACAACAGTATCAGTCAGGGCATCAGGATCAATAAACAGACAGACAACACAACAATATCAGTCAGGGCATCATGATCAATAAACAGACAGACAACACAACAGTATCAGTCAGGGCATCAGGACCAATAAACAGACAGACAACACAACAGTATCAGTCAGGGCATCAGGACCAATAAACAGACAGACAACACAACAGTATCAGTCAGGGCATCAGGACCAATACACAGACAGACAACACAACAGTATCAGTCAGGGCATCATGATCAATAAACAGACAGACAACACAACAGTATCAGTCAGGGCATCAGGACCAATAAACAGACAGACAACACAACAATATCAGTCAGGGCATCAGGACCAATAAACAGACAGACAACACAACAATATCAGTCAGGGCATCAGGATCAATAAACAGACAGACAACACAACAGTATCAGTCAGGGCATCAGGACCAATAAACAGACAGACAACACAACAATATCAGTCAGGGCATCAGGACCAATAAACAGACAGACAACACAACAGTATCAGTCAGGGCATCAGGATCAATAAACAGACAGACAACACAACAGTATCAGTCAGGGCATCAGGACCAATAAACAGACAGACAACACAACAGTATCAGTCAGGGCATCAGGATCAATAAACAGACAGACAACACAACAGTATCAGTCAGGGCATCAGGATCAATAAACAGACAGACAACACAACAATATCAGTCAGGGCATCAGGATCAATACACAGACAGACAACACAACAGTATCAGTCAGGGCATCAGGACCAATAAACAGACAGACAACACAACAATATCAGTCAGGGTATCAGGACCAATACACAGACAGACAACACAACAGTATCAGTCAGGGCATCATGATCAATAAACAGACAGACAACACAACAGTATCAGTCAGGGCATCAGGACCAATAAACAGACAGACAACACAACAGTATCAGTCAGGGCATCAGGACCAATAAACAGACAGACAACACAACAGTATCAGTCAGGGCATCAGGACCAATAAACAGACAGACAACACAACAATATCAGTCAGGGCATCAGGACCAATAAACAGACAGACAACACAACAGTATCAGTCAGGGCATCAGGATCAATAAACAGACAGACAACACAACAGTATCAGTCAGGGCATCAGGACCAATAAACAGACAGACAACACAACAATATCAGTCAGGGCATCAGGACCAATAAACAGACAGACCACACAACAATATCAGTCAGGGCATCAGGATCAATAAACAGACAGACAACACAACAGTATCAGTCAGGGCATCAGGATCAATAAACAGACAGACAACACAACAGTATCAGTCAGGGCATCAGGACCAATAAACAGACAGACAACACAACAATATCAGTCAGGGCATCAGGACCAATAAACAGACAGACCACACAACAATATCAGTCAGGGCATCAGGATCAATAAACAGACAGACAACACAACAGTATCAGTCAGGGCATCAGGACCAATAAACAGACAGACAACACAACAATATCAGTCAGGGCATCAGGATCAATAAACAGACAGACAACACAACAGTATCAGTCAGGGCATCAGGATCAATAAACAGACAGACAACACAACAATATCAGTCAGGGCATCAGGATCAATACACAGACAGACAACACAACAGTATCAGTCAGGGCATCAGGACCAATAAACAGACAGACAACACAACAATATCAGTCAGGGCATCAGGACCAATAAACAGACAGACAACACAACAGTATCAGTCAGGGCATCAGGATCAATAAACAGACAGACAACACAACAGTATCAGTCAGGGCATCAGGACCAATAAACAGACAGACAACACAACAGTATCAGTCAGGGCATCAGGATCAATAAACAGACAGACAACACAACAATATCAGTCAGGGCATCATGATCAATAAACAGACAGACAACACAACAGTATCAGTCAGGGCATCAGGACCAATAAACAGACAGACAACACAACAGTATCAGTCAGGGCATCAGGACCAATAAACAGACAGACAACACAACAGTATCAGTCAGGGCATCAGGACCAATACACAGACAGACAACACAACAGTATCAGTCAGGGCATCATGATCAATAAACAGACAGACAACACAACAGTATCAGTCAGGGCATCAGGACCAATAAACAGACAGACAACACAACAATATCAGTCAGGGCATCAGGACCAATAAACAGACAGACAACACAACAATATCAGTCAGGGCATCAGGATCAATAAACAGACAGACAACACAACAGTATCAGTCAGGGCATCAGGACCAATAAACAGACAGACAACACAACAGTATCAGTCAGGGCATCAGGACCAATAAACAGACAGACAACACAACAGTATCAGTCAGGGCATCAGGACCAATAAACAGACAGACAACACAACAGTATCAGTCAGGGCATCAGGACCAATAAACAGACAGACAACACAACAGTATCAGTCAGGGCATCAGGACCAATAATAGTCACATCCTGCACTCCATGTTCACCCATGGCTGCGTGGACAAACACAACTCCAACACCATCATTAAGTTTGCTGATGACACAACAGTGGTAGGCCTGATCACCGACAATGACAAGACAGTCTATAGGGAGGAGGTCAGAAACCTGGCAGTGTGGTGCCTGGACAACAACCTCTCCCTCAGTATGAGCAAGACAAAGGAGCTAATCGTGGATTACAGTGAAAGGCGGGCTGAACAGTCCACCATTAACATTGATGGGGCTGTAGTAGAGTGGGTCGAGAGTTTCAAGTTCCTTGGTGTTCACATCACTAATTAACTAACATGGTCCAAACACACCAAACAGTCGTGAAGAATGCACGACAACATATTTTCCCCCTCAGGAGACTGAAAAGATTTGGCATGGGTCCCCAGATCCTCAATAAGATCTACAGCTCCACCATCGAGAGCATCCTGACCGGTTGCATCACCGCCTGGTATGGCAACTGCTCGGCATCTGAACATAAGGCGCTACAGAGGGTAGTGCGTACGTGTTAGTGGAATTCTAAATTCCTATATGTTTTGTAGCCAAAACCAAATTCGCACTCTTTCTATTTCATTAATGAGTTGTAAGTTTATTAATTATGCATGAAATAGATCGAGACCAGTCTTAAAAGTCAGGTAACAGCGTTTATTACAAGAGAGTACTGCTACATACACATTTTTCCACAGGCTATAAACTGAAAATGACGTCAGCGTTTTCTAAATGTTCTATCTCTTTCACGGGTAGAGAGGCCCTATAGTTCTCGAGCCTTCGCTCCATGCCTGAAGTCAAGGTCAGTCAGTATAAATCAGCATTCTAGACAGTCTGGAGATAGTCCGTTCCTGCCACCTGGAGATTGTACAAATGAATGAACTAAGGAACAGACCTTCATTGTTACTAAACTCCTGACTACATTATATACAATTGGGAATGGGAGCAAGAGAGAACATTCATATATGTACAGTACATTATAGCATTTGGACTAGTCAGTTCTGATTGGAATGTATACATAATTAGTCATTTCAACCATAATTTCCTCCAACAGTACGGCCCAGTACATCACTGCGACCAAGCTTCCTGCCATCCAGGACTTACTGTATATACTAAGCAGTGTCAGAGGAAGGCCCAAAAAATATTGTCAAATACTCCAGTCACCCAAGTCATAGACTGTTCTCTCTGCTATTGCACAGCAAGCTGTTCCGAAGCACCAAGTCCAGGACTAAAAGGCTCCACAACAGCTTCTACCCCTTAGCCATAAGACTTCTGAACAATGAATCAAATGGCCACCCTGACTATGTACATTGACACCCCCCTCCCTTTGGTTTTGCACTGCTGCAACTCGCTGTTTATTATCTATACATAGTCAATTTACCCCAACCTACGTGTACAAATTACCTACACTAACCTGGACCCCTGCACATTGGCTTGTTACCATTACCCCTTGTAAATAGCCTCGTTATTGTTATTTTATTGTTACTTTTTTTATTAGCATTTTAAAAACTCTATTTCTTGGTTTAGGGCTTGTAGCTAAGCATTTCACGGTAAGGTCTACCTACACCTGTTGTATTCTGCGCATGTGACAATTACATTTGATTTGATGAGATTTATAGTGTTGTACTATTGCTATAGCGTTTCACAAGCTTGACATATCCCTCATCGTCTGTGGAAAAGCTTCCAAAGTCCTATCCAACCCAGGGGACACGGCAATATAGAAATATGGTGGACAGGAAGTATGAGAAGAACAGGGGTGTATGAAGAGGACAGGAAAGTATGAGAAGAACAGGGGTGCATGAAGAGGACAGGAAAGTATGAGAAGAACAGGGGTGTATGAAGAGGACAGGAAAGTATGAGAAGAACAGGGGTGTATGAAGAGGACAGGAAAGTATGAGAAGAACAGGGGTGTATGAAGAGGACAGGAAAGTATGAGAAGAACAGGGGTGTAATGAAGAGGACAGGAAAGTATGAGAAGAACAGGGGTGTATGAAGAGGACAGGAAAGTATGAGAAGAACAGGGGTGTATGAAGAGGACAGGAAAGTATGAGAAGAACAGGGGTGTATGAAGAGGACAGGAAAGTATGAGAAGAACATGGGTGTATGAAGAGGACAGGAAAGTATGAGAAGAACAGGGGTGTATGAAGAGGACAGGAAAGTATGAGAAGAACAGGGGTGTATGAAGAGGACAGGAAAGTATGAGAAGAACAGGGGTGTATGAAGAGGACAGGAAAGTATGAGAAGAACATGGGTGTATGAAGAGGACAGGAAAGTATGAGAAGAACAGGGGTGTATGAAGAGGACAGGAAAGTATGAGAAGAACAGGGGTGTATGAAGAGGACAGGAAAGTATGAGAAGAACAGGGGTGTATGAAGAGGACAGGAAAGTATGAGAAGAACAGGGTTGTATGAAGAGGACAGGAAAGTATGAGAAGAACAGGGGTGTATGAAGAGGACAGGAAAGTATGAGAAGAACAGGGGTGTATGAAGAGGACAGGAAAGTATGAGAAGAACAGGGGTGTATGAAGAGGACAGGAAAGTATGAGAAGAACAGGGGTGTATGAAGAGGACAGGAAAGTATGAGAAGAACAGGGGTGTATGAAGAGGACAGGAAAGTATGAGAAGAACAGGGGTGTATGAAGAGGACAGGAAAGTATGAGAAGAACAGGGTTGTATGAAGAGGACAGGAAAGTATGAGAAGAACAGGGGTGTATGAAGAGGACAGGAAAGTATGAGAAGAACAGGGGTGTATGAAGAGGACAGGAAAGTATGAGAAGAACAGGGGTGTATGAAGAGGACAGGAAAGTATGAGAAGAACAGGGGTGTATGAAGAGGACAGGAAAGTATGAGAAGAACAGGGGTGTATGAAGAGGACAGGAAAGTATGAGAAGAACAGGGGTGTATGAAGAGGACAGGAAAGTATGAGAAGAACAGGGGTGTATGAAGAGGACAGGAAAGTATGAGAAGAACAGGGGTGTATGAAGAGGACAGGAAAGTGTGAGAAGAACAGGGTTGTAAAGAAGGTAGTCTTTAGTACTTGATTATAAGATTTGTATTTGATTATGTGCACTACCGGTCAAAAGTTTTAGAACACCTAATCATTCAAGGGTTTTTCTTTTCTTTATTTTTACTATTTTCTACATTGTAGATTAATAGTGAATACATCAAAACTATGAAATATCACATATGGAATCGTGTAGCAACAAAAGAAGTGTTAAACAAATCAAATATATTTTATATTTGAGGTTCTTCAAATAGACACCCTTTGTCTTGATGACAGATTTGCACACTCTTGGCATTCTCTCAACCAGCTTCATGAGGTAGTCACCTGGAATGCATTTAAGTTAACAGGTGTCCCTTCTTCTCTAATTTGAAGAATATCTTTCCTTCTTAATGCGTTTGATCCAATCAGTTGTGTTGTGAGAAGATAGGGCTAACTTCTGTATATCCCCCTATTTTGTTAAAGACCAAGTCCATATATGGCAAGAACAGCTCAAGTAAGCAAAGAGAAATGACAGTCCATCATTACTTTAAGAGATGAAGGTCAGTTAATACAGAACATTTCAAGAACTTTGAAAGTTACGTCAAGTGCAGTCGCAAAAACCATTAAGTGCTATGATGAAACTGGCTCTCACAAGTACCGCCACAGGAATGGAAGACCCAGAGTTACCTCTGCTCTAGAAGAAAAGAAAAGTTCATTCGAGTTACCAGCCCAAATAAATGCTTCACAGAGTTCAAGTAACAGACACATCTCAACATCAACTGTTCAGAGGAGACTGTGTGAATCAGGCCTTCATGCACAAATTGCTGCAAAGAAAACATTACTAAAGGACACCAATAAGAAGAAGAGACTTGCTTGGGCCAAGTAACATGAGCAATTGTCACGTTCTGACCTTAGTTAGTTTGTTTTGTCTTTGTTTTAGTATGGTCAGGGCGTGAGTTGGGGTGGGCAGTCTATGTTCTTTTTTCTATGATTTGGGATTTCTGTGTTTGGCCTGATATGGTTCTCAATCAGAGGCAGCTGTCAATCGTTGTCCCTGATTGAGAACCATACTTAGGTAGCCTGGATTCACCCTTGAGTTGTGGGTGATTATTTTCTGTTGAGTGTTTTGTATTCTGCACCAGACAGAACTGTTTCGTTTGTTGTTTTTTATTTCAGTGTTCAGTTTTATTCATTAAATATTAACCTGTTACTCCTACTCCCTACTTTTTCGAACATTCTGCTACTCATGCCAGGAATATAGTATATGCATATGATTAGTATGTGTGGATAGAAAACACTCAGACGTTTATAAAACTGGTTAAATCACGGCTGTGACTATAACAGAACGTGCGTTTCATCGAAAAGTGCAGGAAAATCTGATCACTGAAAATGGAAAAATATATCCATGCGCGACTTCAACCGATTGATAAAGGTGAACCACAATAAATGCGGCCGAGGTTGCAATACCTACAGCTTCCACACGATGTCAACAGTCTTGTCATTTGCCTAGTCTTTGTTTCTTGGTCAAACGAACAAGAGACAGCCTTTTACGTCAGGTCTCCGACCGGATATTTTGGTTGAGATTTACCCGGACATTATTTCCAGACGTACCCCTATAGAATATACTTCGTCTCGTGATTAATTTGATCGATTATTAACGTTTACTAATACCTAAAGTTGCATTACAAAAGTATTTCGAAGTGTTTTGTGAAAGTTTATCGTCGACTTTTTTAATTTTTAAAAATGACGTTACGTTATAAGACGCAATTTTTTTCGTTTATGACACAGTCTTCATAGATCGATATCTAGGCTATATATGGACCGTTTAAATCGAAAAAAGACCCAATAGTGATTATGGGACATCTAGGAGTGCCAACAAAGAAGATGGTCAAAGGTAATGAATGTTTTATATTTTATTTGTGCGGTTTGTGTAGGGCCGACTATGCTAATTATTTTGTTTACGTCCCCTGCGGATCTTTTGGGGTGTTACATGCTATCAGATAATAGCTTTTCATGCTTTCGCCGAAAAACATTTTAAAAATCTGACTTGTTGCCTGGATTCACAACGAGTGTAGCTTTAATTCAATACCCTGCATGTGTATTTTAATGAACGTTTGAGTTTTAACTAGTACTATTAGCATTTAGCGTAGTGCATTTGCATTTCCAGATGTATAGATGGGACGCCTGCGTGTCAGGTAGAAGCAAGAGGTTAACATCATGAACACATACCACGCTGCGCTTTGGTCCTCACCTTCTTCCACTGACGACCGTTACGGCTATGGACATTAGACCGGTGGAAATTTGAGCTTTGGTCTGGAGTCCAAATTGAAACATTTTGAATCCAAACACCGCGTCTTTGTGAAACAAGGCGTTGGTGAACAGATGATCTCCACATGTGTATTTCCCACCGTAAAGCATGGAGGAGGATGTGTTATGGTGTGGGGGTGCTTTGCTGGTGACACTGTCAGTGATTTATTTAGAATTCAAGGCACATTTAACCAGCATGGCTACCACATCATTCTGTAGTGATAGTGTGCAAAGCTGTCACCAAGGCAAAGGGTGGATCTTTACAGAATCTCCTATATTAGATATATTTTTACAGATTTGTTTGGTTACAAAACGCTTTTTTTGTTTACGAAGTGATTCTATATGTGTTATTTCATAGTTTTGACGTGTTCACTATTCTTCTACAATGTAGAAAATAGTAATAATTACGAAACATCCTTGAATGAGTAGGTATTCTAAAACTTTTGACCGGTAGTACATATGTTTTTGCTGTTTGTTCTTTGTTATAGGCCCAAAAGGTTGGAGAAGTGGTTTATCCATACAACTCCGTTTTGGTGTTGTTTGTTCTGTGTATCCACATTTTCCCAGAAGAGGTTATATGCTATCGATTGGTTAGATTCTGATTTCTGACGTGCTTTTCTTTCTTTTTCCGAATTGTACTTCTGTAATGTTTTAGTTATTCACCATAGTGAAGGCGTATGCTCAGGTATTCTGGGTCTCTATGTTTTTGGTTGGATAGGTTTTTTTCTTTCTTAGGTTTTTCCATTCTTCATCAAACCATGTCATTGTTATTAATTTCTTAAGTTATCTGCTTGACATTTTCAGATTTGAGAGGGAAGCTGAGAGGTCAAATATACAGTTTAGATTTTCTCTGCCACGTTTACACCTTCACTATTACAGTGAAACATTTTGTCCAGGAAGTTGTCTAAAAAGGATTTAATTAATCATTGCCTAATTGTTTTTGGTAGGTTTCTACACTACTTTCCTTCCTTCTATATCATTTCTTAGTATTATTCAGTTCCTTTGGCTTTGATGCCTCATGATTGAGTATTGCTCTGTAAAATTAAACTGTGCTGTGATCTGATAGGTGTGTCAGCGGGCTGTGAATGTTCTGAGAGACTCTGGGTTGACGTCAATAATAAAGTAGTCTACAGTACGACTGCCAAGAGATGAGCTGTAGGTGTACCTACCATAGGATTCCCCTCGAAGCCTACCATTGACTATGTACATGCCCAGCGTGTAACAGAGCTGCAAAAGTTGTGACCCTTTCTTGTTGGTTATGTTGTCATAGTTGTGCCTAGGGGGGCATATGGGGGAGGGAATGCTGTCACCTCCAGGTAGTACCTCCCCCTGTGTGCTGAGGGTGTCAGGTTCTTGTCCAGTTCTGGCATTTAGTTCTCAACAGACTAGTACATGTCCCTGTGCCTGGAAATCATTGATTTCCCCCTCCAGAAGCTGTCTTCATTAATTAATAGGGCTAGGCGTCCTGCTATTTTTCCACTGGCACAGGTTTCATAACTTCACAAATAGCGATTAAAACTTTTGGAAAATCATCCACTGATTTGTCATCCAAATGGTCCCAGCTATAACATTGTTGTTTTGTTTGTTAGATAAAATGCTTCTTTACATCCCAAAAAGTCTGTTTAGTTGGTGCCATCAATTTGAGTAATCAAATCGTTCAACATACAGAGAAAGAAATCCGAAAATCTACTGCTAAACTTTGTTTCAACAAGTCAAAATACGTTTCTATTGACTCCTCAGATACCCTAAAATGTCATCAAACTATAATATTTCTTACGGAAAGAAGTATGTTCAATAGGAAACCGATTTAAGCAGGTGCGTCGTGTCTTCATTGTGCGCCCAAACACGCATTTCTAAGACTGTGTCCTTCTACTAAAACTCATATTTCTGGACTGTTCTGCTGTTCTCGATTGTTCTGCTGTGGGTGTCGAGACTTTGTTCAGGGTCTGTGGTGGGCTGTTCTGCTGGCTTCTCTGTGGGAGCGGCCAGCACTCTAATGGATTGTTCTCTGTCACACGTCACCTTTCTCACCTTCTACTCCAGCACTCTCACCTTCTCCTCTAGTGCTCTGTTCTTCTCCTGCTTCTGAGCCTTCTTCCGCTTCTACTCTTTCTCCTGTTGAAGTTGTCTCACCACAGTCCAGAGTGCAGACTTGTCTCTCTCCACCTCCAACTCTTTGGGTCTGGTTGGGTGGGTGTTGTTGAGCTGGACTATTGTCTGTGTCTGTGCTGACTGGAGTGTGTTAATCTGCTGTTCCAGCTCCACTTGCCTTACCTACAGCTGGGTGAATGTATCCTTTATTTCAACGAGGTAGTAGTGCTCTGTGCTGGGAGGTTGACCTTCCGCTTAGGGTTGCTTATCTGTCGGGTTGTTTAATGAAGAGGTCTGGTCTGACAGGCTCGGGGTGTGCTTATCTTTCTTAAGAGAGAGCTTTTCCTTCTGCGCTCCCTACTTGATTCTGTGAAAGTCCATCTGAAACGGTTTGTACAGGTTGACATTGGCTGGCTCAAAGTCTTCGTTGTCTAGTATTCTGAGTTTCCACCCATCGCTAACACCTCCCTTCTTGACAGAGGGGTAGTTTATAAATACTGTATAGCACTGTGCCATCAAGGGCATGGTTTGTGTATAAGATTAAGTTGCTTACTTTTCCTTGTTTGTAACAGTCAGCAAAATAATTGTCCATGAGGAGCTTATTTTTGTACCCCTTCAGTACCTTCTCATTTTCTACATCCAGGGGGTACTGTGTTGTAATGAGGGAGGGGGATTCAAAGGCCTCTGCATTTGAGGGGGGTTGTGAAGCTCTCCTGCCATTGTTGGGCTCAAGAGTTCTCACATCTCACTTCACACTTTAGTGCTAATTGAAGTTGCAGCCGGATCTGTTCTGTCCTAGCAAGCTTGGTAACATTTGCATAGCATTCAGTCCTTATACAGTAAAATAGATTATTGTAATTTATTTTTCTTCTTGGCTTTAAAAATAGCTTCAGACTAAACACTACTTACTCAGTTCCAGGTTGGATGGTATTTTCAGGTTTCTGTTGTGCTTATTTTGCTGTTCCAGAGCATTTGCTGTATAGTTCTTGGGAGTTAACAAAAACAACTGAGCAAACTAGAATGCTATTTGGCCCTAAACAGAGAGTCCACCATTTTGATAAACTCCCATATCTATTAGGTGAAATACCACAGTGCGCCATCACAGCAGTAAGATTTGTTGCCACAAGAAAATGACTACCAGTAAAGAACATATATGTTATGGCTTTATACCCCCCTGCTATATTATGGATAAAGAGTTACCTGTCTAACAGAACATACAGGGTTTTCATTAATGGAAACATCTCCAACATAATCCAGGTATAATCAAAAATTCCCCATGGCAGCTGTTTAGGACCCTTACATTTTTCAATCTTTACTAACGACATGCCACTGGCTTTGAATATGTATTTGTATGCGGATGACTCAACACTATGCACGTCAGCTACTACAGCAACTGAAATGACTGCAACACTGAACAAAGAGCTGCAGTTAGTGTGAGAATGGGTCGCAAGATGGGTGTCAAGGAATAAGTTAGTCCTAAATAAAAAATAAATAAAAAAACATTGTATTTGGGAAAAAATAATTCACTAATCCTAAACCTCAATTAAACATTGTAATGAATAATGTGGAAATTGAGCAGGTTGAGGTGACAAAACTGATTAGAATAAACGTGGATTGTAAACTGTCATGGTCAAAACATATCGATAGTCTATCCATAATATAGAGCTGCTCTGCCTTCTTAACAACACTATCAACAAGGCAGGTCCTACAGGCCCTAGTGTTGTCGCACCTGGACCATTGTTTAGTCATGTGGTCAGGTGCCACACAGAGGGATTTACAATTACAATTGGCTCAGAACAAGGCAGCACGGCTGGTCCTTAAAGGTACATGTGGCGCAAACATTAATACTATGTATGTCAATCTCTCATGGCTCAAATTGGGGGAGAGATTGACTTCCATCACTACTTGTTTTAGTAATATGTTTTGACAAGCTGAATGCACCTCACAAGACATGCCACCAGAGGTCTCTTCACAATCCCAAACAGATTATGGGAGTTGCACCGTACTACAAAGAACCATGATTACATGGAAATCTATTTCACATCAGGCAACTGATGCAAGCAGTACAATCAGATTTAAAAAACAGATACAAATACACCTTATGGAACAGTGGGCACTGTGATGCGACACACACTCAATGTGTTGTGAGATCTCTTGTGAAAGTATTGTAATGTTTAAAAAATGTAAAAATGTAGATGTAGAGAGAGAGAGAGAGAGGGGAGAGAGAGAGAGAGAGAACAAACAAACTCTGGTTAAAGTCACCCTGAAGGTTTAAGCTCAAGACTGAGGAGTGAAATCTCCACAGGTGTCCTCAAGGTCAGACTGCGGAGCACAAGCACCACCTCACAGCTTTCTCACCTCTCTCCCCCTCTCTTTCTAAATATCCTTACATCGTTCCGGAGGATTCTCTGATTCAATCCCCTCCCTTACCAGTTACTCAAGTTAATGCTACTTCCATAGCATGTTGCGCTACGTATATGCAAAACAGCCATTCTGTTTAATAGCGCTAGCTGCCAAAACATGTGTCTTAAACGAGAAGTGTCGCTAACGCCGCTAGCTTACCTCTAGCTTACTGTTAGCTCCTAATTAGTCTGTTAACATTAATAGACACCAGAAGTAATTTAGTCCAGTTGCTCTGTGCTCCATGCTAACCCCAGCACTAATATGGTTTGATAACTCATTACGGACTGGTTGTTACAGCCCCCTCTGGCTCCTCCCTCCCCTGATCCCCACATCACACTATCGACCCGGGCCCCTGTCAATCAATGTTTCCTCCTCTCCCTCCCTCGTTCACTCCCTCCCTCTTCCTGGCCCTCTGTCGACCTCTCTTTAGTTTCTTACAGTACCTGCTCAGCCGTGCAATCTGAATGTCTCACAGCTGCCTTTGCTACAGTAAATTATATAATAATGGGGTAACAGTGAATATGGAATAACAAAAATGCTGTTTCCTGACGATTAATTTGATTAATTATTATTGAAAATATATCAAGAGGAGTGGAGTTATTATTTTCAACCATATTAGAGGCGGAGATCCAAGGTCCCTTTCCTCGTACCTGCTTCTCCATTGAATTGAGAATCAACCGTGGTGCATCCAAAAATCACAAGAACATGTAGAAAAACAGTTGTGAATGAAGCACAGAAACACAGTGGACACAGAAACACAGCAGTCAACAGGGTTATTCTATACTCTTCATTGACTACAGCTCAGCTTTCAACACCATAGTACCCTCCAAGCTCATCATCAAGCTGGAGGCCCTGGGCCTCAACCCCACCTTGTGCAGTTAGGTCCTGACTTTTCTCACGGGCCGCCACCTGGTGGTGAAGGTAGGAAACAACATCTCCACCTCGCTGACACTCAACACTGGGGCCCCTCAAGGGTGCATGCTCAGCCCCCTCCTGTACTCCCTGTTCACCCATGACTGCGTGGCCATGCACACCTCCAACTCAATCATCAAGTTTGTTGATGACACAACAGTAGTGGGCTTGATTACCAACAACGACGAGACTCGGAGTGTGGTGTCAGGAAAACATCCTCTCACGCAACGTAAATAAAACTAAGGAGATGATCGTGGACTTCAGGAAACAGCAGAGGGAGCAGCCCCCTATCCACAACGAAGGGACAGTAGTGGAGAAAGTGGAAAGTTTAAGGTCCTAGGCATACACATCAACGACAAACTGAAATTGTCCACCCACACAGATAGTGTGGTGAAGTTGGCGCAACAACACCTCTTCAACATCAGGAAGCTGAAGAAATTTGTCTTGTCACCCGAAACCCTGACAAACTTTTACAGATCCACAAATGAGAGCATCCTGTCGGGCTGTACCACTTCCTGGTACGGCAACTGCTTGTCCCTCAACCACAAGGCTCTGCAGAGCATTTCGCGGTCTGCACAATGCATCACTGGGGGCAAACTACCTGCCTTCCATGACACCTATAGCACCCAATGTCACAGGAAGGCAAAAAAGATCATCAAAGACAACAACCACCTGAGACACTGACTGTTCACACTGCTACCATCCAGACAGCGAGGTCAGTACAGGTGTATCAAAGCTGGGACCGAGAGACTGAAGAACAGCTTCTACCTCAATGCCACCAGACTGCTAAACAGCAATCATTAACTCAGAGAGGCTGCTGTCTACATGGAGACCCAATCACTGGCCACTTTAACAAATGGATCACTAGTCACTTTAAACAATGCCACTTTAAATAATGCCACTTTAATAATGTTTCCATACATTGCTCATATCATAGGTATATACTGTATTTTATACCATCTATTGCACTTTGCCTATGCCGCTCGCTTATCCATATATTTATATGTACATATTCTCACTCACCCCTTTAGATTTGTGTGTATTAGGTAGTTCTTGGGGAATTGTTAGATTACATGTTAGATATTACTGCACTATCGGAACCAGAAGCACAAGCATTTCTCTACACTCGCATTAACATCTGCTAACCATGTGTATGTGACAAATAACATTTGATTTGATTTGATGAGTGTGAAAAAATGGTCCTCTTCTCTATCCAGTTCCAGGCAGACCTTGGTCCCTTTCTTTCTCCAGATGATGTGTGTCTGGCTGGCCTGTTTGTCATCTTTCCCTCTCTCCTCCTCCTCTCCCCTTTAGCTCGCTGTCTCTCTCTTTCTCCATTTCTTGCTTTCTCTCTCTCTCACACTCTCTCTCTATCTTGCTCTCTCTCTCTCTTGCTCTCTCTCTCTTTCTCACTCTTTTTCTCTCCTTCTTATCCCCTCTGTCTGGGCAGATCTCCTTTCCTTCCCCACTCTATTGTGTCTATTGATCTCCATCTGAGGTCAATAGCTTTTTAAAGCATCAAGATCGAAACTCCAAACTATCCTGCTCTATACTCCCTTGCGTTCCCTCCCTCCCCTAATCCCTCTCTGTCTCGTTCCTCTTTTCTTCGCAGCATTGATCCGCAGGTTCAGGGAGTGCTTTCCCACTAGAGTAATTTGTAGCCCAAGGTCTCCAGGTTATGTTCCTTTATATCTAACTTTCGGAACGCAGACAGGAAGCGCTAAGTATATAAATGGTTAACTGTAAAGAAAAAGGGGTTAATTTACTGGAGCTATTTACAGAGCCAGAGTTCAGATTACTTTAAGGTAATATAATCACTTTTAACTCAGTATTAACTGGATGTTACTAGATCGTACTACAAAATCGTTTTGAAGACTTAAAAAAACAATTAGGCCATGAGACTGTTACATGCTTCTGAAGATGGGTCTGTTTTTGCCTCTGAAATACCAGAGCTAAACAGACATTGTGATCAGCTCCCCTATTGTTGACAATGTGTAACTTCAGCCTTGCACAGAGAAGAGAGTTGCAGTACCACAAGTACCCTGATTGTTGACATGAATGTCCCTTTTTCCTGTTAGACCTTCTCAAACTAAGAGTTTGTGTGGGAAAATGAATATACCAGACACTACCTCACTGTAGGACAGAAAGTAGTGAAATATAATAGACCAAAGGAAAGAGATGTCCCTTTGGTGTAGTGGAGTCTGCCTCCCTGACCAAAGACCCAGGCATTGTGTTTCATTCCAGTGTCAAACACATCAAGGGATTTTCACCTTTTATTAATCATCACGGAGAGTCCAGATGGTGTCCCTGCTTTCTCTGCATTTCTCCTTTTATGGTCATTTCCTGGTGTGAAATCCCCCTTCTTTGGTAGCAGACATTTTACTCTCTGCAGCCAGACTCAGAGAGCATGACGACTTACGAAGTGTTAGTGTCCTATCGTTACGTTGACATTATTACTCCATCCTGCTTAGGTATGGTATTGAATATGATGTGTTAGGCTGTCCCCACATGGGACGGAGTAGGTACTGCAGCTCCATGGGGCGTACAGTGAACGCAAGGTCATAGGGAGGGTGTGGGTGGGCTGTTGACTGGTGGATGTGTACATAACACCTGCACTGCTGATGTTGCTGCTTTCATCTCTCTAGGGCTAGTGTCTGCTTCAGTAACACACTCTGGAATAGATGGGGAGAGCTGTCATTTGTATTTTCAAAATACTTTTCAATCACATTTCTTTATAATGGTTCACAATTTTGTGGCCCCCTTTCACCCTACATTGATATCAGAAGTCTGATGGCACTATGCTGTGATAAGAGAGTGTGCTAAATGAACTAAATATACATGTAAAGTACCGTTCAAAAGTTTTAGAATGCATACTCATTCAAGGGTTTTCTTTATTTTTATTATTTTCTACATTGTGGAACAATAGTTAAGACATCAAAACTATGAAATAATGCATATGAAATCCCAAATCAAAATATATTTAATATTTGAAATTCTTCAAATAGCCACCCTTTGCCTTAATGACAGCTTTGCACACTCATAGCATTCTCTCAACCAGCTTCAGCTGGAATGCTTTTTCAGCAGTTTTGAAGGAATTCCCACATAATCTGAGCACTTGTTGGCTGCTTTTTCTTCACTCTGCGTTTGGACTCATCCCAAACCATCTCAATTGGGTTGAGATCAGGGGATTGTGGAGGCCAGGTCATCTGATGCACCACTTCATCACTCTCCTTTTTGGTAAAATAGCCGTTACACAGCCTGGAGGTGTGTTGGGTCATTGTTCTGTTGAAAAACAAATGATAGTCCCTCTAAGCCCAAACCAGAAGGCTTGGCATATCGCTGCAGAATGCTGTGGTAGCCATGCTGGTTAAGTGTGCCTTGAATTCTAAATAAATCAGTGACACTGTCACCAGCAAAGCACCCCCACCCCATAACACCTCCTCCTCCTCCTCCTCCATGCTTTACGGTGGGAAATACACATGTGGAGATCATCAGTTCACCCAGTTCACAAAGACACAGCGGTTGGATCCAAAACTTTCCAATTCGGACTCCAGACCAAATGACACATTTCCACCGGTCTAACGTCCATTGCTCATGTTTCTTGGCCCAAACAAGTGTCTTCTTATTATGAGTGTCCTTTAGTAGTGGTTTATTTGCAGTAATTCGTGCATGAAGGCCTGATTCACACAGTCTCCTCTGAATGGTTGATGTTGAGATGTGTCTGTTACTTGAACTCTGTGAAGCATTTATTTGGGCTGCAATTTCTGTGGCTGATAATGAACTTATCCTCTAGAGCAGAGGTAACTCTGTGTCTTCCTTTCTGTGGCGGTCCTCATGAGAGCCAGTTTCATCATAGCGCTTGATGGTTTTTGCGACTGCACTTGAAGAAACTATAAAAGTTCTTGAAATATTCTGTATTGACAGACCTTCATGTCTTAAAGTAATGATGAACTGTCATTTATCTTTGCTTATTTGAGCTGTTCTTGCCATAGTATGTACTTTGTCATTTACCAAATAGGCTATCTTCTGTTTAACCCCCCCACCTTCTCACAACACAAGTGATTGTCTCAAACGCATTAAGAAGGAAAGACATTCCACAAATAAACTTTTAAGAAGACACACCTGCTATTGAAATGCATTCCAGGTGACTACCTCATGAATCTGGTTGAGAGAATGCCAAGAGTGTGCAAATCTGTCATCAAGGCAAAGGGTGACTAATTGAAGAAACTCAAATGTATAATTGATTTTGATTTGTTTAACACTTTTTTGGTTGCTACATGATTCCATGTGTTATTTCTTGGTTTTGCTGTCTTCACTATTATTCTACAATTTAGAAAATAATAAAAATAAAGAAAAACATTTGAATGAGTAGTTGACCGGTAGTGTATATTTGAAAATGAACAGTTGCAAAGCATGCTGAGTTTAGTTCTATTGAGCGCCACCCCTGAAACAAGGCCAATAATAATACCCAGTGTGCTTTCATTTTGGTCAGTTAATGTTCATTTAGCAGCAGGGCCATGTTCAGACCTTTTGGGGCGGGGCGCATGTGAATAAAAAAAAAAATGGCAACCCCCCCAAAAAATGTATGCATCCGCACTCACAGACTAGATGAGCAATTATTAGAAGAAGAGGCGAAAGCAGACCAATCTGATGAGGAAAGTACTCAGCTCTTATAAACAATGACCAACACATTTCCAGTCAACATAAAAGATCGTAAGAAATATTGTAGCCTACCTTGACTATATCCGACCTAACTCCATTTGTTCAACCCTATCAAGTTATCCCAGTGGTTTTAAAACTTTTAATTTTTTAAATTTTTTATTTTTTACCCCCCTTTTTCTCCACAATTATGTTATTGTCTGATCGCTGCAGCTCCCCAACGGGCTCGGGAGAGGCAAAGCTCGAGTCATGCACATGTGCACATCCGAACATGCACCCACAATTGCTGAGCAAATGTAGCCTTTCGTTACAGCCATAAACAGTGATGAGTTTTCAACACTCAAGATAAGCTACAGAAATAAACTGTGTTTTACACCTGCATTTGCAGCTGAAAGTAATTCATGTTAGCAGCCAATATCTGCTAGGAATGGATACATCATGTCACTTATCTGGAGTCCAGAGCGAGCAAAATGATACAGCCTAGGCTACTTGGAGGTTGCAGGATCAGATGGAAAGCATGTTCTGCCTGCAAAACTCTATCAATTTGTAGGGCAGCCTTCCTGCAGAGTGCTCATTGCTAGCTAGGTAGCCACGTTTTTCCTCACAAATATCGTAATAAATTCCCCAGAATATGTTACATCTCCATCCCATAATATAGACGGCCGTGCGATGTTACAACTGCTTATCTTTAAACATATAGCCAGTAGCCTCCCACTGGGCACAGATGTCAATTTAATGTCTATTACAAATTGGTTCAACAAAATTTCGTTGAAATGACATGACATGGAAACAACGTTGATTCAACCAGTGTGCACCCAAACTAGGCCTGTCTGAAATATGAAAATGATCAATCAAATCGCCAGGTTGTTCTGGTAAAGATGAATCAGTAGTAGACTGTTAAACTGTTTTTTAAATGGATAATAAACATAGACTTTTCTGTTTGTGCCAGAAAAAACTGGAGGATATTAAACATGTTCTTTCTGGTCACTAATCTGGATATGCGTGCCAGCCAATGATGATGACTGGTCATTGGTCAACAATCAAGAAGCACATCTTTTTGGTTCTGAAACATAGTTCAGAATTTAACGACGACTTGTGGAAAGTGGGCTCAGAACAGCGACGACAAAAAATAAAGGAAATGATATCACCACTGAAAAAGGCACTTTGGAGACAGTAAGGAGCATGTACTCGACACAGGTAGAGCCCTATCTATGCAAGTGCCTGTTTAGCCAGAGTGACTTCAGTGTATTCAACTAAGGTAGATGAACAACATATCACAGCTATAGCAAGTAAAATGCTTCTTTAACCGTTTCTGAGAATGTTGTTGCTGTATGTTGTTGCTCTACTTGCAAATATACAGTATTTCAGAGTATTAAAATACAAAATTCATGCATTTTAATGAATTCATTTCGAAATGCATGTATTTTAATGAATTCATTTCAAAATGCATGTATTTTAATGAATTCATTTCGAAATAGATGTATTTCAATGAGTGCATTTCAAAATACATGTATTTAAATCAATGCATTTCAAAATGAATGTATCTTTTTGTTAATTTTTAAATCAAATCAAACTTTATTTGTCACATGCATCGAATACAATTGTAGACCTTACCGTGTAATACTTACCAGCCCTTAACCAACAGTGCAGTTCAAGAAGAGTTAAGAAAATATTTTCCAAAGAAAAAAAAGAAAAGAAACATTTATAAAATAACAATAATGAGGTAATATACAGGAGGTACTTGTACAGAGTCAGTTTGCGGGGGTACAGGTTAGTTGAGATCATTTAATACGTAGGGGTGAAGTGACTATGCATAGATAAAAAACAGAGAGTAGCTGCAGTGAACAAAACACGTGTGGGGGAGGGGTCAATGAAAAAGTCTGGTTTATTGTTGATACTCCAGTCATGTGTGGGGTATTGTAGGTACTCCAGTAATGGGGGGTATTGTAGATACACCAGTCATGTGTGGGGTATTGTAGGTACTCCAGTAATGGGGGGTAATGTAGATACACCAGTCATGTGGGGGTATTGTAGGTATTCCAGTAATGGGGGGGGGTATTGTAGATACTCAGTAATGGGGGTATTGTAGATACTCCAGTAATGGGGTACTCCAGTAATGGGGGTATTGTAGATACTCCAGTAAAGGGGGTATTGTAGATACACCAGTAATGGGGGTATTGTAGATACTCCAGTAATGGGGGTATTGTAGATACTCCAGTAATGGGGGTATTGTAGATACTCCAGTAATGGGGGGGTATTGTAGGTACTCAGTAATGGGGGTATTGTAGATACTCCAGTAATGGGGGTATTGTAGATACTCCAGTAATGGGGGTATTGTTGATACTCCAGTAATGGGGGGTATTGTAGGTACTCCAGTAATGGGGGTATTGTAGATACTCCAGTAATGGGGGTATTGTAGGTACTCCAGTAATGGGGGTATTGTAGATACTCCAGTAATGGGGGTATTGTAGATACTCCAGTAATGGGGGTATTGTTGATACTCAGTAATGGGGGTATTGTAGGTACTCCAGTAATGGGGGTATTGTAGATACTCCAGTAAAGGGGTATTGTAGATACTCAGTAATGGGGGTATTGTAGATACTCCAGTAATGGGGGTATTGTAGGTACTCCAGTAATGGGGGTATTGTAGATACTCCAGTAATGGGGGTATTGTAGGTACTCCAGTAATGGGGGTATTGTAGATACTCCAGTAATGGGGGGTATTGTAGATACTCCAGTAATGGGGGTATTGTTGATACTCCAGTAATGGGGGTATTGTAGGTACTCCAGTAATGGGGGTATTGTAGATACTCCAGTAAAGGGGGTATTGTAGATACTCCAGTAAAGGGGTATTGTAGGTACTCCAGTAATGGGGGGTATTGTAGATACTCCAGTAATGGGGGTATTGTAGGTACTCCAGTAATGGGGGTATTGTAGATGCTCCAGTAATGGGGTATTGTTGATACTCCAGTAATGGGGGTATTGTAGGTACTCCAGTAATGGGGGTATTGTAGATACTCCAGTAAAGGGGGTATGGTAGATACTCCAGTAATGGGGGGTATTGTAGATACTCCAGTAATGGGGGTATTTTAGGTACTCCAGTAATGGGGGGTATTGTAGATACTCCAGTAATGGGGGGTATTGTAGGTACTCCAGTAATGGGGGGTATTGTAGATACACCAGTCATGTGGGGGTATTGTAGGTACTCCAGTAATGGGGGTTATTGTAGATACTCCAGTAATGGGGGGTATTGTAGGTACTCCAGTAATGGGGGGTATTGTAGATACTCCAGTAATGGGGGGTATTGTAGGTACTCCAGTAATGGGGGGTATTGTAGATACACCAGTCATGTGTGGGGTATTGTAGGTACTCCATTAATGGGGGGTATTGTAGGTACTCCAGTAATGTGGGTTATTTAAGTTACTCCAGTCATGTGGGGGTATTGTGTGTTTAGACAAATAATGTCACTTAAAGCTTACTTCATTTTGATTCATGTATGTATTGTGCGTGTTTCAACAATCTAATGTGTGTGTATCGTATGTGATCCAGATATCTAACATGTGTGTGTGAATGTGTGTAATATGTGTGTGTTTTGCAGGTACTTAATTCCCTCCCTGGACCGTTCCCATGCTGGCTTCTACCAATGTATCATCAGGAACCGTGTTGGAGCCTTACTACAGAGGAGGACTGAAGTGCAGGTTGCATGTAAGTGACTGTGTCTGGCAGTCAATTCAGGAAGTCAACTAAATTGACAATTTAATAATCATATACTTTTCTATATTCTGAAAAGTAGAATATAATATTTCAAGTTTGAAAATGTTTTATTCAAATCACTTCCTGAATTGACATATTTTTGTGTGTGTGTGTGCAAGTGGGTGGGTCTGTGTGCGTTCATGCAAGTGTGTGTGTGTGTGTGTGTGTGTGTGTGTGTGTGTGTGTGCACGCTCGTGAAACCAACTGGATTGCAGGTAGTGTGTGTGAGTATCCCCATGATGATACTCTGCCTGTCGAGTAAGCAGTGTTACAGAGTATCCAGAGAGCTTCCCTTTGCTAGGAGCTGTTGAAGAGTGTGCCAGCTCCATCTGGGGAGAAAATATCTACCTGCATCTCATTTACTGAGCCTATGTCCCCCCGGACAGCTGTTCCACTCAACCCTCTCATTAGATGGATTATGTTGTGCTGTGGTTTTTATATGACTGCCACTTATTTTATTCCCTTATTTGACAACAACATCTGTTAATCTCCTGTTGAACCGCAGAGTTTTCTTTTTAAATACATGAAAACAATTGTTTATCTAGTACTCCCCTCTCTAGTACTCTGTAGTATTCCCATCCCTAGTACTCCCTAGTACTCTCCTCCATAGTACTCCCTGGTACTATCCTCCCTAGACTCCCCTCCCTAGTACTCCCTAGTACTGGAGTAACTAGGTATCCCCCTTTCCCTGTTTTCCCTTACTCTCATCCCTAGTACTCCCAAGTACTATCCTCCATAGTACTCCCCTAACCTAGTACTCCCAAGTACTATCCTCCCTAGTGCTCCCTAGCACTCTCCTCCCTAGTACTCCCCTAACCTAGTACTCCCTAGTATTCTCCTCCTTAGTACTCCCCTCCTTATTACTTCCGAGTAATCTCCTCCCTAGTGCTATCTAGTACTCTCCTCACTAGTACTTCCCTCCCTAGTACTCTATTCCCTAGTACTCCCCTCCATATTATTCTCTTGTACTTTCCTCCCTAGTACTCCCTAGTAAACTCCTCCCTCATAATTCCATGTACTCTCCTCCCTGGTACTCTCCTCCCTAGTACTCTCTAGTACTGTCTTCCCTAGTTATCTCCTCCCTAATACTCTCTACCATAGTACTCCCCTCCCTAGTACCCCCCTCTCCGGTACTCCCTAGACTCCCCTCCCTAGTACTCCCCTCTCAGTACTCCCCTCCCTAGTACTCTCATCCCTAGTACTCCCTAGTACTCTCCTCCATAGTACTCCCTCGTACTCTCCTCCCTAGTACTCCCCTAACCTAGTACTCACCTAGTACTTACTCTAGTATTCTCCTCCTTAGTACTCACATCCGTATTACTCCAGAGTAATCTCCTCCCTAGTGCTATCTAGTACTCTCCTCACTAGTGACCCCTAGGACTTCCCTCCCTAGTACTCTATTCCCTAGTACTCCCCTCCATATTATTCTCTCGTACTTTCCTCCCTAGTGCTCCCTAGTAAACTCCTCCCTCATAATTTCTTGTACTCTCCTCCCTAGTAATCTCCTCCCTAGTACGCTCTGCCATAGTACTCCGCCCCATAGTACTCCCTAGAACTCTCATCCCTTGTATCCCCTCCCTAGTAATCACTCACTATTATTCCAAACCCTAGTACTCCACTCCATAGTACTCCCTAGTACCCCCCTCTCTAGTACTCCCCTCTCACCCTAGTACTCCACTCCATAGTACTCCCTAGTACCCCCCTCTCTAGTACTCCCTTCTCTAGTACTCCCTCATTAGTACTCCGTGGTACTCCCCTCCCTAGTAATGTCCTCCCTAGTATTCCGTAATACCCCCCTCCCTAATACTCCCCTCCCTAGTATTCCCTAGATCTCTCCTCCCCAAGACTCTCCTCGCTGGTACTTCCCTCCCTAGTACTCCCTAGTACCCTCCTCCCTTGTGGCCTTCCCTTGTACTCCCTCACTAGTATCCCCATCCATAGTACTCCCCTCTCTATTACTCCCCTCCCAAGTAATATTCTCCCTAGTACTCCTCAATACCCCCATTCCTAATACTCCCCTCCCTAGTACTTTCCTACCTAGTCATCCCTAGTACTCTCATCCCAAGTACTCCAGAGTACTCCCTTCCCTAGTACTCCTTAGTACTCTCCTCCCTAGTACTCTCCTCCATAGTACTCCCATCCCTAATACTCAACTCCCTAGTACTCCCTAGTACTCCCTTCCCTAGTACTCCCTAGTACTCTCTTTCCTATTTATCCCTTCCCTAGTATTCCCCTCCATAGTACTCTCCTCCCTTGTACCCTTCTCTAGTACTCCCTCACTAGTATCCCTGGTCCTTGTGCCCCCCTCCCTAGTACTCCCCTCCCTAATGTTCCCCAGTATTCCCCTCCCTGGTAATTTACTCCCTAGTATTCCCTAGTACCCCCTTCCCTAGTACTCCACTCCCTAATACCTCCCTTCCCTTAGTACACTCCTCTCTAGTACTGCCCGGCCTGTACTCTCCTCTATAGTAATCCTTAGTACCCTCCTCCCTAGTACTGTCTCCCCTAGTACTCCCACGTACTGCTTTCCCTAGTTATATCCTCCCTAGTTCTCTCCTCCATTGTAACGCCCCTAGTATGCCCTAGTTCTCTCCTCCTTTTTACACCCCTGCCTAGTACTCCCCCACTTGTATTCCTATCCCTAGTACTCCACTCCCTAGTACTCCCTAGCACCCTCCCCCCTGATACTCCCTAGTACTCCCCTCCCTAGTACTCCCTGGTATTCTCCTTCCTCATACTCCCCTCCCTATTACTCCCTAGTACTCTCCTCACGTGTACTCCCTTCCCTTGTACTCCCTCACTAATATTCCCATCCCTAGTATTCCACACCCTAGTACTCCTTAGTACCCCCCTCCCCAGTTTTCCCTAGTACTCTCCTCCTTAGTACTATCCTCCTTGGAACTCCCCTCCTTAGTTCTCCCTAGTACAATAATCCCTAGTACTCCCCTCCCTAGTACTCCCTAGTGCTCCTCTCCCTAGTGGTCCCCTCCCTAGTACTGTCCTCCTGTGTACTCCCCTCTATATTACTCCCTAGTACTCTCCTCCCTAGTACTCTTTTCCCTCTACTCCCTAGTAACCCCTCCCTAGTACTCCCTTCCCTGGTAATTTCCTCTCTAGTAATGCCCTTTCCGCGTACTCCCCTCCCCAGTACTCCTCCCTAGTACACCCCTCCCTAGTACTTTCTTATACTCCCTTGTATTCCCCCCCTTAGTAATCCCCTCCCTAGTAATCCCCTCCCTAATACCCCCCTCCCTCTAACTCCCCTCCCTCTAACTCCCCTCCTTAGTACAGTAAAAACTGTTGAGAAGCCTTTTTGTCCTAGACTTGGCCCTCCGGTACCGCTTGCCATGCGGTAGTAGAGAGAACAGTCTATGACTGGGGTGGCTGGGGTCTTTGACAATTTTTAGGGCCTTCCTCTGACACCGCCTGGTGTAGAGGTCCTGGATGGCAGGCAGCTCAGCCCCAGTGATGTACTGGGACGTACGCACTACTACCTGGGGGCAGCCCGTCAGGAAGTCCAGGATTCAGTTGCAGAGGGAGGTGTTTAGCCCCTGGGTCTTTAGCTTAGTGATGAGCTTTGAGGGCACTTTGCTGTTGAATACTGAGCAGTATTCAATGAATATGATCTTACATAGGTGTTCCATCTGTCCTGATGGTAAAGGGCTGTGTTGAGTGCAATATAGGATGCATCATCTGTGGATCTGTTGGGGGCGGTATTCAAATTGGAGTGGGTCTAGGGTTCCCTAGATAATGGTGTTGATGTGAGCCACGACCAGCCTTTCAAAGTACTTTATGGCTACAGACGTCAGTGCTACTACGGGTTGGTAGTGATTTTGGCAGCTTCCCTTCGTGTTCATGGCCTCTAGGAAGAGGGAACGCAACGCCCTGCTACAACTCAGCTCCCCGTGGAGTGTAAGATGAATGGGACTGTAGGTGCAGGTAAGGATGACAAAGACAGACAATTTACCGTTTACAGGGAATTTATTCCTTCACACAGTAATTTGAGAAAAAGGGGCTGGACAAAACCAAAGCAAAGAGAGTTAAAGTTAAAGCTCCCCCTCTCCTACCTTACCTGCCTACCCACTACTTACCTAACTAGCACCACCTGGTGAGCTAACCAAAATACAAGCGGTGGTCCGCCCAGGTTTTACCTAGTGTGCTTAGACAGTAAATACTACGGATTATGTATGCCCACAGGCCTCTTGCCTAAGCACTCCCTAGGTGCCTTCCCCTCCCCCCTGGGAACAAATGAAAAATAATAATACAAACGTAAGTAAACAATTTCAAGAATCAAAACACTGCGTCCTATTTGCACACACATACCTCAGATCAGCGGCTTCAAAATACTTAACAAAAACCTGTCTCTGAGCAACAACCAACACAGGACATAAACATTTGCTCTCTCTCAGCAACAACCAACATACCTCATACCTACTAATAAGCTCTCCTTAACAAAGGAACACTCGATTTTCTACCTGGAGAAGGAGTCTGTAATGGGATACAGCTGTATCCTCTGACGAGAGGGCGGGGTCAGCTCCAAATAGCAAAGGGGCCGACCAATCAGCTGCTTGAGGGATTCCAGGAAGCCATTTCCTGAAAATTATACAAACAAACCCACAACACAGAAACTGGGGAACGTAACAGTCCCAGTCTCAAATCTCTGGAAGACTGAAAGAGTTTTCCCTCAAGTATTTCCCCGTATTTAGCGCCATCCATCATATCTTCAATTCTGACCAGTTTCCCAGTCCCTGCCGATGAAAAATATCCCCACAACATGTGTGCTTGTTTTTTTCTGGCCACTCTTCCGTAAAGGCAAGAGGTGGACTTTATTTAATTAATTATGTGACGTCAGAAGGTAATTTGTTGCACCAGATCTTATTTAGGAGCACCACTTTTTTGTTTTTGTATTTTTTTTAATTTTTTGAAACAAGTAATTTTTTCAATTTCACTTCACCAATTTTGACTATATTCTGTATGTCCATTACATGAAATGCAAATAAAAATCTATTTAAATTACACGTTGCAGTGCATCAAAATAGGAAAAACGCCAAGGGGGGTGAATACTTTTGCAAGGCAATGTACATTTTTAATGTCCCGTTGGCAGGATATTCGTGATCGTAATTAGCCTTTTTTGTTGTCCAATGATTGTATGTTGGCTAATAGGACTGATGGTAGAGGCATATTTCCACTCGCCATCGAATCCTTACAAGGCACCCCGACCTACATCCCTCTGTCTCTCTCTCCTGCGAATAAGGGGGATTTTAGCCTTGTCAGGTGTCTGAAGTAAATCCTTTGCGTCCGACTCGTTATAGAAAAAATCTTTGTCCAGCACGAGGTGAGTAAATGCTGTCCTGATATCCAGAAGCTCTTTTCGGTCAAAAGACATGGTGGCAGAAACATTTTGTACAAGATAAGTTACAAATAACGCGAAAAAACACACACAATAGCACAATTGGTTAGAAGACCGTAAAACGGCAGCCATCTCCTCCGGTGCAATTATTCTAATGTTAAGTCACTTCACAACAATTCTATTTGAAAGAAAAAGCTAGAGAGCTGGCCACCATCTACCACAACATTCAGGAGCTATTACATCTCTATAGTTCAATGTCTAAAGGCTTATGCATGTATCAATAATAGTATTATTTCTAAAATGTGTTTTAACTTTATATACTGTTTGATGTATTATTCACATGGGGTTAGAAAGATTCTATTTTTAGGTTCTTAACCTCTACTTGGTAAGGAAACTGACAGAAACGTACCTTTTTGAGTCCCCAGCTCTGTGTCTTTCATGACTTGTAGCTCAACTAGGCCTCAACTAGGCCTACAGCTCAAGCATATAGTCTCATTTGAACAACCTTGTGGACTGTAAAGAGTAAGATAATCTACTATTCTTTACCAATCCTTTATTTAGTTTGAGGTGACAATGACTGATTGGGCAAAAGAATAGTTAGTGAAAAAAAAATATGCGTCTGCCTGTATAAACGCTTATACATATTTTTTTTTTTTCACTAACTATT
The DNA here is from genome assembly GCF_034236695.1 of Oncorhynchus nerka. Taxonomy (NCBI): domain Eukaryota; kingdom Metazoa; phylum Chordata; class Actinopteri; order Salmoniformes; family Salmonidae; genus Oncorhynchus; species Oncorhynchus nerka. Next base: position 10,370,778 of record NC_088423.1, on the reverse strand, counting down.
CTTTTGACGAATCAGATGAGCTCTTTTGCCTGTGTAAAACACAGCTAATGTTAGTTGACGACATTGCTATGTTCAGCTTGGAGGTAGCAAAGCTACGTTGTGAAGTTGTACAGTTTTTACTGCATCTTCTCCTAAGGATGTTAGAAAATGTATTTATTAACGATACAATGTTTGACTTTAAAATGCACCAAAACAAATATGATTATGTTCAATAAAGAAAGTCTGAGAAAGACAAGAAGACTGTATTATAATGTGAATTATACAGTAAGTAATATGAACATGACAGTCACAGTATATCAGTTATATTGTTGCCATAGCGCCATGAAGCAGCCTACATTAAGACCCCCCCCCCCCCCCTCCCCATTTGCCTTCAGAACAGCCTCAATTTGCCGTGGAATGAACTTTATAAGGTGTCGAAAGTGTTCGACAGGGATGTTGGCCCATGTTGACTACAATGCTTCCGACAGTTGTGTCAAGTTGCCTGGATGTCCTTTGGTTGGTGGACCATTCTTGATACACACGGGTAACTGTTGAGCGTGAAATACCCAGCAGAGTTGCAGTTCTTGACACAAACTGGTGAGCCTGACACCTACTACCATACCCCGTTCAAAGGCACTTAAATATGTTGTCTTACCCATTCACGGTCTGGATGGCACACAGACACAATCCATGTCTCAATTGTCTCAAGGCTTAAAATAATTATTTAATTAACCTGTCTCCTCCCCTTCATCTATTTGATTTGAAGTGGATTTAACAAGTGTCATCAATTAGAGATCATAGCTTTCACCTGGATTCACCTGGTTTGACTATGTCATGGAAAGAGTAGGTGTTCATAATGTGTTGTACACTCAGTGTATCTATTTAATTTGTTTCAAGTTTTTTTTAATGAAAACAATTCAGTGATGGTTTTTGAGTTAAAATATATTGTAGTCTTGACTCATGGAGTTGCTGGACTCAGTTTGTGTTGCTTCAAATGATGCAGCAACACAGCACTGTTTTATTTCTTCCAGGTGCCCTTGTTCCCTGAGTCTGAACCCACATACTGACTCTCTAGGTACATGAACAGCCACTTATAGTCAGCGGTCTAAGGTCACTGCTTCTCAGTGCTAGAAGCATCACTACAGACCCTGGTTCGATTCCAGGCTGTATCACAACCGGACGTGATTGTGAGTGCCATAGGCCCGCACGCAATTGGTCCATCATCGTCCGGGTTAGGGTTTGGCCGGGGTAGGACGTCATTGTAAATAAGAATTTGTCTTAACCGTTGTGTGATCTTAACATTAGGTATGCTCCCCTTCTCCTAAGGGTAGAAAATGACCCGCCTTCACTAAACCCCTAAAATAAAGCAGCTTAATTTAAAACGTCAAATCTATTTTGCATGAAGAAACAACTAGTCATTCATCACAAACTTTGTGAATATCTGTGTTTTCCCTCTTCACAATGCAGAAAGACTGCATTTAATCAGTGGACACCACTCATTTTATTACAACACACCTGGCATAATTGTTTTCTTTACTAAAGTAGAGATGTATTATTATTATTATTATTATTGCTAAAGGTACTGCATAGGTGTAAACATACATTTTTTAGCAAGAGATAGCACTTGTTTGGCCTAAGAAAGTAGCAGAAATGTGCAGAAAGTAGTTTTGAATGCATTTTAATGAAGGGAAACAATAACAGTCTTGAACTGTTTTGGCAACATAGTGACATATTATTATATACTGTACAATGATGAATTCAACTACAAAATACTAGTCCTCTTCCATTTTTTTAAGCATTGCCCCCAGCCACAAGGTATATAAATAACAACAATAAATAATAATAAGTAAATAAGATAATAGATACAAAACAAAAATATAAAGAACAAAGATCAATCATCTTTAATTATAACATGTAGGACAGTATGCAAGTGTGTGTGCATGGACTTGGCAGATGTATTTTTCACATGTGCAGCACATACTAGTTGTTTTACAGTCCTTCTTTATGGGGCATAATTGGCATATCCTCCTCTTGCTGCCCCAGCTGCATCCTCAGGTGAATCAGGACAAGATTCAGTCCCCTGAACAGCTTTCACAAGCGCTGCAGAGGCTGCTGTGCGGGGGAGATGCTTTCTACTTTGAATGTGTGGGGTTACAAGTGCCTTTCTTAGCTGCTCCAGGAACACCCTCCTCTTGTTCCGCTTATCAGGCATCCAGGTAGAGTTGATCTTGTTCCATATCATGACACATCAATGACTTCATGGAAGATGACCAGGGGCCAGCGGGCAGTCATCCTCCTGCAGCTGTACGTTCCAATATCCTTGTCCAGGTTGTCCACACCTCCTTTGTTGTGGTTGTAGTCCAGGAAGATGGCTGGCTTCCTGTCTTCACGATCACTGATCTCAGGTGTTTTGTGCAGTGACCACATTCCTGTTCCTCTTTGGGAGGTAAGAAACTAGAGTGGTGGTGGGGGTGAAGGCAAACTTGATGAGAAGGTCTCTCTCCCCCTTGTTGCGATGAGCGCAGGGGTGAGCTATGGCTTGTTATTTCTAACTGTGCCAATCTTCCTCTTCAGGAGATGCTGGCTGAGTTCAATCAGTAGAACACATGATCTCAATTTATCATTCTTGTGTGTGTGTGTGTCTTTGTGGTTTTTGTGGTGTGTAAATTATTGTATAACTGCCGCGTTAAAAATGACCCTAAGACTATCTTTGTACCCTGGTGGTGTACAGCTTTCATGGAAATATCAACAAAGGTGATGTTTCACTTTTTCTAATGTTGGGGTCACTTCCGGAAAATTAATCAAATTTCAAATTGAAAAAAATGTCATTTAGGGGGTTTTCTCTGCTGTTAAACATAGTGGCGGGTCATTTTTTACCCATAAGACAACACAAGGTTTAACTGACTTGCCTGGTTAAATAAAGGAAAAATATATATTTAAAAAATACATTTGTTAGTGGTGTTGTGACAGATTTATCTGAGTCAATCAATGTTCTCCCCGCGTTCCCTCAGTGAGTCACTACATCTACAGTCCCACTGCCTCAGTATGTGACAACCAATCACAGGCTGTGTAAAACCAACTCAGTCCACAAAACAGATGTTGAAAAAAACTAAGGAAACAAAGGATCAAGTTTGAGAGAGAATATTCTCCCAACGACTAACGAAACATTTATTTTTCTTTCTTTCTCTTCTTTCTTCATTTAGTTATGGGCGGTTTTGAGGAGGGTGAGCGCGCCCAGTCGGTCTCTCAGGGGGAGGGGGCAGTGGTTCCCGCTCCACGCATCAGGAGCTTTCCCCAGCCGCAGGTCACATGGTTCAGAGACGGACGCAAGATACCGCCCAGCAGCCGCATGTAAGATGCATGATGATGATGATGTCTCTTATGCAGCTATCTCTCCCTCTCCCACTCTCTCTCTCTTCTTCTCTCTTCTTCTCTCTCCAACTCTCTCTCTTCTTCTCTCTCTTCTTCCCTCTCTCTCTCTCTCTCCTTTTCTCTCCCACTATCTCTCTTCTTCTCTCTCCCACTCTCTCTCTTCTTCTCTCTCTTCTTCCCTCTCCCATCTTACCTCAAGATGCTGTCTATTTGATAAACAATAGCTATGTGTTAGTGTGAATGGGTTGTTCATTCTATTGTATTTCATATCAGCTGGCTCCATCTGCGTGTTTTATGTGTCTAAGGTGCCGTAAGGTTGTTAGTGCCTGTGTCTGAGAGTGACATGGAGGACAGAGAGATGAAGAGAAAGGGAGAGAGAGACAGAGCGTGATAGATTGCATGTTCTGTCTGTTTGTAACTATGTCTCCATCACTTGAAAGAGGTCTCGGCCTCAGTGAAATGTACTCCCAGGGCCTCTCCTCTACTCTCCATTTATTCTGCCCTCTAATGGAGGCGAGGCAGCGAGGGAGACTTGTTTACCAGTTTAGAGAGAGGCCTAGTACTGTCAGACTACATTGGGGCTAGATAGGGGCTTTTGAGAGGGGGGATAGGAGTGTGGGGCTCTGAGTGCCTGGTGGAGCCACTGAAAGCCTCAAATGGGATTCTTGTCTTGGCATTCTACCTCTTAAACTAAGAAAGGGGACAAATAGAGAGGTGCTTTTGGAAAGAGGTCTCTCTGGCTCTCTCACTGGCTCGGCAGCCCCGAGTGGGAGACTGGGAGCACTGCTTATTTACAGTGAAAGGATTGGCCCCAGACATACAGTACCAGTCACAAGTTTGGACACACCTACTCATTCAAGGGTTTTCTTTATTTTTACTATTTTCTACATTGTAGAATAATAGTTAAGACATCAAAACGATCAACTAACAAATATAGAATAATGTACTAAGCAAAAAAGTTTTAAACAAATCAAAATATATTTTATATTCTTCAAAGTAGGCACACTTTTCCTTGATCAACAGCTTTGCACACTCTTGGCATTCTCTCAACCAGCTTCATGAGGTAGTCACCTTGAATGCATTTCAATTAACAGGTGTGCCTTGTTAAAAGTACATTTCTATAATGTATTTCCTTCTTAATTAATGCGTTTGACCCAATCACTTGTGTTGTGACAAGGTAGGGGGGTATACAGAAGATCGTCCTATTTGGTAAGACCAAGTCCATATTATGGCAAGAACAACTCAAATAAGCAAAGAGAAACGACAGTCCATCAATACTTTAAGAAATTAAGGTCAGTCAATTTGGAGAATTTAAGAAATGTGAAGGTTTCTTCAAGTGCAGTCTCAAAAACCATCAACTGCTTTGATGAAACTGGCTCTCATGAGGCCCGACACAGGAAAGCAAGACCCAGAGTTACCTCTGCTGCTGAGGATAAGTTCATTAGAGTTAACTGCAACTCAGAAATTGCAGCCCAAATGAATGCTGTTCAGAGCACACTTCATGAATCAGGCCTTCTTGTCGAATTGCTGCAAAGAAACCACTGCTAAAGGATATCAATAATAAGAAGAGATTTTCTTGGGCCAAGAAACACGAGCAATGGACATTAAACCGGTGGAACTCTTGGATTTTAGGTTTCCGACCGCAGTGTCTTTATGAGACTCAGAGTAGGTTAACAGATGATGTCCACATGTGTGGCTCTCTCTCTCAATACCAAGGGGCTTCATTGGCATGGGAAAAATGTCTACATTGCCAAAGCAAGTGAAATAAACAATAAACAAATGTGAGAAGAAACATCATCAAAAAACGATTTGAAATTCGTAGTAAATACTACACTCAAAAAGGTTTCAAAAGATAAAGACATTTCAACTGTTATATTATCAGATATGGACAGTGTGTTAGCAATGTGCAAATAGTTGGAGTATGAATAGTGGGGGAAGAAAAATTAACAGATAAAATGGTTGGTATTTACAATGGTGTTTGTGCTGAATGCCCTTTTCTCATGGCAACGGGCCACAAATCTTACTGCTGTGATTGCACACTGTGGTATTACGCCTAACAGATATGGGAGTTATCAATGTTAGGTTTGTTTTCAAATTATTTGTTGGTCTGTGTGATCTATGGGAAATATGTGTCTCTAATATGGTCATACTGAAAGGAGGTTAGCAAGTACAGCTCAGTTTCCACCTACAGTTGAAGTCGGAAGTTTACATACACTTAAGTTGGAGTCATTAAAACTTGTTTTTCAGCCAAACCGCACATTTCTTGTAAACAAACTATTGTTTTGGCAAGTAGGTTAGGACATATATTTTGTGCATGACACAAGTAATTTTTCCAACAATTGTTTACAGACCGAATATTTCACTGATAATTCACTGTATCACAATTCCAGTGGGCCAGAAGTTTACATACACTGAGTTGACTGTGCCTTTAAACAGCTTGGAAAATTCCAGAAAATTATGTCATGGCTTTAGAAGCTTCTGATAGGCTAATTGACATAATTTGATTCAATTGGAGGTGTACCTGTGGATGGCCTACCTTCAAATTCGGTGCCTCTTTGCTTTACATCATGGGAAAATCAAAAGAAATCAGCCAAGACCTCAGAAATAAAATGGAGCCCTCCACAATTCTGGTTCATCCTTGGGAGCAATTTCCAAATGCCTGAAGGTACCACGTTCATCTGTACAAACAATAGTACGCAAGTATAAACACCATGGGACCATGCAGCTGTGATACCGCTCAGGAAGGAGACACGCTCTGTCACTACAGATGAACATACTTTGGTGCGAAAAGTGCAAATCAATCCCAGAACAACAGCAAAGGACCTTGTGAAGATGCTGGAGGAAACAGGTACAAAGTATCTATATCCACAGTAAAACAAGTCCTATATCGACATAACCTGAAAGGCTGCTCAGCAGGGAAGAAGCCACTGCTCCAAAACCGCCATAAAATAAGCCAGACAACGGTTTGCAACTGCACATGGGGACAAAGATCGTACTTTTTGGAGAAATTTCCTCTGGTCTAATGAAACAAAAATAGAACTGTTTGGCCATAATGACCATCATTATGTTTGGAGGAAAAAGGGGGAGGCTTGCATGCCGAAGAACTGCATGCCATCATGCATCATGGCCATAATGACCATAGTTATGTTTGGAGGGAAAAGGGGGAGGCTTGCATGCCATCCCAACTGTGAAGCACGGTAGTGGCAGCGTCATGTTGTGGGGGTGCTTTGCTGCAGGAGGGGCTGTTGCACTTCACAAAAAATAGATGGCATCATGAGGGTGGAAAATGATGTGGATATATTGAAGCAACATCTCAAGACATCAGTCAGGAAGTTATAGCTTGGTCGCAAGTGGGTCTTCCAAATGGACAACGACTCCAAGCACATGTCTAACGTTGTGGCAAAATGGCTTAAGGACAACAAAGTCAAGGTATTGGAGTGGCCATCACAAAGCCCTGACCTCAATCCTATAGGAAATGTGTGGGCAGAACTTAAAAAGCGTGTGCAAGCAAGAAGGCCTACAAACCTGACTTAATTACACCAGCTCTGTCAGGAGGAATGGGCCAAAATTCACCCAATTTGTTGTGGGAAGCTTGTGGTAGGCTACCCGAAACGTTTAACCCAATTTAAACAATTTAAAGGCAATGCTTCCAAATACTAATTGAGTGTTTGTAAACGTCTGACTCACTGGGAATGTGATGAAAGAAATTACAGCTGAAATAAATCGTTATCTTTACTATTATTCTGACATTTCACATTCTTAAAATAAAGTGGTAATCCTAACTGACCTAAGACAGGGAATTTTTACTATGAGTAAATGTCAGGAATTGTGAAAAACCTTAGCCAAATACATTTAAACTCAGTTTATGTAAACTTCCTACTTCAATCTACTTCAACTCTTTCAATAGCAAGGCTATGTTCACGGAGTCTGTAAATTGTCAAGGATTTTTGTCATTTTGCGTCAGTCACAGTGGTCAGGTATTCTATTTTTTGGTTAATTCTTTCCAGTGTATCAAATAGTTATCTTTTTCCTTTCACATGATTTGGTTGGGTCTAATTGTGTTCCTGACCTGGCGCTATTGTGGGGTCTGTTTGTGAACAGAGCCCCAGAAACAGCTGGCTTAGGGGACTCTTCTCCAGGTTCATCCCACTGTTGGTTAGAGCTTTCCTTTTACGTGGTTGTAGATTTTTTAACAGCTATTTTCTGGATTTTGATAACTAGTGTGTATACTCCTAATTCTGACTCATGCATTGTTTTGGGTTTTAAGTTGCATACAAAGTATGTTTTTAAAGAATTCTGCATGAAGAGTCTCAATTGGGTATTTGTCCCTTTTTGTGAATTATTTGTTGGTGAGTTGATCTCAGACCTTACCACCATATAGGGCAATGGGCTCCGTAACTGTTAAGTTTTTTTTACAGATCGTAATTGGGATGTCAATTGTTATCTTCACTTGGGTAGGGGGCACTATTTTCACTTAAGGATGAAAAGTGTGCCCAAAGTAAACTGCCTTCTACTCAGGCCCAGAAGCTCGGACATCCATATAATTGGTAGATTTGGATAGAAAACAATCTAAAGTTTCCAAGATTGTTAAAATAATGTCTGTGAGTATAACAGAACTGATTTGGCAGGCGAAAACCTGAGAAAAATCCATCCAGGAAGTGGGATTTTTTCATGTTTGTAGTTTTCTATTGAATGCCATTACAGTATCCATTGACTTAGGACTCGAATTACACTCCCTATTGCTTTCACTAGATGTCAACAGTCTTTAGAAATTGTTTCAGGCTTGTATTCTGATAAATGAGGGAGTAAGACCTCTCTGAATGAGTGGACACTATAGTGTCCAAGAGCTTTTTCATATGCGCGACCGAGAGCTCGCCTTACGTGTTTACCTTTTATATTGACGACGTTATTATCCGGTTGAAATATTATTGATTATTAGGACTAAAAACAACCTGAGGATTGATTCTAAATATCGTTTGACATGTTTTCTATGAACTTTACAGATACTATTTGTATTTTTCATCTGCCTGTTGTGACTGCGTTTGAGCCTGTGAATTACTGAACAAATCGTGCCAACAAATCTGAGATTTTTGGATGTAAACATGGACTTAATCGAACAAAACAAACATTTATTGAGTAAATGGGAGTCTTGTGAGTGCAACCATATGAAGATCATCAAAGGTAAGTGATTCATTGTATCGCTATTTCTGACTTGTGTAAGTCCTCTACTTGGATGGTTACTGTTTGTAATGATTTGTCTGCTGGGCGCTGTTCTCAGATAATCGCATGGTATGCTTTTGCCGTAAAGCCTTTTGGAAATCTGATACCGTAGTTGGATTAACAAGAAGTTAATCTTTAAACCCATGTATAACATTTGTATGTTTTATGAATCTTTATAATGAGTATTTCTGTTTTTAAATTTGGCTCTCTGCAATATCACTGGATGTTGGCCAGGTGGGACGCCGTCCCACGTACCCTAGTGAGGTTTTAAGTTACTCTTGATGGCATAGAAGACCCTTCTTGCCTTGTCTCTTAGATCATTCACAGTCTTGTGTAAGTTACCTGTGGGGTTGATGTTTAGGCATGTATTCTTCTTTGTGTGCTCTCGGGCAACAGTGTCTAGATAGATTTGTATTGGTAGTCCTGGAAACTGGACCTTTTTTGGAACACCATTATTTTTGGCATACTGAGATTTACTGTCAGGGCCTAAGTCTAATAGAACCTGTGCAGAAGATCTAGGTGCGGCTGTAGGCCCTCTTTGGTTGGGGACAGAAGCACCAGATCATCAGCAAACAGTCGACATTTGCTTTCCACGTCCAGTAGGGTGAGGCCGTGTGCCCTCACCAATTCTTTCATGTAAATGTTGAAGAGGATGGGGCTCATGCTGCATCCTTGTCTGGAAGATGAGGTTGTTTACGTACCCATTGTTGACAGTAAATAGTGGATCTAGATTTTCTTTGAGGAGCTTCTCTTTGTACCTCTTACATGCAGTATAAAAAAAATAATCTGGGGGGGAGACTGTACTTAGATTGCCTCTGCATAGGGGTGTGGCCACTGCATAGGGGTGTGGCCTCTGGATAGGGGTGTGAGGCCTCTTCGTTTGGGTTGGGGAGGCTGTGGTCCTCTGCTGCCATTGTCCTGTGGTTAGAGCGTTGGACTAGTAACCGGAAGGTTGCAAGTTCAAATCCCCTAGCTGACAAGGTACAAATCTGTCGTTCTGCCCCTGAACAGGTAGTTAACCCACTGTTCCTAGGCCGTCACTGAAAATAAGAATTTGTTCTTAACTGACTTGCCTAGTTAAATTTAGGTAAAATAAAATTCATGGGCACCTCAGTGCAATTTGACGTTGCTGACAGCACATCTGCAATGTACTAACTAAGCATTTGAGTCTTCATATAGTAAGATATATTTTATTAGGATATGAAGAGATTATTGTAATATAGTTATTTTCATTCTTTGCACTTGGAAGTAACTACGGATTGGACATTTTCTCACTCAGATGTATGTTGGCTGGTATTTGTCGTTTTTTTCTGTACTTTATCTCCTGGTTGTTGTGTTGCTGGGTAGTCCTTGGCAGTGTTTCCAAGGACATTGGGCGGGTTTAGTTATGTGTGAAGGTGTAGCCTACTGCTTGGGGAGAGATTCTGGGGAGTGTTGGGTACATTTTCCTCAACATTCAAAGGCATATTGGACAGGGAAATTAACATAAGGTGTCTCTTACAATGGATGTGTAAAGTAAAGGAGTTCCATGGTGGCTCAGAGAATTCTCCATCTCGGCTCCCCTGCCTCCAGTTTCCCCTTGATAGAGGCAATGTCTTATAGTGGGCCTGCCACTACTCTCTCTCTCTCTCTCTCTCTCTCTCTCTCTCTCTCTCCTCTCTGCCACGCTGCCTATGCAGCTGTTCTTTATGGCATCCACTGCTCTGTCCTCTCAGACTGTGATCTCAGACTTTTATGCATAAGTTGAGTTCTTTATACTTTTCATGTTGATCCTTTAGGACCATTGTGGATCTGCAACAACATAAATATTATGTCTCTTTCTCACCTTAACTGAAATGAGCAGTCATCTGTTCACAAAATAAATCCCAAACTGCTTTCTTTGTCTCTTATCCGATTTTCTGAAATTGATTGAAATCAACTGTCCTGAACAGGTTTGGTGTCTGGAATTCGAGCCGATCTGCTCTGCACTAGATTGGTTTAGACCGACTGGATCCCATGATCATTGAAATACAGTGTGCCAGGACTGTGTGAGGCCGAGGGGAGAGAAAGCACTTATTTAGCTCTAATAGCCATTACTCTTCTCTTATTGAATGGGAATGCAATTGAAGGGCCTTTTCCATTCGGCCGCTGTGATTTGTTATGTTATTCTCAAGACTTAATGTGCTGTATAGTCAGAGCCTCCTTCGGTAAACCCATTTACCTGGAATTGCACCGCACCATTTTCCAGGTTGGAAGGTGAGTCAGGCACAGGGTACAGGAGTAAGGCGGGCCCTAGAATACGCCTCAGACAATCTTTTCATTCTCTCTCCTTTCATCCGGAAATGTCTCTCTCGTCTCTTCTAAAGACGTTAATACATGGATTTATCTCTGAGTGCTACGGCCCAACAACCTGTTCTAACACGGCGTACCTAGAAAGTCACAGAGAGGAGAGGACGAAGGAGGAGGAGGAACAACGATGCTGTGCTGACACCCACTGTGCAATTACCAATTTGCTGCTTGGAGAGAGAGGTCAATTAATGGGTCTGCCTGAGACATCCACCTCTTGTCTGTCTAATATGGATTCTGCATTACTCACTGTGGTGTGTGTGTGTGTGTGTGTGTGTGTGTGTGTGTAGTATTGTACACATGTGTGTGCGTATGTGTGTGTGTGCAGGTGTGTGTAGTCTTGTATGTATGTGTGTGCAGGTGTGTGTAGTCTTGTGTGTGTGTGTTTCATGTGTAGTGTGTGTAAGTGTACGTGTAGCCTGTGTTATGCACAGGTTTGTGTAGTCTTGTACGTGTGTATGTGTATGTGTGTTAGTGGGTATGTTTGTGTGTGTGTGCGTTCAAGCGTGTCTGTGACGGAACACACCAAACTCTTCATCTGCCTCACACTGACTAGTTGACCTGGCGAACAGGGAGGAGTGGTCAAGGAGAATTAGGTCCTGGTGGGGTACTGTAGGTGTGAGGAGGCTGACATGGATGGCAGGAGATCTGATTGAAATGGCACTGTGTCTCAGACATTGAGAGATGAAAATGAATTGTATGAATACTCAATAGCTTAGTTCTGAAAATAACTCCAGTACTAGGGAGTGGAAAGTCAAGCAGCCAGCTACAAATCATGAGAGCTCCCGGGCAGAAAAGCGAGTGGCTGTTTTTATGAGCACCGGCCTCCCTTCTCTCCTCCATGTCTCCCCTCCTTCCCTCCCTCCCTCCATCTACCTTGGAGCTGTAGGTTTTCATCAGAGCGATGTGTTGTGGAGCGATGGAAGGCAGGGTGTCGGCTCTGGTTTGAGTCATATTTGTCCCAGGCCTGTCGGCCGCTTGATCCCCCCTGACCTCTGTCTCTACTGGAGGAGGTTGGCAGAGGCTGGCCAAGGCTATTTGTCTGGAAGTAATCGAGGTCTGAGGTGGGTGTCGGGGTGGGGGGTGGGGGGGGGGGGTGGAGACAGAGAGAGAGAGAGACCACCACAACATACAGTATTTCATTACACTCTTCCATTGTGTGTCTCAGAATAGTTTGGACACTGTCACTCTATGTCAACAGCGTTTTACACTCATACACTTCAAGCACACACACACAAACACACAAGACTACGCGCGCATGCAAGCGCTCGCACCAACACACATACCGATATTGATGGGAGCTGTACAGAATTATTATCAACGTTAGCTGTCAATCACTCCCTCCCCATGGCATCAAATAAATAAATGAGCCTTAGATGGGAAATCATTACAAATGGAGTTACATGACAGGTCCAGGCACCAGCACAGCACAGCCAGGCTGTACCAGCTGTCTAGGCGGCCAACATTTCCTAGAGCTGTTGCCTGCTGTACAGCCTTCTGCCTTGCAACCACCTGTTGTACAGCCTTCTGCCTTGCAACCACCTGTTGTACAGCCTTCTGCCTTGCAGCTGCCTGCTGTCCATAGACTACTGACTCAATCCACATAGACTACTGACTCAATCCATATAGACTACTGACTCAATCCATATAGACTACTGACTCAATCCACATGCACTACTGACTCAATCCACATAGACCACTGACTCAATCCACATAGACCACTGACTCAATCCATATAGACTACTGACTCAATCCACATGGACTACTGACTCAATCCATATAGACTACTGACTCAAGCCACATGGACTACTGACTCAATCCACATGGACTACTGACTCAAGCCACATAGACCACTGACTCAATCCACATAGACCACTGACTCAATCCATATAGCCTACTGACTCAATCCACATGGACTACTGACTCAATTCACATAGACCACTGACTCAATCTACATAGACTACTGATTCCACATGGACTACTGACTCCACATATACTACTTGTGTTGTGTGAAGAGAGGGTTTGATGTGTGTGTGTGTGTGTGTGTGTGTGTGTGTGTGTGTGTGTGTGTGTGTGTGTGTGTGTGTGTTTTCAATTTGACAAAGGCATAGGTACAGTGAAATACGTTTCTTGCAAACTCAAGACCCAACAATGCAATAGTCAATAACAATGTATTACTAGACCAATGCCTATTCTCATTTAAAAGTAGTTTTTTTCCCATCTTTAATTGTGTCTAATTCCATGAACTGCACCGGCCTGCTTTTAATTCTCTTTTTCAAAATACAAAATACTTTTCTATACGATTTCTTTATAATGATTGCCAATTTTGTGGTCCCCTTTCACACTACATTAGTATACCATGTCTGCTAATTGAACTAAATATACATGTATATGTAAAAATGAACAATTGCAAAGCATGCTGAGTTTTATTCTAATGAGCAAGGACAATGACAATAGCCAGTGTGTTTTGCAGTATACATTTACATGTTGGACAACTAAGGTAGTTAAACAACAACATATCACAGTCAGCAAGTAAATCGTTTTTTGTAACCATTCTTGTGAATGTTGTTGCTGTTCGGGCCGGCTACTTACAAATGTTTTTTGTATTTTAAAATACATGTATTTTAACTCAATACAATACTTTGCAAAAGTATCTTAAACTTTATTTTGATACATTGATCTTTAGGGTATTTTGTAGTTGTATTTTGTATTATCAAATGTATGCCCATCCCTCTATGTGTGTGTGTGTGTGTGTGTGTGTGTGAGCGTGTGTTTGTGTGTGTACAGAGTAGGGCTGTGGCGGTCATGACATGTTGTCAGCCGGTGATTGCCAAGAAAATAACTGCCTGCCTCCTGCCTCTCACAGTAATTGAATATTAATTAACATAAACAACTTTAGCATCTCAAGCCACATGTTCAGTACTAGTAAAAAGTTTGGACACCTACTCATTCAATGGTTTTTCTTATTTTTTACTATTGTCTACATTGTAGAATAACAGTGAAGACTTCAAAGTATGAAATAACACATATGGAATCATGGAGTAAACAAAAGTGTTCAAAATATATTTAATGTTTTATTTTCTTCAAAGTAGCCACCCTTTTCCTTGATGACAGCTTTGCACATTCTTGGCATTCTTTCAACCAGCTTCATGAAGAATGCATTTCAATTAACAGGTGTGCCATGTTAAAAGTGAATGTGGAATTTATTTCCTTCACAATCAGTCGTGTTGTGACAAGGTAGGGGTGGTATACAGAAGACAGTCCTTTTTGGTGAAAGACCAAGTCCATATAATAAGGCAAGAACAGCTCAAATAGGCAACAAAAATTGCAGTTCATCATCATAAGCCACTACTAAAGGACAACAAAAAGAAGAAGAGACTTGCTTGGGTCAAGAAACACAAGCAAAGGACATTAGACCAGTCGAAATCTGTCCTTTAGTCTGAGTCCAAATTTGTGAGACGCAGATTAGGTGAACGGATCTCTGCATGTGTGGTTCCCACGGTGAAGCATGGATGAGAAGGTGTGAGTGATGGTGTGGGCGTGCTTTGCTGGTGATACTGTGATTTATTTAGAATTCATGGCACACTTAACAAGCATAGCAACCAGACCATTCTGCAGTGATACGCCATCCCATCTGGTTTGTGCTCAGAAAGACTATTATTGGTTTTTACAAATCAAATCAAATCCAAATGATTTATAAAGCCCTTCTTTCATCAGCTGATATCTCAAAGTGTTCTACAGAAACCTGGCCTAAAACCCCAAACAAATGCAATGCAGGTGTAGAAGCACGGTGGCTAGGAAAAACTCCCTAGAAAGGACAAAGCTTAGGAAGAAACCTAGAGAGGAGCCAGGCTATATGAGGGGTGGCCAGTCCTCTTCTGGCTGTGCCGGGTGGAGAGTTTTGAAAAGGACAATGACACAACACACCTCCAGGCTCTGTAAGGGATTTTTGACTAAGACGGAAAGTGATGGAGTGCTGCATCAGATGACCTGGCCTCCACAATCACCCAACCTCAACCCAATTGAGATGGGTTGGGAAAAGTTGGTCCGCAGAGTGAAGGAAAAGCAGCCAACAAGTGCTCAGCATGTGTGGTAACTCTTTCAAGACCATTGTAAAAGCATTCCAGGTGATGCTGGTTGAGAGAATGCCAAGAGTGTGCAAAGCTGTTATCAAGGTGAAGGGTGGTTACTTTGAAGAATCGCAAATATAAAATATACTGTGATTTGCTTAACACTTCTGCCTCCTCATGCTTTCGCCCAGTCTTCCCCTTTCTGGCCCCAGGTTCCGAGAGGTGTTCCCAAGCCATCATTTTCACTTTGTTCCCCATCTCCTTCATTGCCACTTGATAGGCACGTCACCTGGTAGGCAAATACATTACCCTAATCAACATTACATCCTCGTGAGGTGACTCAGCACTGTATATGCTTTCACATCAATGTCTTTAAAATGTTCAGAGTACAATTGCCCCAACATCTATCCTCTTTTATATGATGCATTAACCAATGAAGCACCCAATGCAACCCAACTATGATGTTAAAGTAGCTCCTAGACCCAACCCATCTGTATGTTTACAGTGGCATCTAGTTTCTCTCTCTATTTGGCTTTGCTTCCTCTGTCATGGTGTCTTCAAGCTCACCCATTATGCAGCTGGACCTCACTTCATTTTGCACCCACCGAGGAGAGACATGACGATCTTAACCGCTGCAGGTACTGTAAGGAGTACTGTGTATGGACCAGACCAACGTTGTCCCAACATGCCCCTTCTGGTGTACCTTGATGTACACTCAATCTCCAGAATTCAGCCCGTGCCCTTGGTTATCTCTGCTTTCACCTGAGGATATACACACTGCAACACATGGGTCATTTCCTGACAACATAGATTCGCCTCTTATGGCAAGATCACTAATTTGTGACATTTGAATTACAGCCTCCACTGTACTTCCATCGGTCTCCCAGTTACCGGTTACCAATTCATGTGGCACGAGTCCTCATAAACTGATATCCCAACAATGCTACTAAAGTAACCCCTGCTACTACTAACATGGCCCATGCCTATAGACTCCTTCAATTACGGTCCCTAAAGCAACTGCCGTGAGAATTACTTCTGCATGTGAGAATTACTTCTGCATGAGAGAATTACTTCTGCATGTGAGAATTACTTCTGCATGTGAGAATTACTTCTGCATGTGAGAATTACTTCTGCATGAAATCTGTCAAGTGTTTGCTGACTGTTAGAAATTGGGAAAGCGATGAATGAATTGGAAGAATATCCAACATGTACATATCACCTCAATTACCTTGACTAACCGGTGCCCCGCACAATGACTCTGTACCGGTACTCCCTGCATATAACCTTGCTAATGTTATATTACTGCTGCTCTTTAATTATTTGTTACTTTTATTTCTAAATTTTTAGCTGTTTTCTTAAAACTACACATTGGGTTAAGGGCTTGTAAGTAAGCCTTTCACTGTAAGGTTGAATTAAGGGCATGTGACAAATATATATATATTTTTTTGAGTTGGGGAGTTTCTCCCATTCATCTCTGCAGATCCTCTTAAACTCTGCCATGTTGGATGGGGAGCGTTGCTGCACAGCTATTTTCAGGACTCTCCAGAGACGTTAGATCGGGTTCAAGTCTGGGCTCTGAGACTTGTCCCGAAACCACTCCTGTGTTGTCTTAGCTGTGTGCTTAGGGTTGTTGTTCTGTTGGAAGGTGAACCTTCGCCCCAGTCTGAGGTCGTGAGCGCAAGTTTTCATCAATTATATCTCTGTACTTTGCTCCGTTCATCTTTGCCTCAATCTTGATTAGTCTCTCAGTACCTGCCGCTGAAAAACATCCCAGCAGCATGATGCTGCCACCGCCATGCTTCCCCGTAGGGTTGGTGGCAGGTTTCCTCCAGACGTGGTGCTTGGCATTCAGGCCAAAGTGTTAAATCTTGGTTTCATCAGACCCGAGAAACTTGTTTCTCATGGTCTGAGAGTCTTTAGGTGGCTTTTGGCAAATTCTATGCTGGTTGTCATGTGCCTTTTACTGAGGAGTGGCTGGTCACTCTACCATAAAGGCCTGATTGGTGGAGTGCTGCAGAGATGGTTGTCCTTCTGGAAGGTTCTCCCATCTCCACAGAGGAACTCTAGAGCTCTGTCATAGTGACAGTCGGGTTCTTTGTCACCTCCCTAACCAAGGCCCTTCTCCTCCGATTGCTCAGTTTGACCAGGCGGCCAGCTCTAGGAAGAGTCTTGGTGGTTACAAACTTCTTCCATTTAAGAATAATGGAGGCAACTACTTTCTTGGGGAAAGGGGGATACCTAGTCAGTTATACAACTGAATGCCTTCAACTGAAATGTGTCTTCCTTCTGAATCAGAGAGGTGCGGTGGGCTGCCTTAATTGGCATCCATGTCTTCAGCGCCCGGGGAACAGTGGGTTAACTGTCAGCTCAGGGATTTGATATTTCAGTTACTGGCCCAACACTCTAACCACTAGAATACCTCCCACCCAGGTTGAGAACCTTCAATGTTGCAGAAATATTTTGGTACCCTTCCCCAGACCTGTACCTTGACACAATCCTGTCTCGGAGCACTACGGACAATTCCTTCAACCTCATGGCTTGATTTTTGCTCTGACATACACTGTCAGCTATGGGATCTTATATAGACAGTTGCTAACCATTTGACAAGCGTTTGATAATATTCTCACCAGGCCTCGAACTTCCTGGCGACATCCCTCTTGTGTGGCCGTCATGCCCCTTTCAAAATCCATGCATTTTGCAGCCAAAGTGACCGTTGTTCCACCAGGCTGAATATAAGAAGTTATTTGGCCTCTTTAGTTGTGATACAAATCTTATAAGAATGTTTAGTCGTATGGACTAGCCTACATGAGGTGTGCAACTATGATTTGAAAAGTTGCAAAAAAATGCCTTACTGCACACGCTGGGCATCATTCACAAGTGATAGGCTAATATTGCACCCACCAGACTATTCTTAATTTAATCTCGTCTTTACATATATTTTGTAGTATATGTGTGAAATTAGATTTGATTTAGAATGGACCATTATTATGCACCTGTCTCGTAACAGGAGAATGGGGTAAAAAATACATTTCCTGTATGCACTTAAATAGCGAATGGAGGACGCTTTTCCCATGGTTAATTTCATCCCAGCCAGATAGGGTATACTCCTGTTGTAAAGCGAAGCAAAGCAATAAATATAGTAGGCCTAGCCTATAGAAAGCTAATGGGATCCTCCTCTTTTTAATAGAGGCCATCAAAACTCTCTCACGCAATTGCATAGCCTATAGAAATGTTGAGCAACATGAACTCATGAGCTCTCATGAAGTGTTTGATTCGATTTTTGAATATTTGCATTGATGACAGAGTGATTGGAGGGACAATAGAGTGCTGAGTACGAGGCAGTTAGCACGTTCGGTATGCTACTAATGACCATGGAGAAGCCTAATTTAACGGTCACATGGAATTTGAGTGCCATCATAACTCGTGTTGACCGGTGTGGTGGTAATAGGGTCACCATAACAGCCCTAGTACAGAGACATATATTATGGTTGTGGCTGGTAAAGGTAGAGAGAAAGCATTGTTAAGCCCTCTGTCACTTCCTGGCCTTAGTTCCTTGTTTATGTCTCTGTTTTAGTTTGGTCAGGGCGTGAGTTGGGGTGGGCATTCTAGGTTTTGTATTTCTAGGTTTTGTATTTCTGTGTTTGGCCTGGTATGATTCCTAATCAGAGGCAGCTGTCGATCGTTGTCTCTGAATGAGAACCATACTTAGACAGCCTGTTTTCCAACTATGGGTTGTGGGTAGTTGTGTTCTGTGTCTGTCATACAGAACTGTTTTGGTTTTTCCATTTATTTATCTTGTTCTTTTCTATTCTGTGTTCAGTTTATAAAAAATATTATGGACACTTACCACGCTGCGCATTGGTCCGATGTTTCATAATCCTCGTCAGAGGAAGGAGAAAACCGTTACACCCTCTTTCAAACTCTATCGCCACACCAAACACAAAAATAAATAACTTTCTCTTTGGAAGATCTGGATAGAGTGGGACATTGCAGTGCACCAAGATGGTTCAGCAGCCTGTGCCGCTTTTTCGGCATGGGTGAAGCACACCTCTGTTTAATGCAGCGTGCCAGAGAAGTTCTTCCACAGTCTGGAGAAATGGTAATTTCATAATAATATATAGAGCAGCAGGAAGCCTAACAGTTGGGCCGGTAATCAAAAGGTCGCTGGTTTAATTTCTGCATATTGCACCTTTAAATTATGTATGTTATGTTAATTGTATGCAAATAAAGGTTGCTTCACTACCACACCCACAACAAAAGCACAATCATGGCCTCGGATTTGCAGGTGTTCAATTTAGAACAGACCCAGGGTCTGTTTCTGTAGCGACAGAAGAAATGCTAAAGCTCACAGTTAGTGTAGTTTCTGGTGCTCTTTGAAACCAGGAAATGACAGTAAATACACAACTTCTCAACACAGAGGTTGAAACATTCCGAACCGATGTGTACTACATTAACATATGTTGTTTTGTAATCTCGGGAAAGAGAATGGAATGTCTAAGTTACATAGTATCCCTAATATTGCTACCACTAGCAGAACTCATGGTTTATTTTAGGGATGAGAAGACTCTTCGTGATTCTTTAGTAAAAGGGAGTTACGAAATATGAGGACACTTCACGTTAACCAATACACATATTCACTGTTTCAAACATCCACACAGGTGTGTGAAGCATCTTTTGTCTTTTTATTCCAATAAACGTTGTTTTTTTCAACAGAAGGGGTCGCTGTTATACCAAAATTGTATCCAAATCCAATGAGGTGTTGGGTCTCCTGTTCTGTGTCGTTGAGAGCGGTTGTGTGAAACCAATTGGTACGTCAAGCAAAGCTCTTAACTGTGCCAGACCACGTTTAACTTGCCATAAATTCAGTGTCTGAACTGTGCGTTATGTATCTTTCAGTGCAGATTATATGTTTACAATTATTCAGGTACACAGTGTGAGTGATGGGCTGCATTACATAGTAGTCTAGTACTAATTCCTGTTAATATAGTGAATATCTATCTACTATACAAACTATATTTATCCTTGGCCAGCTTCTTATCCTTTAAGCTACAAGCATCGCTACGCAGTGTCCCTGTTTTGGAAATGTCCCGGGAATCACCTGGGATTCATTTAACGCACTGGACAGTCCACATCCCTAAGGGAATCCAAAACTGATCACTATAGAGATGGTCCAGCATGTGTTTCCAGGGCGATGAGCTAGGACAATGGTATTAAATATTAACCATGGATCATAAGCCTCTGCTCAGTCAGTCCTGCGAGGCGCTTTGGGGCGACAGACAGTTTTGAGGCCTATACAACGCTCAGGGAATCCCAAATGAAGCCTTTCTCGCTTGGAGATACAGTACATGAAAATCAACAGTCGAGTGGTTGGAACTCGTAAGTCATGGTAAAAACCCAAAGAACAGGTATACATCACCAATAACAACCTATTGCTTCCTTACATATCCTCGATCTCTCTCCTCTTCTGGGAGCCATTCTATTGTTTTCCACATGCAGCATTGGAGAGATAAAGTGTGTTTTTATTATGGATTTAGCTCAGACACACCCACCTGATCTTGGATCATTTCGTATGATTCTGTATGTAAATCCGAGACATTCCATTTGGTATGATATGTTACGTTTCGTATGATATGTTTTCATTTGTGGATGTCAATCACCCATTTTCAATTATATAATATGGATTGTAATCCATAACATATATTACAAAGATGCTAAATATACAATATATTAAGCAAAATGTATTTTTTCCCATTTTAGAATAAGGCTGTAATTAACAGAATGTGGAAAAATGAAGGGGTCTGAATACTTTCACAATGTACTGTGTAAGGCACTGTAAGTGATCCCGGATAAAATTAACAAATTTACAAATAGGAAAAGACAGAGGAGGACTATCCGTACCAAACATTAAATTGTATTTCCAGGCATTTCACCCCACATTAAATTGGTTTAGACATGATTCTTCCACCCCCTGGCTGAGTATAGAGAGAAACATGGTGTCTCCTATTGCCCTGGAAGAGGTGGTCTTCACTAATACTGTATATCCCTTAAACAATGTAAACTATGCTTTGGTTCTATTATTACACACATAATCTCTATTTGGCGCAAAATTGAAAAACAATATAACGGAATGAAAATGGCATGCCCATACTCCAGTATTTCACAATTACTGACCATTACATTTACATTTACATTTAAGTCATTTAGCAGACGCTCTTATCCAGAGCGACTTACAAATTGGTGCATTCACCTTATGACATCCAGTGGAGCAGCCACTTTACAATAGTGCATCTAAATCTTTTAAGGGGGGTGAGAAGGGTTACTTTATCCTATCCTAGGTATTCTTGCATCGCTTTTTGCATCGCCCTAATGGTCTAAATCAAATTAAATGTTATTTGTCACATGCCCCGAATACAACAGACCTTGTAGTGAAATGCTTACTTACAAGCCCTTAACCAACAATGCAGTTGTAAGAAAAATAAGTGTTAAGTAAATAATAGATCAATAAAAAATAAAAATAACTAATAATTAAAGAGCAGCAGTAAAATAACAGTAGCGAGGCTAAATACAGGGGGTACCAGTCCAGAGTCAATGTGTGTGGGCACCGGTTAGTCGAGGTAATTGAGGTAATATGTACACGTAGATAGAGTGTCTATGCGTAGATAATAATCGGAGAGTAGCAGAAGCGTAAAATGGGGGACAATGCAAATATTCTGGGTAGCCATTTGATTAGCTGTTTGGGGGTAGAAAATGTTAAGAAGCTTTTTTGGACCTAGACTTGGTGCTCCGGTACTGTGGTAGCAGGGAAAAAAGTCTATGACTAGGGTGGACATATTTAGGGCCTTCCTCTGACAGCGCCTAGTATAGAGGTCCTGGATGGCAGGAAGCTTGGCCCCAGTGAGGTACTGGGCTGTACGCACTACCCTCTGTAGTGCCTTGCGGTCAGAGAACGGGCAGTTGCCATACCAGGCAGAGATACAACCAGTCAGGATGCTCTCGATGGTGTAGCTATAGAACTTTTTGAGGATCTGAGGTACCCATGCTAAATCTGTCTTTCTGTGTTTGGACCATGATCATTTGTTGGTGATGTGGACATCAAGGAACTTGAAGCTCTCAACCTGCTCCACTACAGCCCCATAGATGAGAATGAGGGCATGCTCGGTCCTCCTTTTCCTGTAGTCCACAATCATCTCCTATGTCTTGATCACGTTGAAGGTGAGGTTGTTACCCTGGCATCACACGGCCAGGTATCTGACCTCCTCCATAGAGGCTGTCTCATCATTGCTGGTGACCAGGCCTACCACTGTTGTGTCGTCTGCAATCTTAATGATGGTGTTGGATTTGTGCCTGGCCATGCAGTCATAGGTGAACAGGGAGTAAAGGAGGGGACTGAGCACGCACCCCTGAGGAGCCCCGTGTTGGGGATCAGTGTGGCAGATGTGTTACTCCCTACCCTTACCACCTGGGGGTGGCCCGTCAGGAAGTCTAGGATCCAGTTGTAGAGGGAGTTGTTTAGTCCCAGGGTCCTTAGCTTAGTGATGAGCTTTGAGGGCACTATGGTATTTAACGCAGAGCTGTAGTCAATTAATAGAATTCTCACGTAGGTGTTCCTTTTGTCCAGGTGGGACAGTGCAGTGTGGAGTGCAATAGAGATTGCACCATCTATGGATCTGTTGAGGTGGTTTGCAAATTGGAGTGGGTCTAGGGTTTCTGGTATAATGGTGTTGACGTGAGCCATGACCAGCCTTTCAAAGCACTTCATGGCTGCAGATGTTAGTGCCAGGGACTATGGTGGTCCGTTTCAAACATGTTGATATTACAGACTCAGTCAGGGACAGGTTGAAAATGTCAATGAAGACACTTGCCAATTGGTCAGCGCATGCTCGGAATACACGTCCTGGTAATCCGTCTAGCCCCGTGGCTTTGTGAATGTTGACCTATTTCAAGGTCTTACTCACATCGGCTGCGGAGAGCGTGATCACACAGTCGTCCGGAACAGCTAATGCTCTCGTACGTGCTTCAGTGTTGCTTGCCTCGAAGAGAGCACAGAAGTAATGTAGCTCTTCTGGTAGGCTTATGTCATTGGGCAGCTTGAGGCTGTGTTTCCCTTTGTAGTCTGTAATAGTTTGCAAACCCTGTCATATCCACCGAGCGTTGGAGCCGGTGTAGTACGAATCAATCTAAGTCCTGTATTGACATTTTGCCTGTTTGATGGTTCAGCTGAGGGCATAGTCGGATTTCTTATAAGGGTCCGAATTAGTCTCCCTCTCCTTAAAAGCGGAAGCTCTCGCCTTTAGCTCAGTGAGGATGTTGCCTTTAATCCATGGCTCCTGGTTGGGGTATGTACGTATGGTCACTGTGGGGATGACGTCATTGATGTACTTATTGATGAAGCCAATGACTGATGTGGTGTACTCCTCAATGTCTTCAGAAGAATCCCGGAACATATTCTAGTCTGTGCTAGCAAAACAGTCCTGTAGTTTAGCATCTGTGTCATCTGTAGAATCTGTACAGATATCATGGACAGTAATGGTTTGAGAACATTCCAAGACTTGATAGACACATAGACATTACCAGGCACCTCCTCTTTTCTATATTTACAATTTTAAATCAGCTATGCTGGCCTATCGAGTCCCTTTGGAAAGTCAAATACTGAACCAAAATACTGATGGGATTTAAAAATAAATGATCTGGGCTCCATAAATGACTGTTCTCTACAATGTACAGTATAAACAACTTCTGGAAAGCTCATATGCTGATAGCCATTAAAAAGGTATGGTCCACATATCTATCTAAGTGAATCTGAACAACCCTTTAATTGGAACAGAATATGGAAAAATATGACCTCAGCATCCCGTAATCCGAACCATCAACTGGTTTCCAGGTGGTGGAGATTTTTTCATCATTTGTGAGTGGCAGCCCACAGGTAAGTACAAAGTATATAATTAAATTAATTGTTATATTATACCTGTACCCCCCCACAGAAAAAAAATGTGTCACAAAAAAAACTCTCCATCCCCAAAACTCATCACTACTGGGACAAGGTGTAACGGCTTTCTTCCGTCGAAGGAGAGTCGGACCAAAATGCAGCGTGGTTAGTTCGATACATCTTTAATAAGGAAAAACACGAACAATACAAAAACAAGAAACGGAACGTGAAAACCTATACAGCCAATCTGGTGAAAATACAAACACACTGAGACAGGAACAATCACCCACGAAACACTCACAGAATATGGCTGCCTAAATATGGTTCCCAATCAGAGACAACGATAATCACCTGACTCTGATTGAGAACCGCCTCAGGCAGCCATAGACTACGTAGACACCCCACAAAACCCCAAGACAAAAAACACACCACAATAACCCATGTCACACCCTGGCCTGACCAAATAAATAAAGAAAACACAAAATACTAAGACCAAGGCGTGACACAAGGCAATGTGCTTGCCCAACAATGCATAAACATAAAGTGTTGCAGTATAGAAGTTTTGTTTTATCATTGATAAAGAGTTCAATATTAACTTGTGTAACTATTTGTGTTTCGTGGTTGCAATGGGATGCAAATTCCATGGCAATTCAAGAACTCAATTCACATAGATGGAATCTAAACTGGGTGAACGTGTGGTGGGAGGTGAAGGGGTTGATTGTGTGTGCATGCGTATGCGTGTGTTTGTGGTTGCGTGTGTGTTTGTGTTTGCGTGTGTGTGTGTATTCATTTGTCTCTGTGAGTAGAGGTGGGGGGATGCGTCGGCTGGCGCCAGGCTGCAGGGCCAAGCATACACCCCAGGAAGCCAATCCTAGTACCTCACCGCTCCGAACAGAACACAAGCAAAGCATACTGCAGGACACACAGCCGAGCCCCTTATTTACAGCCCACCATGAATCACAACAACGTCTTACTGCTGCTGCTGGTTGCCAACTGCATACTTGTTAAGTCTCTCAGACTTCCAGTTTATTATCAAAACCATGGCCTTGTTCATTCAG
The DNA here is from genome assembly GCF_034236695.1 of Oncorhynchus nerka. NCBI lineage: Eukaryota > Metazoa > Chordata > Actinopteri > Salmoniformes > Salmonidae > Oncorhynchus > Oncorhynchus nerka. The sequence goes on along the minus strand of NC_088423.1, from coordinate 10,345,828 downwards.
GAGGGTGCAGGTTACTGAGCATTGAAGGTAAAGATGTTGTCTCTGGATATGCATGTGAAGACAGGCCTAATATTGTATGTCAAAGGTGCACAAAGGTGTTTCTATATATCTTTATTTTTGTATGAAGTTTATCTGTTTATTTTTTATCCTATGTTTATTTTCTATTTCCCTGCTTGTACAGTAGAATGTGCGTACTGTATGTACAGTAGAATGTGCGTACTGTATGTACAGTAGGATGTGCGTACTGTATGTACAGTAGGATGTGCGTACTGTATGTACAGTAGGATGTGCGTACTGTATGTACAGTAGGATGTGCGTACTGTATGTACAGTAGGATGTGCGTACTGTATGTACAGTAGGATGTGCGTACTGTATGTACAGTAGGATGTGCGTACTGTATGTACAGTAGGATGCGTGTACCGTATATAGAGTAGGATGCGTGTACCGTATGTACAGTAGGATGCGTGTACCGTATATACAGTAGGATGCGGGTACCGTATGTACAGTAGGATGCGTGTACCGTATGTGCAGTAGGATGCGTGTACCGTATATACAGTAGGATGTGTGTACCATGTGTACAGTAGAATGTGTCTACCATGTGTACAGTAGGATGTGTGTACCGTGTGTACAGCAGGATGTGTATACTGTGTGTACAGTAGGATGCGTGTACCGTGTGTACAGCAGGATGTGTATACCGTGTGTACAGTAGGATGCGTGTACCGTGTGTACAGCAGGATGTGTATACCGTGTGTACAGTAGGATGCGTGTACCGTGTGTACAGCAGGATGTGTGTACCGTGTGTACAGTAGGATGTGTGTACCGTATATACAGTAGGACACGTGTACCGTGTGTGCAGTAGGATGCATGTACCGTGCGTACAGTAGGATGTATATACGTGTGTACAGTAGGATGCGTGTACCGTAGGTACAGTCGGATGTGTGTGTACCGTATATACACCATCACCTGATCCTCACTGTGGTTTGCATTCATCCAGGGGAGAGGTGCATTTACGTTAGTATGCTGACTCTTGGTGGAGAGAGAGAAGGAAGGGAGTGAAAGGGAGAGGGGGTCGGGGGCAATGAGTCGGAACATGCAATCCAGCTCCAAATTGGTGAACAGGCGCTGATAATAAGCAGACATTGATTGTAAACCGAGGCGGGGCTATAATTGGTAGAATGCAGGGAGAGGAGGCCTGGGTCTCACTCCACTGGTCAGCACAACACAGGGTGGGAGGGGCTGGAGCAGGGGAGAAGCTGGTACACACAACAAGAATATAAAAGGACAACTGTAATCTTATTCAGCTCTACAAAAACCTGGAAGGCATTCCTTCCTAAGGATGTTTTACACTGTAAAGTGTGTGTATGTCCGGAGGGGCCTTTTTGTCAGTGGTGTTTGTGGCAGTGTAGTGACCAAACGTGTCTCTGTGTTCCTCAGAGCCATTACTCTGGACAACACTCTGGTCATCCTGTCCACGGTGGCCCCTGATGCTGGACGTTACTACGTACAGGCTGTCAACGACAAGAACGGCGAAAACAAGACCAGCCAACCCATAACCCTTTCTGTCGACAGTGAGTAGTACTGAAACCATATGGAGAGACATGCACCACACACACACACACACACACACAAACACACACACATAGAGGGATGGGCATAAATTTGATGATACGAAATACAACTACAAAATACCCTAAAGATCAATGTATCAAAATAAAGTATAAGATACTTTTGCAAAGTATTGTATTGAATTAAAATACATGTATTTTAAATTACAAAAAACATTTGTAAGTAACCGGCTGAACAGCAACAACATTCTCAGGAAAGGTTACACAAATATTTTACTTGCTGAATGTGATATGTTGTTGTTTAACTACCTTAGTTGTCCAACATGTAAATGTATACTGCAAATCACACTGGCTATTGTCATTGTCCTTGCTCATTAGAATAAAACCCAGCATGCTTTGCAATTGTTCATTTTTACATATACATGTATATTTAGTTCATTTAGCAGATATTCTTAAATCACCATAATGCACTCAGACTTTTGATACCAATGTAGTGTGAAAGGGGACCACAAAATTGTGAACCATTATAAAGAAATCGTATAGAAAAGTATTTTGTATTTTGAAAAAGCGAATTGAAAACAGGCAGGTGCAGTTCATGGAATTAGACACGATTAAAGATGGACTTTTTTAAATTTTTTAAATGAGAATAGTCATTGGTCTGAAGACAAATACCACCTCAATGCCTATTCCACCCATGGTTTACCAAGGTTTCCCAGCACACAGCTTTGACCTACGTAACAACAGGTGGTGGTGTGTTGGACACAAAATCAAATCAAAATCAAATCAAATCAAATCAAATTTTATTTGTCACATACACATGGTTAGCAGATGTTAATGCGAGTGTTGCGAAATGCTTGTGCTTCTAGTTCCGACAATGCAGTAATAACCAACAAGTAATCTAACTAACAATTCCAAAACTACTGTCTTATACACAGTGTAAGGGGATAAAGAATATGTACATAAGGATATATGAATGAGTGATGGTACAGAGCAGCATACAGTAGATGGTATCGAGTACAGTATATACATATGAGATGAGTATGTAGACAAAGTAAACAAAGTGGCATAGTTAAAGTGGCTAGTGATACATGTATTACATAAGGATGCAGTCGATGATATAGGGTACAGTATATACGTATGCATATGAGATGAATAATGTAGGGTAAGTAACATTATATAAGGTAGCATTGTTTAACCTCTTAAGTCGACCCTCTACTTTTTTGAACATTCTGTTAAAAATCGCGTAACATTTCAGCGCCCTGCTACTCATGCCAGGAATATAGTATATGCATTTGCTTAGTTTGTGTGGATAGAAAACACTCAGACGTTTATAAAACTGGTTAAATCACTGCTGTGGCTTTACCAGAACGGCATTTACATCGAAAAGCACAGGAAAAACTGATCACTGAAAATGGGAAAATATATCCATGCGCTACTTGAACCCATTGATAAAGGTGAACCACAATTAATTGACTGAGGTTGCAGTACCTACAGCTTCCACACGGTGTCTAGAGTCTTGTCATTTCCCTTTGAGTTTTTTCTTGGTCAAACACAAGATCTAGGACCGGATATTTTCGTTGAGTTTCTAGCCGGACATTTTTCCAGACGGACAGCTAATGATCTTTACATCGCCTCCTGATGAATTTTATCGCTTATTAACGTTTACTAATACCTAAAGTTGCATTACAAACGTATTTCGAAGTGTTTTGTGAAAGTTTATCGTCGACTTTTTGAATTTTAAAAAATGACGTTACGTTTTGAAACGATGTTTTTTTCGTTTATCACACAGTCTACATATAACGATATCTAGGCTTTATATGGACCGATTTAATCGAAATAAAGACCCAAATAGTGTTTATGGGACATCTAGGAGTGCCAACAAAGAAGATGGTGAAAGGTAATGAATGTTTTCTATTTTATTGTGCGGTTTGTGTAACGCCGAAATGCTAATTATTTTGTTTACGTCCCCTGTGGGTCTTTTGGGGTGTTACATGCTATCAGATAATAGCTTCTCATGCTTTCGCCGAAAAGCATTTTAAAAATCTGACTTGTTGCCTGGATTCACAACGAGTGTAGCTTTAATTCAATACCCTGCATGTGTATTTTAATGAACTTTTGAGTTTTAACCTGTTAGGGCTAGCCCTGAATACTGCCCCTTCTGGAGGAATTCGGCACCCATATAAACCATGATACATTTTTGTCAAAAGTTGCTAATATATGCATATAATTATTATAATTATAATTATTATCGAATAGGAAACACTCTAAAGCTTATAAAACCGTTTAAATTTTGTCGCTATGTAAAGCAGAAGTCTCAGGGCATGCATTCTCCCAAAGTCTCTCTTGTACGAAAAGCATTTTAAAAATCTGACATGTTGCCTGGATTCACAACGAGTGTAGCTTTAATTCGATACCCTGCATGTGTATTTTAATGAACTTTTGAGTTTTAACTAATATTATTAGCATTTAGCGTAGCGCATTTGCATTTCCAGAGCTCTAGTTGGGACGCAAGCGTCCCGAGTAGAAGCAACAGGTTAAAGTGGCTAGTGATATATTTACATCATTTCCCATCAATTCCCATTATTAAAGTGGCTGGAGTTGAGTCAGTGTCAGTGTCAGTGTGTTGGCAGCAGCCACTCAATGTTAGTGGTGGCTGTTTAACAGTCTGATGGCCTTGAGATAGAAGCTGTTTTTCAGTCTCTCGGTCCCAGCTTTGATGCACCTGTACTGACCTCGCCTTCTGGATGATAGCGGGGCGAACAGGCAGTGGCTCGGGTGGTTGATGTCCTTGATGATCTTTATGGCCTTCCTGTAACATCGGGTGGTGTAGGTGTCCTGGAGGGCAGGTAGTTTGCCCCCGGTGATGTGTTGTGCAGACCTCACTACCCTCTGGAGAGACTTACGGTTGAGGGCGGAGCAGTTGCCGTACCAGGCGGTGATACAGCCCGCCAGGATGCTCTCGATTGTGCATCTGTAGAAGTTTGTGAGTGCTTTTGGTGACAAGCCGAATTTCTTCAGCCTCCTGAGGTTGAAGAGGCGCTGCTGCGCCTTCTTCACGATGCTGTCTGTGTGAGTGGACCAGTTCAGTTTGTCTGTGATGTGTATGCCGAGGAACTTAAAACTTGCTACCCTCTCCACTACTGTTCCATCGATGTGGATAGGGGGGTGTTCCCTCTGCTGTTTCCTGAAGTCCACAATCATCTCCTTAGTTTTGTTGACGTTGAGTGTGAGGTTATTTTCCTGACACCACACTCCGAGGGCCCTCACCTCCTCCCTGTAGGCCGTCTCGGCGTTGTTGGAAATCAAGCCTACCACTGTTGTGTCGTCCGCAAACTTGATGATTGAGTTGGAGGCGTGCGTGGCCACGCAGTCGTGGGTGAACAGGGAGTACAGGAGAGGGCTCAGAACGCACCCTTGTGGGGCCCCAGTGTTGAGGATCAGCGGGGAGGAGATGTTGTTGCCTACCCTCACCACCTGGGGGCGGCCCGTCAGGAAGTCCAGTACCCAGTTGCACAGGGCGGGGTCGAGACCCAGGGTCTCGAGCATGATGACGAGCTTGGAGTGTACTATGGTGCTGAATGCCGAGCTGTAGTCGATGAACAGCATTCTCACATAGGTATTCCTCTTGTCCAGATGGGTTAGGGCAGTGTGCAGTGTGGTTGAGATTGTGGGTCTAGGGTGTCAGGTAGGGTGGAGGTGATATAGTCCTTGACTAGTCTCTCAAAGCACTTCATGAGGACGGAAGTGAGTGCTACGGGGCGGTAGTCGTTTAGCTCAGTTACCTTAGCTTTCTTGGGAACAGGAACAATGGTGGCCCTCTTGAAGCATGTGGGAACAGCAGACTGGTAAGGGATTGATTGAATACGTCCGTAAACACACCAGCCAGCTGGTCTGCGCATGCTCTGAGGGCGCGGCTGGGGATGCCGTCTGGGCCTGCAGCCTTGCGAGGGTTAACACGTTTAAATGTCTTACTCACCTCGGCTGCAGTGAAGGAGAGACCGCATGTTTTCGTTGCAGGCCTTGTCAGTGGCACTGTATTGTCCTCAAAACGGGCAAAAAAGATTTCTTCTTGTAGTCCGTGATTGACTGTAGACCCTGCCACATGCCTCTTGTGTCTGAGCCGCTGAATTGAGATTCTACTTTGTCTCTGTACTGACGCTTAGCTTGTTTGATTGCCTTGCGGAGGGAATAGCTGCACTGTTTGTATTCGGTCATGTTACCAAACACCTTGCCCTGATTAAAAGCAGTGGTTCGCGCTTTCAGTTTCACGCGAATGCTGCCATCAATCCACGGTTTCTGGTTAGGGAATGTTTTAATCGTTGCTATGGGAACGACATCTTCAACGCATGTTCTAATGAACTCGCACACCGAATCAGCGTATTCGTCAATATTGTTATCTGACGCAATACGAAACATATCCCAGTCCACGTGATGGAAGCAGTCTTGGAGTGTGGAGTCAGCTTGGTCGGACCAGCGTTGGACAGACCTCAGCGTGGGAGCCTCTTGTTTTAGTTTCTGTCTGTAGGCAGGGATCAACAAAATGGAGTTGTGGTCAGCTTTTCCGAAAGGGGGGCGGGGCAGGGCCTTATATGCGTCGCGGAAGTTAGAGTAACAATGATCCAAGGTTTTTCCACCCCTGGTTGCGCAATCGATATGCTGATAAAATTTAGGGAGTCTTGTTTTCAGATTAGCCTTGTTAAAATCCCCAGCTACAATGAATGCAGCCTCCAGATAAATGGTTTCCAGTTTGCAAAGAGTTAAATAAAGTTCGTTCAGAGCCATCGATGTGTCTGCTTGGGGGGGGATATATACGGCTGTGATTATAATCGAAGAGAATTCTCTTGGTAGATAATGCGGTCAACATTTGATTGCGAGGAATTCTAAATCAGGTGAACAGAAGGATTTGAGTTCCTGTATGTTTCTTTCATCACACCATGTCTCGTTCGCCATAAGGCATACGCCCCCGCCCCTCTTCTTACCAGAAAGATGTTTGTTTCTGTCGGCGCGATGCGTGGAGAAACCCGTTGGCTGCACCGCCTCGGATAGCGTCTCTCCAGTGAGCCATGTTTCCGTGAAGCAAAGAACGTTACAGTCTCTGATGTCCCTCTGGAATGCTACCCTTGCTCGGATTTCATCAACCTTGTTGTCAAGAGACTGGAAGAATGCTAGGGAGTGGTGCACGGTGTGCCCGTCTCCGGAGTCTGACCAGAAGACTGCCTCGTTTCCCTCTTTTTCGGAGTCGTTTTTTTGGGTCGCTGCATGGGATCCATTCTGTTGTCCTGTTTGAAATGCAGAACACAGGAGCCGCGTCGCGAAAAACATATTCTTGGTCGTACTGATGGTGAGTTGACGCTGATCTTATATTCAGTAGTTCTTCTCGGCTGTATGTAATGAAACCTAAGATGACCTGGTGTACTAATGTAAGAAATAACACGTAAAAACTAAAAACTGCATAGTTTCCTAGGAACGCGAAGCGAGGCGGCCATCTCTGTCGGCGCCTGCATGTAAAATGATGACTTTGTAGAGCTGATCAATGCACACCTCTGTCAAAAAAAATATGTAGCTTTATGTTGTGTTTGTGCTTGTATTTATTTTTGCAATAAAGATAATGACAACAATAATACACATTTAAAATAGGCCTATATCTAAAAATACATAGAGCCAAATGATATACATTCATAGAGTTGAAGTCGGAAGTTTACATACACCTTAGGAAAACACATTTAAACTCAGTTTTTCACGATTCCTGACATTTATTCATAGTAAAAATTCCCTGTCTTATGTTAGTTAGGATAACCACTTTATTTTAAGAATGTGAAATGTCAGAATTATAGTAGAGAGAATTATTTGTTTTAGCTTTTTCTTCTTTCATCACATTCCCAGTGGGTCAGAAGTTTACAACCACTCAATTAGTGTTTGGTAGCATTGCCTTTAACTTGGGTCAAACGTTTCAGGTAGCCTTCCATAAGCTTCCCACAATAAGTTGGGTGAATTTTGTCCCATTCCTCCTGACAGAGCTGGTGTAACTGAGTCAGGTTTGTAGGCCTCCTAGCTCACACCATTTTTTTCAGTTCTGCAAACACATTTCCTATAGGATTGAGGTTGACTTTGTTGTCCTTAACCTGTTGCTTCTACTCGGGACACTTGCGTCCCAACTAGAGCTCTGGAAATGCAAATGCGCTACGCTAAATGCTAATAGTATTAGTTAAAACTCAAAAGTTCATTAAAATACACATGCAGGGTATCGTATTAAAGCTACACTCGTTGTGAATCCAGGCAACAAGTCAGATTTTTAAAATGCTTTTCGGCGAAAGCATGATAAGCTATTATCTGATAGCATGCAACACCCCAAAAGACCCACAGGGGACGTAAACAAAATAATTAGCATTTCGGCGTTACACAAACCGCACAATAAAATAGAAAACATTCATTACCTTTCACCATCTTCTTTGTTGGCACTCCTAGATGTCCCATAAACACTATTTGGGTCTTTATTTCGATTAAATCGGTCCATATAAAGCCTAGATATCGTTATATGTAGACTGTGTGATAAACAAAAAAAACATTGTTTCAAAACGTAACGTCATTTTTTAAAATTCAAAAAGTCGACGATAAACTTTCACAAAACACTTCGAAATACGTTTGTAATGCAACTTTAGGTATTAGTAAACGTTAATAAGCGATAAAATTCATCAGGAGGGGATGTAAAGATCATTAGCTGTCCGTCTGGAAAAATGTCCGGCTAGAAACTCAACGAAAATATCCGGTCCTAGACCGGATTAGATACGGTGTCCTGCATGTGTTTGACCAAGAAAAAACTTGAAGGGAAATGACAAGACTCTAGACACCGTGTGGAAGCTGTAGGTACTGCAACCTCAGTCAATTAATTGTGGTTCACCTTTATCAATGGGATCAAGTAGCGCATGGATATATTTTCCCATTTTCAGTGATCAGTTTTTCCTGTGCTTTTCGATGTAAATGCCGTTCTGGTAAAGCCACAGCAGTGATTTAACCAGTTTTTTAAACGTCTGAGTGTTTTCTATCCACACAGACTAAGCAAATGCATATACTATATTCCTGGCATGAGTAGCAGGGCGCTGAAATTTTGCGCGATTTTTAACAGAATGTTCAAAAAAGTAGAGGGTCGACTGAAGAGGTTAAGCCATTTTGCCACAACTTTGATAGTATGCTTGGGGTCATTGTCCATTTGGAAGACCCATTTGCGGCCAAGCTTTAACTTTCTGACTGATGTCTTGAGATGTTGCTTCAATATATTCACATAATTTTCCTACCTCATGATGCCACCTATTTTGTGAAGTGCACCAGTCCCTCCTTCAGCCCTTTTCCTCTAAACATAACGATGGTCATTATGGTCAAACAGTTCTATTTTTGTTTCATCAGACCAGAAGACATTTCTCCAAAAAGTACGATCGTTGTCCCCATGTGCTGTTGCAAACTGCTATTTTTATGACGGTTTTGGAGCAGTGGCTTCTTCCTTGCTGAGTGGCGTTTCAGGTTATGTCGATATAGGACTTGTTTTACTGTGGATATTGATACTTTTGTACTTGTTTCCTACAGCATCTTCACAAGGTCCTTTGCTGTTGTTCTGGGATTGATTTGCACTTAACCCCCCAAAGTACGTTCATGTCTAGGAGACAGAATGCATCTCCTTCCTAAGCAGTGTGACGGCTGTGTGTTCCCATGGTGTTTATACTTGCGTACTATTGTTTGTAAAGATGAACGTGGTACCTTCTGGCATTTGGAAATTGCTCCCAAGGATGAACCAGACTTGTGGAGGTCTACAATCTTTTTCTGAGGTCTGGCTGAATTCTTTAGATTTTCCCATGATGTTAAGCAAAGGGGCACTGAGTTTGAAGGTAGGCCTAGAAATACATCCACAGGTACACCTCAATTTGACTCAAATGATGTCAAAATAGCCTGTCAGAAGCTTCTAAAGCCATGACATCATTTTCTGGAATTTTCCAAGCTGTTTAAAGGGACAGTCAACTTAGTGTATGTAAACTTCTGACCACACTGGAATTATGATACAGTGTGAAATATGTGTATAAGTGAAATAAGTATAAGTGAAATAATCTGTCTTAACAATTGTTGGAAATATTACATTTGTCATGCACAAAATAGATGTCCTAACTGACTTGCCAAAACTATAGTTTTTTAACAAGAAATGTGTAGAGTGGCTGAAAAACGAGTTTTAATGAATCCAACCTAAGTGTATGTAACCTTCCGACTTCAACTGTATGTACACACTACCAGCCAAAAGTTTTAGAACACCTACTCATTCAAAGGTTTTTCTTTATCTTTGCTAACGTTATACAATAATACTGAACACATCGAAACTATGAAATTACACATGTGGAATCATGTAGTATCCAAAAAAGTGTTAACAAATCAAAATATATTTTATATTTGAGATTATTCAAAGTAGCCACCCTTTGCCTTGATGACAGCTTTGCACACTCTTGGCAAAGGTTTATGTACCTCCAATAAAGTTGATTTGGACATTTTCATAGAGATTTGAATTTAACACTGTGCTTCATCCAATGTCTAATATAGACATGCCTATCGTCACATCTATAATTAAAGAGGGAGCAGACATTACCTATGGCACAGTGCAGGGGGAGTGTTGATTAGAACAGAACTCAGACCCAGACAGTAGATCTCAGATGAGTAGAGCGGAACTGAGCAGACAGACCAGAACAGAGCAGACAGAACAGTCAGACCAGACGGAACAAAACAGACAGGCCAGACAGATCAGACAAACAGACAAGAGCAGACAGAACAGAGCAGTCAGAGTCAGTATGTATGTATGGCTGGTATGTATGGCTGGTGGTAGAGAGGAGGGAGAGTCAGTGGGGGGGCCTCGGCATGGCAGGATAGGGGGAGGAATGCCAGAGAGAGAGAGAGAGACACACTTTTTTGCCGCTGTGAAGGACACAAAGCCCTTGCCAGAGTGTGTGTGTGTGTGTGTGTGTGTGTATCACTATCTGTGATGGTTCCAGAAATGCCCCAATATCCCCACAAGGTCAGTAAAGCTAAGCGTCAGTATAGAGACAAAGTAGAGTCGCAATTCAACGGCTCAAACACGATACGTATGTGGCCTGGTCTACAGTCAATCACGGATTACAAAAAAAAAACACAGACGTCTTGCTCCCAGACAAATTAAACAACTTCTTTGCTCGCTTTGAGGAGAATACAGTACAGTGACACGTCCCGCTACCAAAACCTGTGGGCTCTCCTTCACCATGGCCAACGTGAGTAAAAACAGTTAAAAGTGTTAACCTTCGCAAGGCGGCTGGCCCAGACAGCATCCCGAGCCACTTCCTCAGAGCACGTGCAGACCAGCTGGCTGGTGTGTTTACAGACAGACATATTCAATCAATCCCTATCAAAGTCTGCTGTGCCCACATGCTTCAAGAGGGCCACCATTGTTCCTGTCCCCAAGAAAGTTAAGGTAACTGAGCTAAAGGACTATAGCCCTGTAGCACTAACTTCTGTCATCATGAAGTGTTTTGAGAGACTAGTCAAGGATTATGTCACCTCCACCCTAGACCCACTCCAATCTGCCTACCTCCCCAATAGGTCAACAGACGACGCAAAGGGAATCACACTGCACACTGCCCTATCCCATCTGAACAAGATGAATACCTATGCAAGAATGCTGTTCATTGACTACAGCTCAGAATTGAACACCTTAGTACCCTCCAAACTCATCATTAACCTTGAGACCCTGGGTCTCGACCCCACCCTGTGCATCTTGGACCTGGATTTTATGACGGGCTTCCTCCTCAGGTGGCGAGGGTAGGAAGCAACATCTCCACCTCGCTGATCCTCAACACTTGGGCCCCACAATGGTGCGTTCTTCAGCCCTCTCTTGTACTCCCTGTTCACCCATGACTGCGTGGCCATGCACGCCTCCAACTCAATCATCAAGTTTGCAGACGACACTACAGTGGTAGGCTTGATTACCAACAACGACGAGACGGCCTACAGGGAGGAGGTGAGGGCCCTCGGAGTGTTGTGTCAAGAAAATAACTTCACACTCAACGTCAACAAAACAAAGGAGATGATTGTGGTCTTCAGGAAAAAGCAGAAGGCGCACCCCCCTATACACATCAACAGGACATTAGTGGAGATGGCGGAAAGTTGAGTTCCTCGGCGTACACATCACGGACAAAATGAAATTATCCACCCACACAGACAGCGTGGTGAAGAAGACGCAGCAGTGCGTCGTTGTTGGTAATCAACCCTACCACTGTAGTGTCGTCTGCAATCTTTAGCAGATTGGGTCTCAAGAGTGTCCCCCCCCTTTGAAGAGGGGGATGACCGCAGCTGCTTTCCAATCTTTGGGAATCTCAGACAACACGAAAGAGAGGTTGAACAGGCTAGTTATAGGGATTGCAACAATTTCGTCAGATAATTTTTTAATGAAAGGGTCCAGATTGTCTAGCCCGGCTGATTTGTAGGGGACCAGATTTTGCAGCTTTTTCAGAACATCAGCTGACTGGATTTGGGAGAAGGAGAAATGGGGAAGGCTTGGGCGAGTTGCTTTGGGGGGTGCAGTGCTGTTGACCGGGGTAGGGGTAGCCAGGTGGAAAGCTTGGCCAGTCGTAGAAAAAAGCTTATTGAAATTCTCAATTATAGTGGACTTATCGGTGGTGACAGTGTTTCCTAGCCTCTATCCAGTGGGCAGCTGGGAGGAGGAGTTCTTATTCTCCATGGACTTCATGGTGTCCCAAAACCTTTTTGAGTTTGTGTTGCAGGAAGCAAATTTCTGCTTTAAAAAGCTAGCCTTGGCTTTTCTAACTGCCTTTGTATAGAGGTTTCTAGCTTCCCTGAGAAGTTGCATATCATGGGGACCGTTTGATGCTAATGCAGAATGCCATAGGATGTTTTTGTGTTGGTTAACCTGTTGCTTCTACTCGGGACGCTTGCGTCCCAACTAGAGCTCTGGAAATGCAAATGCGCTACGCTAAATGCTAATAGTATTAGTTAAAACTCAAAAGTTCATTAAAATACACATGCAGGGTATCGAATTAAAGCTACACTCGTTGTGAATCCAGGCAACAAGTCAGATTTTTAAAATGCTTTTCGTCGAAAGCATGAGAAGCTATTATCTGATACCATGCAACACCCCAAAAGACCCACAGGGGACGTAAACAAAATAATTAGCATTTCGGCGTTACACAAACCGCACAATAAAATAGAAAACATTCATTACCTTTCACCATCTTCTTTGTTGGCACTCCTAGATGTCCCATAAACACTATTTGGGTCTTTATTTCGATTAAATCGGTCCATATAAAGCCTAGATATTGTTATATGTAGACTGTGTGATAAACAAAAAAAACATCGTTTCAAAACGTAACGTCATTTTTTAAAATTCAAAAAGTCGACGATAAACTTTCACAAAACACTTCGAAATACGTTTGTAATGCAACTTTAGGTATTAGTAAACGTTAATAAGCGATAAAATTCATCAGGAGGCGATGTAAAGAACATTAGCTGTCCGTCTGGAAAAATGTCCGGCTAGAAACTCAACGAAAATATCCGGTCCTAGACCGGATTAGATACGGTGTCCTGTATGTGTTTGACCAAGAAAAAACTCGAAGGGAAATGACAAGACTCTAGACACCCTGTGGAAGCTGTAGGTACTGCAACCTCAGTCAATTAATTGTGGTTCACGTTTATCAATGGGTTCAAGTAGCGCATGGATATATTTTCCCCATTTTCAGTGATCAGTTTTTCCTGTGCTTTTCGATGTAAATGCCGTTCTGGTAAAGCCACAGCAGTGATTTAACCAGTTTTTTAAACGTCTGAGTGTTTTCTATCCACACAGACTAAGCAAATGCATATACCATATTCCTGGCATGAGTAGCAGGGCGCTGAAATGTTGCGCGATTTTTAACAGAATGTTCAAAAAAGTAGAGGGTCGACTGAAGAGGTTAAGGGCAGTCAGGTCTGGAGAGAACCAAGGGCAAAATTTGTTCTTGGTTCTAAATTTCTTGAATGGGGCATGCTTATTTAAGATGGTAGGCATTTAAAAAAAATAACCAGGCATCCTCTACTGATGGGATGAAATCAATATCCTTCCAGGATACCCCGGCCAGGTCGATTAGAAAGGCATGCTCGCTGAAGTGTTTCAGGGAGCGTTTGACAGTAATGAGTGGAGGTCGTTTGACCGCTGACCCATTACGGATGCAGTCAATGAGGCAGTGATCGCTGAGATCTTGGTTGAAAACAGCAGAGTTGTATTTAGAGGGCAAGTTGGTTAGGATGATATCTATGAGGTTGCCCGTGTTTACGGCTTTGGGGTGGTACCTGGTAGGTTCATTGATAATTTGTGTGAGATTGAGGAAGCTTGGTCACGAAAATCAGAAAAGCAATCAAATTAACCGTTTACATTTGATGATCTTTGGATGTTTTCACTCACGATACTCCCAGTTACACAGCAAATGTTCCTTTTGTTCTATAAAGACTATTTTTATACCCAAAATACCAACGTTTGTTTGTCGCGTTATGTTCAGAAATCCACAGGAAAGAGCGGTCATGACAACGCAGACAGAAATAGTCTTCATATTGTCCACAGAAACATGTCAAACGTTTTTTATAATCATTCCTCAGGTAGTTTTTAAAATATATATCTGATAATATATCAACCGAGTGTGTAGCTTTTTCCATAACAGCGGAAGGAACAATGGCCGCTTCACTCAATTGGGCACCATCTCACTCTGAGAGCCCCCACCTCTCCAGTACGCAATGTGATCCTTCACGCTCATTTTTCAAAATAAAAGCCTGAAACTATGTCTAAAGACTGTTGACACCTTAGGGAAGCCCCAGAAAAAGGAATCTGGTTGATATCCCTTTAAATGGAGGACAATCACGCATAGGAACACAGAGGTTTCAAAATAGGAGGCTCTTCTTGATTGAATTATCCTCAGGCTTTCGCCTGCAATATCAGTTCTATTAATACCCACAGACAATATTTTTACACTTTTGGAAACGTTAGAGTGTTTTCTATCTGAATATGTCAATTATATGCATATTCTAGCATCTGGTCATGAGAAATAGGCCGTTTACTTACGTTATTTTTCCAAACATAAAAATATTGCCCCCTAGCTTCAAGAGGTTTGAAGCATGTTCCAGTTTAGGTCGCCTAGCAGCACGAGCTCTGAAGATAGATGGGGGGCAATCAGTTCACATACTGTGTCCAGAGCACAGCTGGGGGCAGAGGGTGGTCTATAGCAGGCGGCACCGGTGAGAGACTTGTTTTTAGAGTGGTGGAATTTTAAAAGTAGAAGTTGAAATTGTTTAGGTACAGACCTGGATAGTAGGACAGAAGTCTGCAGGCTATCTTTGCAGTAGGTTGCAACACCGCCCCCTTTGGCTGTTCTATCTTGTCTGAAAATGTTATAGTTAGGGATGAAGATTTCAGAATTTTTGGTGTCTTCCTAAGCCAGGATTCAGACACGGCTAGAACATCCGGTTGGCAGAGTGTGCTAAAGCTGTGAATAAAACAAACTTAGGGATGAGGCTTCTAATGTTAACATGCATGAAACCAAGGCTATTACGGTTACAGAAGTCATCATATGAGAACGCCTGGGGAATAGGAGTGGAGCAAGGCACTGCAGTGCCTGTATTCACCTCTACATCACCAGAGGAACAAATGAGGAGTAGGATAAGGGTATGGCTAAAAGCTATGAGAATTGGTCATCTAGAACGTTCGTAACAGAGAGTAAAAGTAGGTTTCTGGGGGCGATAAAAAAAAAGTTTAGGTTGATGACTTTTTAAAATTCAAATGTATTTACCACACAGGTTCCATGTCACAATAGGTTGAAAAATTACATTCAAACAATGTTGATTCATCCAGATTGTGCCCAGTGGGATGGTAGGATAGGATGTTCACCTCAGTGCTTTGTCAGAACAGAAATACAGTGCATTCGGAAAGTATTCAGACCCCTTGAATTTTTCCACATTTTGTTACAGCCTTATTCTAAAATGTAAACTCAGCAAAAAAAAGAAACGTCCTCACTGTCAACTGCGTTTACATTCAGCAAACTTAACATGTGTAAATATTTGTATGAACGTAAGATTCAACAACTGAGACATAAACTGGTGAGGACCTGCCTTTACAACAGGCCTACAAGCCCTCAGTCCAGCCTCTCTCAGCCTATTGCGGACTGTCTGAGCACTGATGGAGGGATTGTGCGTTCCTGGTGTAACTCGGGCAGTTGTTGTTGCCATCCTGTACCTGTCTCGCAGGTGTGATGTTCGGATATACCAATCCTGTGTAGGTGTTGTTACACGTGGTCTGCCACTGCGAGGACGATGTAGAGCTGTCTTGGGCGTCTCACAGTACGAACATTGCAATTTATTGCCCTGGCGACATCTGCAGTCCTCATGCCTCCTTGCAGCATGCCTAAGGCACATTCACGCAGATGAGCAGGGACCCTGGGCATCTTTCTTTTGGTGTCTTTCATAGTCAGTAGAAAGGCCTTTTTAGTGTTCTAAGTTTTCATAACTGTGACCTTAATTGCCTACCGTCTGTAAGCTGTTAGTGTCTTAATAACCGTTCCACGGGTGCATGTTCATTAATTGTTTATGGTTCATTGAACAAGCATGGGAAACCGTGTTTAAACCCTTTTCAATTAAGATCTGTGAAGTTATTTGGATTTTTACGAATTATCTTTGAAAAACAAAGTCCTGAAAGGGGGACGTTTCTTTTTTTGCTGAGTTGATTAAATCGTTTTTTCCCCTCATCAGCATAATACCCCATAATGACAAGGCAAAACCAGGTTTTAGGAAATGTTTTTAGAAATGTACATTTATCAAAGCTTCTGTAACGGCTCTCTTCTATCTCCTCCTCTGACGAAGAGGTACAACAAGGATCGGACCAAAATGCAGCGTGATGATGATTCATGATATATTTTAATAAAGAAAAAACTATACATGCAGAAACTACAAAAGTAATGAAATGAACTAATGAAAACCGAAACAGCCCTATCTGGTGCAAACACAAAGACAGCGACAATCACCCACGAAACACTCACAGAATATGGCTGCCTAAATATGGTTCCCAAACAGAGACAACGATAATCACCTGACTCTGATTGAGAACCGCCTCAGGCAGCCATAGACTACGTAGACACCCCACAAAACCCCAAGACAAAAACACACCACAATAACCCATGTCACACCCTGGCCTGACCAAATAAATAAAGAAAACACAAAATACTAAGACCAAGGCGTGACAGCTTCTAACCTGAAATAGCACATTTACATAAGTATTCAGACCTTTGGCAGCGCTAAGAGCCTCAAGTCTTCTTGGGTATGACGCTACAAGCTTGCCTGACCTGTATTTGGGGAGTTTCTCCCATTCTTTTCTGCAGATCCTGGAGCGTTGCTCCAAAAGTATTTTCAGGTCTCTTCAGAGACGTTTGATCGGTTTCAAGTCCGTGCTCTAGCTCGGCCACTCAAGGACATTCAGATAATTGTCCCAAAAAGCCACTCCAAGTCTTGGCGGTTCCAAACTTCTTCCATCTGAGAATTTTGGAGGCCACTGTGTTCTTGGGGACCCGTTTCCATGCATTTGCAAAAAAATCTAAAAAAGGGTTTTCACTTTCTCATTAGAGGGTACTGTATGTTAATGAGGATAAAACAAAAAATCTATTTTAGATTAAGACTGACATGTAATGGACAACACGGCTCCGGCCTGAAAATGAGCCTGGGCTATATAATCAGTCAGAGCAGACCATCCATAGAGACACTCAATATGAACTACATACCTTTTAGATTGCATCATTTCTATTGCATGTAGTACACTGATCACTGTTTGATTCTGATGTGGTCATATATACGTATATAAATATATATCTCCTTCTCTCTCTCTCTCTCTCTCTCTCTCTCTCTCTAGATGTTGGTGGGCCTGCAGACCCCATTGCCCCCACCATAATCATCCCCCCAACAAACACCAGTGTAGTGTCAGGCACGTCTGAAGTCACCATGGAGTGTGTCGCGAACGCAAGGTAACCTCCCCCCACCACCCCGGAGGCCCACTGTGACAACATACTCTAGCTGTCACTCCCTAGTCTCTACTCTGTCATTATCTATTGTGTTCCTGACAGACGAATCCTCTGTTGTCTTCCTGCCAGACTGATTGGTTTTGATGGATAATGTTGAGACAAAAACTATGTGTAATGAGTTATTAATGAGTCAAATACTAATCTGTCTGTATTTGGCTGATGCAATGCACAAAGATAACTGGTAAATAGATTTCTGTCTTTTCAATATCATGAGTGTATCTCTCTGTCTCTCTCTCTTCCATCCCAGACCACTGATCAAACTCAGCATCACATGGAGGAAGAACAGGGTTCTGGTCACCAGTGGTCTGAGTGACTTCAACCGCAGACTGACCATTATCGGCCCTGTGGTCAGTGACTCAGGGTTCTATGAGTGTGAGGTGGTCCTCCGCAGCAGCAGTGTGCCTTCTGTCAATGCTGGGGCCTACCTTCATGTTCAAGGTATGAATATATCTGGGGCCTAGGCCAACCTACATGTTCAAAATACGACTCCGGGGCCTAGGCCAACCTACATGTTCAAAATACGACTCCGGGGCCTAGGCCAACCTACATGTTCAAAATACGACTCCGGGGCCTAGGCCAATCTACATGTTCAAAATACGACTCCGGGGCCTAGGCCAACCTACATGTTCAAAATACGACTCCTGGGCCTAGGCTAACCTACATGTTCAAAATACGACTCCGGGGCCTAGGCCAACATACATGTTCAAAATACGACTCCGGGGCCTAGGCCAACCTACATGTTCAAAATACGACTCCGGGGCCTAGGCCAACCTACATGTTCAAAATACGACTCCGGGGCCTATCAGGGGCCTAATTACATGCACATGGTAAGCATGGCTAAATAGTTTTGTTTGGTTTGTTTGACTTGTGTTCATGAATATACGTTCCATACAGATTCTGAAGGCCGAATTTTATCTTGAGAAACAGGGGTGTTGCATTTCAAGGTTTTGGGTAAATCATGCAATGTTCAGGAGATTTGTGTAAGACTTTAAGTACTCCTCAAGGTTTTTATTTGCTTCAGCTGTCTGACAATTACCTCACCATATCTCCCGCTCTCCTTCAGAGCCTCCCCAGTTTGTGAAGGAACCAGAGAAACACATCATTGCTGAGATGGAGAAAGTGGTGGATATCCCCTGTCAGGCACGAGGTGAGACACATGCACATATACAGTACCAATCAAACGTTTGGACACATCTACTCATTCCAGGGTTTTCTACATTGTATAATAATAGTGAAGACATAAACACTATGAATAATACATATCAAATGTATTATAAAGTCCTTCTTACATCAGCTGATATCTCAAAGTGCAGTACAGAAACCCAGCCTAAAACCCCAAACAGCAAGCAATGCAGGTGTAGAAGCACGGTGGCTAGGAAAAACTCCCAAGAAAGGCCAGAACCTAGGAAGAAACCTAGAGAGGAACCAGGCTATGAAGGGTGGCCAGTCCTCTGCTCGCTGTGCCGGGTGGAGATTATAACAGAACATGGCCAAGATGTTCAAATGTTCATAATGACCAGCAGGGTCAAATAATAATAATCACAGTGGGTGTCGAGGGTGCAACAGGTCAGCACCTTAGGAGTAAATGTCAGTTGGCTTTTCATAGCCGATCATTCAGAGTACCTCTACCTGCTGTTTCTAGAGAGTTGAAAACAGCAGGTCTGGGACAGGTAGCACGTCCGGTGAACAGGTCAGGGTTCCATAGCCACAGGCAGAACAGTTGAAACTGGAGCAGCAGTTTGAACTGGGGACAACAAGGAGTCATCGGGTCAGGTAGTCCTGAGGCATGGTCCTAGGGCTCTGGTCCTGAGAGAGAGAAAGAGAAAGAGAAAGAGAGAGAGAAAGAGAGAAAGAGAGAGAGAGAATATTATGATAGCATACTTAAATTCACACAGGACACCGGATAAGAGGAGAAATCCGCCAGATATAACAGACTGACCCTAGCCCCGATACTTAAACTACTGCAGCATAAATACTAGAGGCTGAGACAAGAGGGGTCGGGAGACACTGTGGCCCCATCTGACAATACCCCCGGACAGGGCCAAACAGGCAGGATATAACGCCACCCACTTTTGGGAGGGGCAGAAAACAGTTTTCAACCAGCGATTGAGTTGTGAGACTATAGAGCTCATAGAGCTCAGCTGTAGAGCTCATCACTCCCCCTAATTGGGAGGGGGCCAGAGACAATTACTTGATGCCGACACATCTTTCTAGCTGATTTGCACCTGAAGCTATGTGACTTCTGACTGTTTCATCCTAACATTGTTGGTGCCGACATGGATAACAATATCTCTATACTCTCTACACTTGCCAGTTTTAGTTTTAGCCAGCACCATCTTCAGATTGGCCTGAATCTCGGTAGCCCTGCCCCCTGATCGTTGGATGATTTGTTTTAAGTCTAATACTGCAGGTAATGGAGTCGCCAATGACTAGGGTTTTCAATTTGTCAGAGATAATGGTGGGAGGCTTCGGCGTCTCAGACCCAGTAACGGGAGAAGTAGAGACCAGAGAAGGCTCGGCCTCTGACTCGCTGCTTAGTGGGGAGAACCGGTTGAAAGTTTCTGTCAAATGAATGAGCGACACCGGTTGAGCGTTCCTACAGCATTTCCCTCCAGAAGCCATGAGAAGTTGTCCGGCTGCGGGGACCGTACGAGGGGATTTATACTAACATTACTATCTGTACTTACTGGTGGCACAGACGCTGTTTCATCCTTTCCTACACTGAAATTACCCTTGCCTAACGATTGCGTCTGAAGCTGGGCTTGCAGCACAGCTATCCTCGCCGTAAGGCGATCGTTCTCCTGTATATTATGAGGTCAGCGACTGCAATTAGAAGGCATCATATTAATGTTACAACTTAGCTTCGGTTGATGGAGGTCCTGAAGAACCACGACCAGATAAAGCGTCCGGAGTGAAAAAGTTGAATGAAAAAAAGTTAAGCGAGGGAAAAACAAAAATTATAAACAGTAATTCAAAAGTAAAAACCGTTAAGTTGTCAGGTAGCAAAGTAAGGTTAGCAACAAAACGCACAGCAGCACGTAAACAAGTCTGCAAGTTGTGACCGGAAATTACGTGAAAAAAGTGACTGACTGACATCATTTCTCATATGGAATCATGTAGTAACCAAAAAAGTGTTAAACAAATCAAAATATTTTTTACATTTGAGATTCTTCAAATTAGCCACCCTTTGCCCCGATGACAGCTTTGCACACTTTTGGCTTTGTCTCAACCAGCTCCATAAGGTAGTCACCTGGAATGCATTTCAGTTAACCTCAACCAAGACCAGTCCCCATGCTTGTCTCAGAGCAGCACGAAACGGTGCTAAAATTGTTGTAGGCTATTGCTTCAAATCCGATTGCTTCTAACTTCAATATGCTCTTTTAATAAATAAGACCTACACCACTTTTATCAGCACATTACTTTACACTAGTGAGACTCATGTCACCTACGGTAGGCCTATAGTATATTGAAAAAAAAATGATGTGACTCTCTGCCAATAATTGCATATGGAGGATTGGAGGATATTTCTGAAATTCAGTGATATTTATTAACATAGTAATTCATTATGGATCCATAACTAAATAAACATTTGCATTTTGAAAGAGTATTTTTAACATTATTTTATTAACGAAAGCATAAAGATGCCATAATTAGTTACATTGTTTTAGTTTGAACGTGCAGACTGGCACTAAGAACAGAACAGCAGGAACTGTTCCCTAGTCACCTCCAGTGGGGCGGGGGTCCAACCCCCCTCCCACTTCCACTTCCTCCTCTTCCCTTCCCAATGGGCTAGGTCGGTCTTCTGGGCATGGCCCTGCGGCTCATCCTGTGCCTTGAACCTCATATGCTTTCAGTGGATACAGCTGGAGAACTGCAAGGCAATCCCATTGTGCACACAGGTATTGAACCAGCTTGCACTGCTATGCAGTGTCTTAGACCTTTGTGCCACTCAGGCGCTGTACAGAATGACCGGTCGGGAGTAGGCTACAGTACTACAAGAGCAAAATAATCCTAACAAAATAAAATAATAAAAACCTCAATGGAACAACAGTTTTAGTAAGTAATTCTGAAGTTGTACACAATTATCAGTTTCTATATAGGTTTATGTCGCACATTCATTGACAATTAGAGACACAGTAGAACTCAAAAGCATAATCAGTGCTCTAACTCCCCCTTGTGCTGGTCTGGAGAAATTAAGTGCTGACACAGGGTACCGTGCTAAACCTCAAATTACCTCTAAATCCTGCAGCATAATCAAACAAGTTTTAGTAGAGCAACCAATGTAGGCTAATGTGATTAGCATGAGGTTGTAAGTGACAATAACATTTCCCAGGATATAGCCATATCTGATGTGGGCAGAAAGCTTAAATTCTTGTTTATCTAACTGCACTGTCCAATTTACAGTAGCTATTACAGTGAAATAATACCATGCTATTGTTTGAGGAGAGTGGACAGTTATGAACATGAACATGTATTAATAAACCAATTAGGCACATTTGGGCAGCCTTGATTAAAAAAAAAATGTGGACAAAAATGCAATAGTTAATTGAACCAGTCTAAAAATTTGCACATTCATCCATCTAGTGGCCAAAATCGAAATTGCACCTAACCTGAAATAGTACATTGTGACGTTTCATGTCATTTCAGGTGCTGAGCTACAGGCAGTTAGATTTGGGTATGTCATTTCAGGTCCTGAGCTACAGGCAGTTAGATTTGGGTATGTCATTTCAGGTCCTGAGCTACAGGCAGTTAGATTTGGGTATGTCATTTCAGGTCCTGAACTACAGGCAGTTAGATTTGGGTATGTCATTTCAGGTCCTGAACTACAGGCAGTTAGATTTGGGTATGTCATTTCAGGTCCTGAGCTACAGGCAGTTAGATTTGGTTATGTCATTTCAGGTCCTGAGCTACAGGCAGTTAGATTTGGATATGTCATTTTAGGCGAAAAATGAAAAAAGGGTCTGATCCTTAAGAGGTTTTAACAGGTGTTTGTTGTTAATGTGTGAAATGTATTTCCTTCTTCATGCCTTTGAGCCAATCAGTTGTGTTGTGACAAGGTAGGAGTGGTATACAGAAGACAGCCCTATTTGGTAAAAGACCAAGTCCAAATTATGGCAAGAACATATCAAGTAAGCAAAGATAAATGACGGTCCATCATTACTTGAAGACAATTTGGAAAATTTCAAGAACTTTGACAGTTTCTTCAAGTGCAGTCGCAAAAACCATCAACTGCTTTGATGAAACTGTCTCATGAGGACCGCCACAGGAAAGGAAGACCCAGAGTTACCTCTGCTGCTGAGGATAAGTTCATTAGAGTTAACTGCAACTCAGAAATTGCAGCCCAAATGAATGCTTTACAGAATTCAACTAACAGACACATCTCAGCATCAACTGTTCAGAGCACACTTCATGAATCAGGACTTCATGGTTGAATTGCTGCAAAGAAACCATTACTAAAGGAAACCAATAAGAAGAGGAGACTTGTTGGGTCAAGAAACATGGGCAATGGACATTAGACCGGTGGAAATTTGTCCTTTGGTGTGATGAGTCCAAATTTAATATTGTTGGTTCCAACCGCTGTGTCTTTATGAGATGCAGAGAAGGTTAACGGTTGATCTCCACATGTGAGGTTCCCACTGTGAAGCATGGAAGAGGAGGTGTGGGGGTGGTTTTCTGTTGACACTGTCTATGAGTTATTTAGAATTCAAGGCACACTTAAACAACATGGCTACTACAGCATTCTGCAGTGATACGCCATCCCATGTTTGCGCTTAGTGGGACTATCATTTGTTTTTCAACAGGACAATGATCCAACACACCCCCAGGCTGTGTAAGGGCTATTTGACAAAGAAGGAGAGTGATGGAGTGCTGCATCAGATGACCTGGCCTCAACAATCACCTGACCTCAACCAAATGGAGATGTTTTGGGATGAGCTGAACAGCAGAGTGAAGGAAAATCAGTCAACAAGTTCTCAGCATATGTGGGAACTCCTTCAAGACTGTTGGAAAAGCATTCCAGGTGAAGATGGTTGAGAGAATGCCAAGAGTGTGCAAAGCGGTCATCAAGGCAAAGGGTAGCTACTTTGAAGAATCTAAAATCGAAAATATATTTTGATTTGTTGAACACTTTTTGGTTACTATATTATTCCATGTAGAAAATAATAAAAAATTAAGAAAAACTCTTGATTGAGAGGGTTTGTCCAAACTTTTGCCTGGTAGTCTAAATATTTGCCAAATTAGGAAACTTTTATTTATTTATTTATTTTATTTCACCTTTATTTAACCAGGTAAGCAAGTTGAGAACAAGTTCTCATTTACAATTGCGACCTGGCCAAGATAAAGCAAAGCAGTTCGACACATACAACGACACAGAGTTACACATGGAGTAAAACAAACATACAGTCAATAATACAGTAAAAAAAAAAAAAAAAAAAAAAAACAAGTCTATATACAATGTGAGCAAATTAGGTGAGAAGGGAGGTAAAGGCAAAAAAGGCCATGGTGGCAAAGTAAATACAATATAGCAAGTAAAACACTGGAATGGTAGTATTGCAATGGAAGAATGTGCAAAGTAGAAATAAAAATAATGGGGTGCAAAGGAGCAAAATAAATAAATAAATTAAATACAGTTGGGAAAGAGGTAGTTGTTTGGGCTAAATTATAGGTGGGCTATGTACAGGTGCAGTAATCTGTAAGATGCTCTGACAGTTGGTGCTTAAAGCTAGTGAGGGAGATAAGTGTTTCCAATTTAAGAGATTTTTGTAGTTCGTTCCAGTCATTGGCAGCAGAGAACTGGAAGGAGAGGCGGCCAAAGAAAGAATTGGTTTTGGGGGTGACTAGAGAGATATACCTGCTGGAGCGTGTGCTACAGGTGGGAGATGCTATGGTGACCAGCGAGCTGAGATAAGGGGGGACTTTACCTAGCAGGGTCTTGTAGATGACATGGAGCCAGTGGGTTTGGCGACGAGTATGAAGCGAGGGCCAGCCAACGAGAGCGTACAGGTCGCAATGGTGGGTAGTATATGGGGCTTTGCTGACAAAACGGATAGCACTGTGATAGACTGCATCCAATTTGTTGAGTAGGGTATTGGAGGCTATTTTGTAAATGACATCGCCAAAGTCGAGGATTGGTAGGATGGTCAATTTTACAAGGGTATGTTTGGCAGCATGAGTGAAGGATGCTTTGTTGCGAAATAGGAAGCCAATTCTAGATTTAACTTTGGATTGGAGATGTTTGATATGGGTCTGGAAGGAGAGTTTACAGTCTAACCAGACACCTAAGTATTTGTAGTTGTCCACGTATTCTAAGTCAGAGCCGTCCAGAGTAGTGATGTTGGACAGGCGGGTAGGTGCAGGTAGTGATCGGTTGAAGAGCATGCATTTAGTTTTACTTGTATTTAAGAGCAATTGGAGGCCACGGAAGGAGAGTTGTATGGTATTGAAGCTTGCCTGGAGGGTTGTTAACACAGTGTCCAAAGAAGGGCCGGAAGTATACAGAATGGTGTCGTCTGCGTAGAGGTGGATCAGAGACTCACCAGCAGCAAGAGCGACCTCATTGATGTATACAGAGAAGAGAGTCGGTCCAAGAATTGAACCCTGTGGCACCCCATAGAGACTGCCAGAGGTCCGGACAGCAGACCCTCCGATTTGACACACTGAACTCTATCAGAGAAGTAGTTGGTGAACCAGGCGAGGCAATCATTTGAGAAACCAAGGCTGTCGAGTCTGCCGATAAGGATGTGGTGGTTGACAGAGTCGAAAGCCTTGGCCAGATCAATGAATACGGCTGCACAGTAATGTTTCTTATCGATGGCGGTTAAGATATCGTTTAGGACCTTGAGCGTGGCTGAGGTGCACCCATGACCAGCTCTGAAACCAGATTGCATAGCAGAGAAGGTATGGTGAGATTCGAAATGGTCGGTAATCTGTTTGTTGACTTGGCTTTCGAAGACCTTAGAAAGGCATGGTAGGATAGATATAGGTCTGTAGCAGTTTGGGTCAAGAGTGTCCCCCTTTGAAGAGGGGGATGACCGCAGCTGCTTTCCAATCTTTGGGAATCTCAGATGACACGAAGAGAGGTTGAACAGGCTAGTAATAGGGGTGGCAACAATTTCGGCAGATAATTTTAGAAAGAAAGGGTCCAGATTGTCTAGCCCGGCTGATTTGTAGGGGTCCAGATTTTTCAGCTCTTTCAGAACTTCAGCTGAATGGATTTGGGAGAAGGAGAAATGGGGAAGGCTTGGGCGAGTTGCTGTTGGGGGTGCAGTGCTGTTGACCGGGGTAGGAGTTGCCAGGTGGAAAGCATGGCCAGCCGTAGAAAAATGCTTATTGAAATTCTCAATTATGGTGGATTTATCAGTGGTGACAGTGTTTCCTATCTTCAGTGCAGTGGGCAGCTGGGAGGAGGTGTTCTTATTCTCCATGGACTTTACAGTGTCCCAGAACTTTTAGAGTTAGTGTTGCAGGAAGCAAATTTCTGCTTGAAAAAGCTAGCCTTGGCTTTTCTAACTGCCTGTGTATAACGGTTTCTAGCTTCCCTGAACAGCTGCATATCACGGGGCTGTTCGATGCTAATGCAGAACGCCATAGGATGTTTTTGTGTTGGTTAAGGGCAGTCAGGTCTGGGGAGAACCAAGGGCTATATCTGTTCCTGGTTCTAATTTTCTTGAATGGGGCATGTTTATTTAACATTGTTAGGAAGGCATTTTTAAAAATATCCAGGCATCCTCTACTGACGGGATGAGATCAATATCCTTCCAGGACACCCCGGCCAGGTCGATTAGAAAGGCCTGCTCGCTGAAGTGTTTCAGGGAGCGTTTTACAGTGATGAGTGGAGGTCGTTTGACCGCTGACCCATTACGGATGCAGGCAATGAGGCAGTGATCGCTGAGATCTTGGTTGAAGACAGCAGAGGTGTATTTAGAGGGGAAGTTGGTTAGGATGATATCTATGAGGGTGCCCGTGTTTAAGGCTTTGGGGGTACCTGGTAGGTTCATTGATAATTTGTGTGAGATTGAGGGCATCAAGTTTAGATTGTAGGATGGCTGGGGTGTTAAGCATGTTCCAGTTTAGGTCGCCTAGCAGCACGAGCTCTGAAGATAGATGGGGGCAATCAGTTCACATATGGTGTCCAGAGCACAGCTGGGAGCAGAGGGTGGTCTATAGCAGGCGGCAACGGTGAGAGACTTGTTTTTAGAGAGGTGGATTTTTAAAAGTAGAAGTTCAAATTGTTTGGGTACAGACCTGGATAGTAGGACAGAACTCTGCAGGCTATCATTGCAGTAGATTGCAACACCGCCCCCTTTAGCAGTTCTATCTTGTCTGAAAATGTTGTAGTTTGGAATTAAAATTTCTGAATTTTGGTGGTCTTCCTAAGCCAGGATTCAGACACAGCTAGAACATCCGGGTTGGCAGAGTGTGCTAAAGCAGTGAAAAGAACAAACTTAGGGAGGAGGCTTCTAATGTTAACATGCATGAAACCAAGGCTATTACGGTTACAGAAGTCATCAAAAGAGAGCGCCTGGGGAATAGGAGTGGAGCTAGGCACTGCAGGGCCTGGATTCACCTCTACATCGCCAGAGGAACATAGGAGGAGAAGAATAAGGGTACGGCTAAAAGCAATAAGAATTGGTCGTCTAGAACGTCTGGAACAGAGAGTAAAAGGAGGTTTCTGGGGGCGATAAAATAGCATCAAGGTATAATGTACAGACAAAGGTATGGTAGGATGTGAGTACAGTGGAGGTAAACCTAGGTATTGAGTGATGAAGAGAGAGATATTGTCTCTAGAAACATCATTGAAACCAGGAGATGTCATTGCATGTGTGGGTGGTGGAACTAATAAGTTGGATAAGGTATAGTGAGCAGGACTAGAGGCTCTACAGTGAAATAAGCCAATAAACACTAACCAGAACAGCAATGGACAAGACATATTGACATTAAGGAGAGGCATCCTTAGTCGAGTGATCAAAAGGGTCCAGGGAGTGGAGAGGTTGGTTTGGGGTCACGGCGATTTAGACAGCTAGCCAGGACATCGGTAGCAAGCTAGCATAGGATGGAGGTCTGTTGTTAGCCACCTCTTGCGTTCCGTCAGTAGATTAGTGGAGTTCCGTGTTGTAGAGGGGATTAGTCCAAATCACACAACAACAAAAAAATAAAAACAATAGATATAGTTATAGAGGCCCAAGAAGAAACATGTTAATAATAAAAATAAATAAATTGTCCGATTGTCTATTCTGAGAGCATCCGGTAAGACAGCTAACGGTTAGCAGGCCGCAGATGGGCATTCAGGTAACGTCGCGACGGAGGAGCCAGCCGGATCTCCTTCGGATAGATAACGTCGGCAGTCCAGTTGTGAAGGCCCGGAGGGGCTCCGTGTAGGCAGTAAAACGGGTCCGGATAGGTGACTTGCAGCCCAGGAGTGATTGACGGAGCTCAGGAGTGGTTGACGGAGCTCGCTAGCTCCGGAGTAATTGATGTTTGCTCCGGAATCGACGAAAGCAGATAGACACACGGATAGCAGCCAGCTAGCTGTGAGATCCGGGAGTGAATGTCCAGAGAGCAGTTGAAATCCAGGGACATGGAGAGAAAAAAATCGGTCCGGTATGTTCCGTTCCGAGCCGCGCTGCGCCGTACAAAACTGGTGATAGATTTTCGAGTTAAAGGATAGCTAATGACCACAAACCGTGGTTAGCTGAATACGAACGAGTTGCCAGTAAAGAAGCTAACTAGCTTCTGATTAGCTTCTGGCTAGCTTCTTGGAGTTTCTGGCTAGCTTCTTGGAGGATTGCAGATTTGATTGCAGATTTGAGGTAAATAATACGTATTTATACATATCAATTGGTGAGGCAGGTTGCAGGAGAGTGTATTGAAGATGAGTTGATGGAAAATAAAAATAAAATGTATGTGAAAAAAAAGTTGTACATATATATATATACACGACACGACAAGACGAGGACAAAAGACGTCTGAACTGCTATGCCATCTTGGAAAAAAAATAAAAATAATAATAATAATACATTTAAAAAAAAAAAATGTGTCTTATTAGGGCGTTCGGTCACCACGAGCCATGAGAACAACTTCAATGCACCTTGGCATAGATTCTACAAGTGTCTAAAATTATTTTGGAGGGATGCGACACTATTCTTCCACGAGAAATTCCAAAATTTTGTGTTTTGTTGATACTGTTGGAAATCACTGTCTCAGGCGCCACTCCAGAATCTCCCATAAGCGTTCAATTGGGTTGAGATCTGGTGACTGAGACACACACCCACTCATACATACATACACATCCTTTAAACTCGCTATGAGTCTATGAGACCCTTCATTCAAAGTCACTGAGATCTCTTCTAGCTATGGTAGCCAAAATAATGGGCTGCTGGGAATTCTTATACACGAACCTAAGCATGATGGGATGTCAATTGCTTAATTAACTCAGGAACCACACCTGTGTGGAATCACCTGCTTTCAATAAACTTTGTATCCCTAATTTACTCTTGTGTTTCCTTGTTTTTGGCAGTTACCATATTGACCCACATATATGAGTTTAGGGCATGATCACGTGTATCTATCTGTGTCTGTTTGATTACATGTCCACATGTACAGGTGTGTGTGTTTGATTACATGTCCACATGTACAGGTGTGTGTGTTTGATTACATGTCCACATGTACAGGTGTGTGTGTGTTTGATTACATGTCCCCACATGTCCACATGTACCGGTGTGTGTGTTTGATTACATGTCCACGTGTGTTTGATTACATGTCCCCACATGTACAGGTGTGTGTGTGTGCTTGATTACATGTCCACATGTACAGGTGTGTGTGTGTGTGCTTGATTACATGTCCACGTGTACAGGTGTGTGTGTGTGCTTGATTACATGTCCACATGTACAGGTGTGTGTGTGTGCTTGATTACATGTCCACATGTACTGGTGTGTGTTTGATTACATGTCCCCACATGTACAGGTGTGTGTGAGTTTGATTACATGTCCCCACATGTACAGGTGTGTGTGAGTTTGATTACATGTCCCCACATGTACAGGTGTGTGTGTGTTTGATTACATGTCCCCATGTACATGTGTGTGTGAGTTTGATTACATGTCCCCACATGTACAGGTGTGTGTGAGTTTGATTACATGTCCCCACATGTACAGGTGTGTGTGTGTTTGATTACATGTCCCCATGTACAGGTGTGTGTGTGTTTGATTACATGTCCCCACATGTACAGGTGTGTGTGAGTTTGATTACATGTCCCCACATGTACAGGTGTGTGTGAGTTTGATTACATGTCTCCACATGTACAGGTGTGTGTGAGTTTGATTACATGTCCCCACATGTACAGGTGTGTGTGTGTTTGATTACATGTCCCCACATGTACAGGTGTGTGTGAGTTTGATTACATGTCCCCACATGTACAGGTGTGTGTGAGTTTGATTACATGTCCCCACATGTACAGGAGTGTGTGAGTTTGATTACATGTCCACATGTACAGGTGTGTGTGTGTTTGATTACATGTCCCCACATGTACAGGTGTGTGTGTGTTTGATTACATGTCCCCACATGTACAGGTGTGTGTGAGTTTGATTACATGTCCCCACATGTACAGGTGTGTGTGAGTTTGATTACATGTCCCCACATGTACAGGTGTGTGTGAGTTTGATTACATGTCCACATGTACAGGTGTGTGTGTGTTTGATTACATGTTCCCACATGTACAGGTGTGTGTGAGTTTGATTACATGTCCCCACATGTACAGGTGTGTGTGAGTTTGATTACATGTCCCCACATGTACAGGTGTGTGTGAGTTTGATTACATGTCCCCACATGTACAGGTGTGTGTGAGTTTGATTACATGTCCCCACATGTACAGGTGTGTGTGAGTTTGATTACATGTCCCCACATGTACAGGTGTGTGTGAGTTTGATTACATGTCCCCACATGTACAGGTGTGTGTGAGTTTGATTACATGTCCCCACATGTCCACATTTACAGGTGTGTGTGTGTTTGATTACATGTCCCCATGTACAGGTGTGTGTGAGTTTGATTACATGTCCCCACATGTACAGGTGTGTGTGAGTTTGATTACATGTCCCCACATGTACAGGTGTGTGTGAGTTTGAATACATGTCCCCACATGTACAGGTGTGTGTGAGTTTGATTACATGTCCACATGTACAGGTGTGTGAGAGTTTGATTACATGTTCACATGTACAGGTGTGTGTGAGTTTGATTACATGTCCCCACATGTCCACATTTACAGGTGTGTGTGTGTTTGATTACATGTCCCCACATGTACAGGTGTGTGTGAGTTTGATTACATGTCCCCACATGTACAGGTGTGTGTGAGTTTGATTACATGTCCCCACATGTACAGGTGTGTGTGAGTTTGATTACATGTCCCCACATGTACAGGTGTGTGTGTGTTTGATTACATGTCCCCACATGTACAGGTGTGTGTGAGTTTGATTACATGTCCCCACATGTACAGGTGTGTGTGAGTTTGATTACATGTCCCCACATGTACAGGTGTGTGTGAGTTTGATTACATGTCCACATGTACAGGTGTGTGTGAGTTTGATTACATGTTCACATGTACAGGTGTGTGTGAGTTTGATTACATGTCCCCACATGTCCACATTTACAGGTGTGTGTGTGTTTGATTACATGTCCCCACATGTACAGGTGTGTGTGAGTTTGATTACATGTCCACATGTACAGGTGTGTGTGAGTTTGATTACATGTCCCCACATGTCCACATATATAGGTGTGTGTGTGTGTTTGATTACATGTCACCGCAAATGTCGACATTTGGAGACATATGTGTGTTTGATGCTTTCCCAGTGTTTAATGAACTACTTCTATCCTTCCTTTAGGTGTGCCTCAACCAGACATTGTGTGGTATAAGGATGCGGTGCCCATCAGCCCAGTGAAAACCCCCAGGTATAGGGTGTTAGTGGGGGGCAGTTTGCAGGTCAACGGCCTTCTTCCTGACGACACAGGGATGTTCCAATGCTTTGCACGGAACCTGGCAGGAGAGGTGCAGACCAACACCTACCTGGCTGTCACTAGTGAGTTTACCGGTTGTTCTAGTCTTTTCACTCCTTTTACTCTGTCCACAACTGTTTTTACTCATCCCTTTACTCTGTCTAAAACTAATTTTATGCTGTCTACAACATTTTCAACATATCTCTGATTGAGTCTGTAATACCAACATGTTTCAAGCAGACCACCATAGTCCATGTGTCCAAGAACACAAAGGCAACCTGCCTAAATGACTACCGACCCGTAGCACTCACGTCCGTAGCCATGAAGTGCTTTGAAAGGCTGATAATGGCTAACATCAACACCATTATCCCAGAAATCCTAGACCCACTCAATATGCATACCGCCCAAACAGATCCACAGATGATGCAATCTCTATTGCACTCCACACTGCCCTTTCCCACCTGGACAAAAGGTGGGAAAACACTTATGTGAGAATCCTATTCATTGACTACAGCTCAGCGTTCAACACCATAGGGCCCTCAGAGCTCATCGCTAAGCTAAGGATCCTGGGACAAAACACCCCCCTCTGCAACTGGTTCCTGGACTTCCTGACGGGCCGCGCCCAGGTGGTGAGGGTAGGTAGCAACACATCTGCCACACTGATCCTCAACGCAGGGACATCCCCAGGGGTGCGTGCTCAGTCCCCTCCAGTACTCCCTGTTCACCCACGACTGCATGGCCAGGCACGACTCCAACACCATCATTAAGTTTGCAGACGACACAACAGTGGTAGGCCTGATCACCGACAACAACGAGAGCCTATAGGGAGGAGGTCAGAGACCTGGCCAGGTGGTGCCAGAATAACAACCCATCCCTCAATGTAACCAAGACTAAGGAGATGATTGTGGACTACAGGAAAAGGAGGACCGAGCGCGCCCCCATTCTCATTGACGGGTCTGTAGTGGAGCAGGTTGAGAGCTTCAAGTTCCTTGGTGTCCACATCAACAACAAACTAGAATGGTCCAAACACACCAAGACAGTCATGAAGAGGGGACGACAAAGCCTTTCCCCCTCAGGAAACTAAAAAGATTTGGCATGGGTCCTCAGATCCTCAAAAGGTTCTACAGCTGCAACATCGAGAGCATCCTGAGCATCACTGCCTGGTACGGATATTGCTCGGCCTCTGACCGCAAGGCACTTCAGAGGGTAGTGCGTATGGCCCAGTACATCACTGGGGTCAAGCTGCCTGCCATCCAGGACCTCTACACCAGGCGGTGTCAGAGGAAGGCCCTAAAAATTGTCAAAGACCCCAGCCATCCCAGTCATAGACTGTTCTCTCTACTACCACATGGCAAGCGGTACCGGAGTGCCAAGTCTAGGACAAAAAGGCTTCTCAACAGTTTTTACCCCCAAGCCATAAGACTCCAGAACAGGTAATCAAATGGCTACCCGGACTATTTGCATTGTGTGCCCCTCCCAACTCCCCAACCCCTCTGCTACTCTCTGTTTATCATGTATGCCCAGTGACTTTAACTATACATTCTTGTACATACTACCTCAATTATGCCGACAAACCAGAGCTCCCACACATTGGCTAACTGTGCTATCTGCATTGTGTCCCGCCACCCACCACCCACAAACCACTCTTTTACGCTACTGCTAAATTTTGGTCATCATATATGCATAGTCACTTTAACCATATCTACATGTAC
Source organism: Oncorhynchus nerka (assembly GCF_034236695.1). Taxonomy (NCBI): domain Eukaryota; kingdom Metazoa; phylum Chordata; class Actinopteri; order Salmoniformes; family Salmonidae; genus Oncorhynchus; species Oncorhynchus nerka. The sequence goes on along the minus strand of NC_088423.1, from coordinate 10,312,471 downwards.
ATACTATCTCAATCAGCCTGACTAACCAGTATCTGTATGTAGCCTCGCTACTTTTATAGCCTTGCTACTGTATATAGCCTGTCTTTTTACTGTTGATTTATTTATTTACTTACCTATTGTTCACCTAATACCTTTTTTGCACTATTGGTTAGAGCCTGTTGTATTGTATTTGGCGCACGTGACAAATAATTTTTGATTTGAACTCCTTTCACTCATCCTTTTACTCTGGCTACAAATCATTTTACTTATCCTTTTACTCTGTCTGCAGCTCCTTTTACTCTGGCTACAACTCCTTTTACTCATCCTTTTACTCTGGCTACAACTCATTTTACTCTGGCTACAACTCATTTTACTTATCCTTTTACTCTGGCTACAACTCCTTTTACTCATCCTTTTACTCTGGCCACAACTCCTTTTACTCATCCTTTTACTCTGGCTACAACTCCTTTTACTCATCCTTTTACTCTGGCTACAACTCATTTTACTCTGGCTACAACTCATTTTACTTATCCTTTTACTCTGGCTACAACTCCTTTTACTCATCCTTTTACTCTGGCCACAACTCCTTTTACTCATCCTTTTACTCTGGCTACAACTCCTTTTACTCATCATTTTACTGTCTACAACTCCTTTTACTCATCCTTTTACTCTGGCTACAACTCCTTTTACTCATCCTTTTACTCTGGCTACAACTCCTTTTACTCATCCTTTTACTCTGGCTACAACTCCTTTTACTCATCCTTTTACTTTGGCTACAACTCCCTTTACTCATCCTTTTACTCTGGCTACAACTCCTTTTACTCATCTTTTTACTCTGGCTACAACTCCTTTTACTCATCTTTTACTCTGGCTACAACTCCTTTTACTCATCTTTTACTCTGTCTACAGCTCCTTTTACTCTGGCTACAACTCCTTTTACTCTGGCTACAACTCCTTTTACTCTGGCTACAACTCCTTTTACGCATCATTTTACTCTGTCTACAGCTTTTTACTCTGGCTACAACTCCTTTTACTCATCCTTTTACTCTGTCTACAGCTCCTTTTACTCTGTCTACATCTCCTTTTACTCTGGCTACAACTCCTTTTACTCATCCTTTTACCCTGGCTACAACTCCTTTTACTCTGGCTTCAACTCCTTTTACTCATCCTTTTACTCTGGCTACAACTCCTTTTACTCATCCTTTTACTCTTTCTACAGCTCCTTTTACTCTGTCTACAGCTCCTTTTACTCTGGCTACAACTCCTTTACTCATCCTTTTACTCTGTCTACAGCTCCTTTTACTCTGGCTACAACTCCTTTTACTCATCCTTTTACTCTTTCTACAGCTCCTTTTACTCTGGCTACAACTCCTTTTACTCATCCTTTTACTCTTTCTACAGCTCCTTTTACTCTGTCTACAGCTCCTTTTACTCTGGCTACAACTCCTTTACTCATCATTTTACTCTGTCTACAGCTCCTTTTACTCTGGCTACAACTCCTTTTACTCATCCTTTTACTCTTTCTACAGCTCATTTTACTCTGGCTACAACTCATTTTACTCATCCTTTTATTCTATCTACAGCTCCTTTTACTCATCCTTTTACTCTGTCTACAGCTCCTTTTACTCTGTCTACAGCTCCCTTTCTCTGTCTACAGGTCCTTTTACTCTGTCTACAACTCCTTTTACTCATCCTTTTACTCTGGCTACAACTCCTTTTACTCATCCTTTTACTCTGGCTACAACTCCTTTTACTCTGGCTACAACTCCTTTTACTCTGGCTACAACTCCTGTTACTCTGGCTACAACTAATTTTACTCTGGCTACAACTCATTTTACTCATCATTTTACTCTGTCTACAGCTCCTTTTACTCTGTCTACAGCTCCTTTTACTCTGTCTACAGCTCCTTTTACTCATCATTTTACTCTGTCTACAGCTCCTTTTACTCATCATTTTACTCTGGCTACAACTCTTTTTACTCATCCTTTTACTTGTTTCCTTTATTTGACTTATTCTGTCTATATGTGTCATTGATGTGTACTACTTAATGTGACCATGTTAACAGAGTGAAGGAATCTTTCTGTCTCTCCCTCTCTCTACCTGTGTCACCATTTATGTCATACCCTACCTAGTGTATTGCCTTCCTCCCTCTACCTGTCACAATCTAATGTCATATCCTTCCTAGTATTATTGCCTCCCTCTCACTACCTGTGTCACCATTTATGTCATACCCTATCTAGTGTATTGCCTTCCTCCCTCTACCTGTGTCACAATCTTATGTCATATCCTTTCTAGTAATATTGCCTCCCTCCCTCTCTCCCTTGTCCTCTCTGTTCAATATGTCTTTGCCCCATACCACTCCCTTATATTTCTCTCTTTCTTTACCTTCCTCTTTTCCTCTCTCTGTCAGTTGGTTGAGTGGCATGTTCTGTTGTCATCTTCTAAGACTGAATCCAATCAAATGTTATTTGTCACATGCTTCCTAATTAGTCACCTGTTGTGAGCGGGGGAGAATGCTTTATCCCTCCCTCCCTCCCTCCCTCCCTCCCTCCCTCTGTTTCTGGCTTGTGAGAGGAGGGTATGAAGGAAATGAAAGGTGGGTGACTGATGTGTTGATCCTGGGAGTGTTAGTGCTACTGAACAATGAGATCCATGACAGAGAAAGTCTGTAACAGACACAGCCAATAACTGTCTGGATCGATTTGAAGATGTGTTCCTATTGAAGACGACTTCTCTCTTTCACCTCTCTGTAGCCCTCTGCCTGCCTTTGTCACTCCAGTGTGTGTGTGTGTGTGTGTGTGTGTGTGTGTGTGTGTGTGTGTGTGTGTGTGTGTGTGTGTGTGTGTGTGTGTGTGTGTGTGTGCTTGTGTCCTCAGGCATCGCCCCTAACATCACAGCTGGACCATCTGACAGCACGGTGATTGACGGCATGTCAGTCATTCTCCACTGTGAAACATCAGGAGCACCAAGACCAGCTATCACCTGGCAGAAAGGTCAGACTCTCTCCACTGCACCACTCAACCAGACACACACTATGTCATAGGGGACTATTCACAATATGGCTGCTATTTTCCATGATGTATAAACAATGTAGTTAAACAGAATGGAACAATCCAATCATAGCATTACTCAACTATCTGCAATAGGATGGATGAATGCACATCTCCCATGGTACCAGTCTATCTAGCGCATGCAGATGAATAGCAGACATTGGTTTACTAAATGTTTTATTTAACTGTTATTTAAAGGTGCAATATACAGCAATCACTCCGCCATTTCCTGGTTACTAAAAATCTAATAGTTTGCATAATTTCCATGTAAAGAATCATTGTACATTCTAAAGAGCTGTGAAATATATTATATAACCAATAATATTGTATTGTCAGCTTTTAGAAGCTGGTGTGAAAAACCGAAAGTAAAATATGCAAAAACTAAACGTAAGAACGGGAAGCATACAAATTGCAGACATAGAAAATATCTACTTCTTAGCCTTGCTTTCGATGACAATGAGAGATCTATAACTCACATGTCTATGTGTGTTTGGTCGGGTGGCCCAGAAAGTTCCTTTTTGCAGCTTTAAACATGGAGTTATATTGAGAACCAGGTCTCTTTTAGCAAAATACAAAACTAAACACATTGAATATGAAATGCAATCAAAGAATAGTAAGAATCAATAAAAAATGTACACCAAACCGTCTCCGCAGCTTCCACTAAAGGGTCTCATAAAGACATCAGACATGTCTTATTTCTAATTTCTCGTGTTTTCTGTATTATTTACAGTACCAGTCAAACGTTTGGACACACCTACTCATTCCAGGGTTTTCCTTTATTTCTACTATTTTCTACATTGTAAAAAAATAGTGAAGACATCAAAACTATGAAATAACGCATATGGAATCATGCAATAACCAAAAAAGCCACTCTTTGCCTTGATGACTGCTTTGCACAGTATTGGCATTCTCTCAACCAGCTTCACAAGGTAGTCACCTGGAACAGGTGAATTTGTGGAATTTCTTTCCTTCTTAAATGTGTTTTTGCCAATCGGTTGTGTTGTGACAAGTTAGGGGTGGTATTTGGAGCGGCAGGTATCCTAGTGGTTAGCACATTGGACCAGTAACCGAAAGGTTGCTGGATTGAATCTCCGAGCTGACAAGATAAAAAATATGTTGTTCTGCCCCTGAACAAGGCAGTGTAGGGGGCAGTATTTTGATGTTTGTATGAAAGATGTACCCAAATGAAACTACCTATTTCTCAGGCCCAGAATCTAGAATATGCATATAATTGTCAGATTAGGATAGAAAACACTCTAAAGTTTCCAAACCTGTCAAAATATTGTCTGTGAGTGTAACAGAACTGATATTGCAGATGAAAACCTGAGGAAAATCTAACCAGGATGAAACCTCTCTGTTCCATTGCATGCCTTCCCTCCAATTAAAGGGATATCAACCAGATTCCTTTTCCTATGGCTTCCACATGGTGTGAACAGTCTTTAGACATAGTTTCAGGCTTTTATCCTGAAAAATGAGCGACAAAGCTCACATCGTGTCAGTGGATGGCTGGGTGCCAGCAGAGTTTTGCATGCGTGACCAGCTTGGAGCAGACATTTTCTCTCTCACTCCTATTGAAAAAGTTACGGTCCGGTTGAGATATCGATTATTTATTGTAAAAACAACCTGGGGATTGATTATAAAAAACATTTGACATGTTTCTACGAACTTAATAGATACTATTTGGAATTTTCGTCTGCCCTGTCGTGACCACTCGAGCCTGTGGATTTCTGAACATAACGTGCCAACCAAATGGAGGTTTTTAGATTTAAAAAGAATCTTTATGGAACAAAAGGAAGATTTATTGTGTAACTGGGAGTCTCGTGAGTGCAAACATCCGAAGATCATCAAATGTAAGCGATTCATTTTATTGCTTTTCTGACTTTCATGACCAATCTACTTTGCTGCTAGCTGTTTGTAATGTTTTGTCTGCTGAGAGAGATGTCCTAACATAAACGCTTGGATAGCTTTCGCCGAAAAGCTTTTTTGAAATCTGACACGCCAGGTGGATTAAGAACAAGCTAAGCTGTGTTTTGCTATATTGCACTTGTGATTTCATGAAAATTAAATATTTTTTGTAATTTAATTAGAATTTGGCGCTCTGCAATTCAGCGGATGTTGACGAAAATGATCCCGCTAACGGGATGGGTGCGCCACGAAGTTAACCGAGTGTTCCCCGGTAGGCTGTCATTGTAAATAAGAATTTGTTCTTAACTGACTTGCATGGATAAATAAAAATGGTAAAAGACCAAGTCCATATTATGGCAAGAACAGCTCAAATAGGTAAAGAGAAACAACAGTCCATCATTACTTTAAGACATGAAGGTCAGTCAATCCTGAAAATGTCAAGAACTTTGAACGTTTCTACAAGTGGAGTCGCGGAAACGTTAAAGCTCCATGATGAAACTGGTTCTCATGAGGACCACCACAGGAAAGGAAGACCAAGAGTTACCTCTGCTCCTGAAACTCAAATTTCAATATATTTTCATATTTTCATATTTTCATATTCCAAATGTGTTATTTCATTGTTTTGTTGTCATCGCTATTATTCTACAATGTAAATAATAGTAAAAACAAAGAAAACCTTAAATGAGTACGTGTGTCCAAACTTCTGACTGGTGCTGTAAATATTTTAATTGAGTTTATTATTATTATTAGTTGTTCTATTTTTATATTGATTACTGTTGAGAAGAGCTTGTTAAGCATTTCACTGTACTTGTTGTGCATGTGACAATACAACTTGAACTTTAAGAAATGACAAAAGACGTATCACTGTCCCCAGCAAACAAACTCTCTCTCTTGCTCTTTCTGTCTCTCTCTCTCTGTCCTTCCAGGTGAGCGTGTTCTGGCCAGTGGTTCTGTTCAGCTTCCCAGGTTCACCTTGCTGGAGTCAGGCAGCCTGCTCATCTCCCCATCCCACATATCAGACGCTGGCACCTACACCTGCATGGCCAGCAACTCCCGGGGCATAGACGAGGCTGCTGCTGACCTTGTGGTGTGGGGTGAGTGTGAGCGTGTGGGGGGGACAACATGTGCCTTGATCCAGGGACAGCATTTGCCTTGATCCAAGGGCAACATGTGACTTGATCCAAGGACAACATGTGCCTTGATCCAGGGACAACATGTGACTTGATCCAGGGACAACATGTGACTTGAATGTGACTTGATCCAGGGACAACATGTGACTTGATCCAGGGACAACATGTGACTTGATCCTGGGACAACGTGCCACTTGGAGAAATCAGAACGTGCAGCACGCACTGCATCCTTCTCTTTGTAGTGTGTGTGTATAAGTATGTGTTCATACACCCACTCTCTCTCCCTACAGCTCGCACCCGTATCAACACCCCCCCTCAGGACCAGAGTGTCATCAAAGGCACCAAGGCCACTGTGACCTGTGGAGTTACACACGACCCCAGTGTCACGGTCAGGTAGGAGAGCACACACACACCAAGCACTATGTGCATGCACACACACACGCACACATGCATGCATGCACGCACACACACACAGTACACTTTTACACACACAATCAGACAGACTGTCAGGACTTCCGCCGAAGTCGGTTCCTCTCCTTGTTTGGGCTGCGTTCGGTGGTCGACGTCACCGGTCTTCTAGCCATCGCCGATCCACTTTTCATTTTCCATTTGTTTTGTCTTGTTTTCCTGCACACCTGGTTTACATCTCATCATCATTACTATGTGTATTTAGCCCTCTGTTCCCTCCATGTCTGTGTGGGGTATTGTTCATTTGTCAAGGTTGGCACACTTCCGGCTGGTTTGCGACAGGTTTTGTTTTATACCCGTGCTTTGTGGCAGCCGGTACTTTGTACTAAAGGTTTTGGACTTTGTGCTGCCTCACTTGTTCTTTGGGCATTTGTTTTGTGACGCAGTTGTGTTCTGTATTATGATTGCCTTAGTAAAGTGCTTTGTCCACTCATCTCTGCTCTCCTGCGCCTGACTTCCATGCACCAGCTACACCCACCACTTGACACACATTGCACCCACACACACACACACACAGTACACTTTTACACACACATACATACACACTGCACCCACCCACACACACACACACACAGAGTGAGATGCACACAAAGCATCTTATGCACACACAAACACACACACTTTTCTCCAACCTTACATACAACAACACTCACTAACATTGCACAATATGACAAGGTCACAGGCAGGTCACGCCTGCTGTGCATGTCAAGAAGCATCCACTATGAGGTTAGACTGATACTGTGAAATTGGGAAATGTATGATTTTGCCCATTTTGTGTAAGAGCTGTTTGAAAAGGCCGCCTGAAATTTCAGTCTGTTTTTGGTGAATGGAGTTTTGGCAGAAAAATAGTTAATAGACCAATAAGATAGAGTTCCAAACCTCTCTGCCAATTACAGCTAGTTTTCAGTTTCCCACCCTCACTCAGACCACTTCCAGACAGTCCAAGTAAAATTCTTGCTTGAGAAATTGCTATTTGATAGGAAGTTATTTTTGTTTAGTGTTGACCATTTTAGTTGAAAAGTACTTAATTGTTACCCAGAAATGAGTTGATGTTTAGATAACAATGTCTGCATTGGACCTTTAAACTGTAGGTATGTGTGGGAGAAGGAGGGCTTGGTCATCAACGCCCAGTCTATCCCTCGTATCCGGCTGGACCAAGATGGTACCCTCCACATCTCCCAGACCTGGTCAGGTGACATCGGGACCTACACCTGTAGGGTTGTGTCGGTAGGAGGCAACGACTCACGCAGCGCACACCTCCGAGTCAGGTAACACGATCGACATATCTCTCTCTCCCTCTTTATCATCCTCTTGTTTTCTCTGTCTCTCTTTCTTGTTCATCTTGTCTTGAACAAGATATACTGCTTGTTTTCTCTCTCTCTCTCTCTCTCTCTCTCTCTCTCTCTCTCTCTCTCTCTCTCTCTCTTGTTCATCCTGTCTTGAACAAGATATACTGCTTGTTTTCTCTCTCTCTCTCGCTCTCTCTCTCTTTCTTGTTCATCCTGTCTTGAACAAGATATACTGCTTCTTTTCTCTCTCTCTCTCTCTCTCTCTCTCTCTCTCGCTCTCTCTCTCTCTCTCTCTTGTTCATCCTGTCTTGAACAAGATATACTGCTTGTTTTCTCTCTCACTCTCTCGCCCTCTCTCTCTTTCTTGTTCATCCTGTCCTGAACAAGATATACTGCTTGTTTGGTCTCTCTCTCATCCTTTCTTTAACAAAAAATACTGCTTGTTTTTTCTCTTCTCTCTCTCTCTCACTTCTTGCTCTGTCCACCTCTTTGTGGTCTTTTTATAATTATCTCTGTCTGCTGTTCTCTTAACACACACAGAAAAATACAATAAACATTTTCTAACTTTCTGACCTCCCGTTCTTTTGCCAGCCCTTACTCATTGTCTTCTTGTAGCTCAGCTCTCCAGTCCCACCTCTCCTGTCTCACCTCTCCTGCCTCACCTCTCCTATCCCACCTCTCATGTCTCATCTCTCCTGCCTCACCTCTCCTATCCCACCTCTCCTGTCTCACCTCTCCTGTCTCACCTCTCCTGCCTCACCTCTCCTATCCCACCTCTCTCCCCATTCTCACTTCTTCTGTCTCACCTCTCACTCCATTCTCACCTCTCCTCTCACCCCTCCTTTTCTCCCTTTCCTGTCTCACCTCTCTCCCCATTTTCATATCTCCCGACCATCTCTCCTGTCTCACCTCTCTCCCCATTCTCTCCTCTCCTGTCCCATCTCTCCTGTCTCACCTCTCCTGCCTCACCTCTACTATCCCACCTCTCCTGTCTCATCTCTCCTGCCTCACTTCTCCTGTCTCACCTCTCCTGCCTCACCTCTCCTATCCCACCCCTCCTTTTCTACCTTTCCTGTCTCACCTCTCTCCCCATTTTCATCTCTCCCGACCATCTCTTCTGTCTCACCTCTCTCCCCATTCTCTCCTCTCCTGTCCCACCTCTCCTGTATCATCTCTCTCCCCATTTTCATCTCTTCCGGCCATCTCTTCTGTCTCACCTCTCTCCCCATTCTCACCTCTCCTGTCTCACCTCTCCTTTCTCACCTCTCCTGTCTCATCTCTCTCCCCAGTCTCACCTCTCCTGTCTCAGGTCTTCTGTCGCACATCTCATGTCTAATCTCTCCTATGTCACTTTTCCTATCCCACCTCTCCTGTCTCACCTCTCTCCCCATTCTCACCTCTCCCACCCCTCCTGTCTCACCTCTCCTGTCTCACCTCTCTCCCCATTCTCACATCTCCTGTCTCTCAACTGTCTCACCCCACTCCTATCTGTCTCTCTCTTTTTTCTCTACCCTGCTGTCCTAGTTTCCTTTAATGATGGATTTTGAGTAAATCTTACCTCTAAGAATGTATTTTTAAAAACTCAGTCATATCTCCTCTTTCTGTCTGCCCGTCTGTATGACAACCTCTCTGACTATCTGTCTACCCCCCCCCACACACACACCACCACCACCCCTCAGACAGCTGCCCTATGCTCCAGAGAACCCTGCGGCCCTGCTAAGTTCCTCAGAAAATAGGGCCATTAACCTGACCTGGGCCAAGCCCTTCGACGGGAACAGCCCCCTGCTTCGCTACATCCTGGAGGTCTCTGAGAACAGTGAGTGATCTCAGGAGGACACAGGCAGATGGATAATGAGAAAGAATAAACCACTGTTAGTAGGATAAATAGAATGAAGAGAAGGATTAGATCATCTGCAGGTTTGATATGTGTCTGTTCTCTCTTCCTGTGCTAGACGCTCCCTGGGCTATCCTCCTGGCCAACATAGAGCCTGAGTCGACAGCAGTGACCGTCAGTGGACTCATCCCAGCACGCTCCTACCAGTTCCGCCTGTGTGCCGTCAACGACGTGGGCAAGGGCCAGTTCAGCAAGGAGACTGACCGGTGAGAGAGAGAGAGAGAGAGCCCTCACAGGATTCCTCTCTCCCCCCTGCTGTGCAATGATAACAGCCTACTCAGTCTCCCAGTCAACCAGTGTGTGATCCCGTGCCAGTACACATTGTGTGTGTGTGTGTGTGTGTGTGTGTGTGTGTGTGTGTGTGTGTGTGTGTGTGTGTGTGTGTGTGTGTGTGTGTGTGTGTGTGTGTGTGTGTGTGTTTTTATCTGCTGAAGGATTAGTAATTGAGCCGATGCAGCCAGACACACACCACCACTTCACTCACTCAGAGGGGGCTTTGGGGGTGTCCCGGGAGATTGTTGAGATCAGGTTGGCTTCAATAGCCTGAGTCACTTCTCATAACGTAGTGTGCTCTGGCCAAAAGTAGTGCACTATGTAGTGAATAGGGGTTAATTTAGGACTCAATCCCTCCTCTTACACAGGCTAGCTCGTCAAGTCAGCTCAAATGTGAGCAGTTGGATCCCCAGCCATATCCAGCTGAGAGGAGAGCCATAGGGGGCTCACGTCTGACAGCGCAAGGGATCACACTGAGCGCTTTGTGCTTCCGTCTGATCCTAAAGTGCCACAATTCATCTCAACTGCGCCTCGCTTTCTGAAAAGTCATATCTCTGTATGGGCCCTTTGGTTTTGAATTGATTGAATTGATTCAGCATCATCTGACTGGTCCGCTGTGGTCTTTGGTATTAGCCTTTTCTCTCTCTGGCTAGGTACCTTATGTGTCTTCATCAGTAGGAAAATCATTAAGGCATAGTGATGGTTTTGTACACAGCTTAGACACAGATACTGCAGATAGCATGGACTAAATCAAATCAAGTTAAATGTTATTTGTCACATGCTTTGTAAACAACAGGTGTAAACTAACAGTGAAATGTGTACTTACAGTCCCTTCCCAACAGTGCAGAGAAAGAAAATAGAGAAATAATAGAAAAGTAAAACGCATAATAATAAAAGTAATAATAAATACACAATGAGTAACAATAACTTATGTACACGGGGTCCCATTTACAGAGTCGATGAGGTGAATATGTTTTTTGGGGGGGGATGGTTTGTCCTCTGGGTTTTGCCTGCCATATCAGTTCTGTTATACTCACAGACATAATTCTAAAAGTTTTAGAAACTTTGGCGTGTTTTCTATCTAAATCTACCAATTATATGCATATCCTAGCTTCTGGCTCTGAGAAACAGGCAGTTTACTTTGGGCACGCGTTTTATCCGGATGTGAAAATACTGCCCCCTATCCCAAAGAAGTTAAACAAATTTAAGATTCTTCAAAGTAACCACCCTTTGCCTTGATGACAGCTTTGCACACTCTTGGCATTCTCTCAACCAGCTTCATGAGGTAGTCACCTGGAATGCATTTCAATTAAAAGATGAGCCTCTTTAAAAGTTCATTTGTGGAATGTCTTTCCTTCTTAATGCATTTGAGCCAATCAGTTGTGTTGTGAGAAGGTAAGGGTGGTATACAGAAGTTACCCCTATTTGGTAAAAGACCAAGTCCATATTATGACAAGAACAGCTGAAATAAGCAAAGTGAAATGACAGCCCATCACTACTTTAAGACATGAAGGTCAGTCAATGCGAAAAAGTTGAAATTTGAAAGTTTGTTCAAGTGCAGTCGCAAAGACCATCAAGCACTATGATGAAACTGGCTGGCCTACCCAGTCTCCAGATCTCAACCCCATAGAACATCTTTGGAGGGAGTTGAAAGTCCGTGTTGCCCAGCAACAGCCCCAAAACATCACTGCTCTAGAGGAGATCTGCATGGAGGAATGGGCCAAAATACAAGCAACAGTGTGTGAAAACCTTGTGAAGACTTACAGAAAACGTTTGACCTCTGTCATTGCCAACAAAGGGTATATAACAAAGTATTGAGATAAACTTTAGTTATTGACCAAATACTTATTTTCCACCATAATTTGCAAATAAATTCATTAAAAATCCTACAATGTGATTTTCTGGATTTTTTTTTCTCATTTTATCTGTCATAGTTGAAGTGTACCTATGATGAAAATTTACAGGCCTCTCTCATCTTTTTAAGTGGGGGAACTTGCACAATTGGTGGCTGACTAAATACTTGCACGTCGTGCGTGCACGACTGATTTCCAACTCTGACTCCCAGTACCAAAACTCAAAACGGTCCTTGTCGACAACACCAGGCTCTAGAGAATTGAAGCTGTAAAATAGGGAATAACAAAAAATCAGAAGACATTACAACCCTGCATAACATCAATGCAAGTTTAGATAAGAATAAGACTAAAAATATTTTTTTACCTGAAGTGCTGGTACTGCTTGATCTGTGGCAGCGGCCTGAAGTATGGAGTCAGGTGTGGTTGCCAGCCATAGCTTTCCACCAGCACCGTACCATCCTCCAGTCCAACCAGCTGTGAGATGTTGACCCGTCACAGTGCTGTCCTTTACAACACCAGCAATCTCAGACAAAGTGTTCCCTCTGGTCTTTCTGAAGCACTGCTTCATGAGACTGAAGCACCAGTCAGGGGCAAACTTGGTGTGGCCTGTGATCAGGAAGTGAATGTCCAGTTTGTGGTGGAGCTTGTGCATGCCGGAGCATAAACTTGTTCTTGTTTTGGCCACTGGAGTTATCACAATTCAGGTCCACACGTGTTTTACCAACTCCGTAGTTGAAGAGTGGTGCATGTAGTTGATGACTGCGCTGCTGGCTTTGCTTGCTTGGGCCAGCTTTCTTTTTAATGACTGTGTGAATGGTGGATTAGAGTCAGGCGTTTTCTACTGATTGATGCTGAAAGACAAATTCCAGATGCAAATATTTTAGCATTACTTTACAATAGATACAAAATGGCAATCTGAGATATCACTACACACAGTTCATGCAGGGAATGTTAGCTACTGTAGCTAGCCAGCCATCTAACATCAGTTGGCTAGCTAAGCAAGCTTTAAAGCCTAATGTTAATTAGCCAACCTCTTAGGGATATGGAGACGCTAGCGTCTCAAGTGGCCAATAGCCTCGGGAAATGTATAGCGCCAAATTCAAATAATACGCGATAAAACTCAAACTTTCATTAAATCACACATGCAGGGTACTCAATTAAAGCTACACTCGTTGTGAATCCAGCCAACATGTCAGATTTAAAAAATGCTTTTCGGCGAAAGCATGAGAAGCTATTATCTGATAGCATGCACCCCCCTGAACCAGCTGATCCAGTTGTAAACAATAGAACTAGCGTTAGCAGGCGCTACACAAAACACTGAAATAAAATATAAACCATGCATTACCTTTGACGAGCTTCTTTGTTGGCACTCCAATATGTCCCATAAACATCACAATTGGTCCTTTTTTTCGATTAATTCCGTCCATGTATACCCAAAATGTCCATTTATAAAGCAGGTTTGATCCGGAAAAAAACAGCTTTCCAAAACACAACGTCATTACAAAACATTTCAAAAGTTGCCTATAACCTTTGCCAAATTATTTCCAACTACTTTTGTAATCTAACTTTAGGTATTTTTAAACGTTAATAATCGATCAAATTGTTTACGGGGCGATCTGTATTCAATAACAGCAAGTCAACAATACATACACGATTTTCCCTCTTACATAACTATCAACAGTGTAACCTCTGCCAGGAAGTGCCTCTTCTTCGTTTCACCAATGATTAACTTCAACCCAATTCCAAAGACTGGTGACATCCTGTGGAAGTTGTAGGAACTGTAAAATGGGCGCTATCTAATTTCCCTTGACAAAGACAAATCAGGGAACTGTCAGAGGGGTGTTTTTTTTTCTTTTTCTGAACAGTTTTTCCTTGGGGTTTTCCCTGCTACATAAGTTCTGTTATAGTCACATACATGATTGAACCAGTTTTAGAAACTTCAGAGTGTTTTCATATGCATATAATATATTCCTGGCATGAGTAGCAGGATGTTGAAATTTTGCACGCTTTTTTATTTACATTTACATTTACATTTAAGTCATTTAGCAGACGCTCTTATCCAGAGCGACTTACAAATTGGTGCATTCACCTTATGACATCCAGTGGAACAGTAGTGCATCTAAATCTTTTAAGGGGGAGGGGGGGTGAGAGGGATTACTTTATCCTATCCTAGGTATTCCTTAAAGAGGTGGGGTTTCAGGTGTCTCCGGAAGGTGGTGATTGACTCCGCTGTCCTGGCGTCGTGAGGGAGTTTGTTCCACCATTGGGGGGCCAGAGCAGCGAACAGTTTTGACTGGGCTGAGCGGGAACTGTACTTCCTCAGTGGTAGGGAGGCGAGCAGGCCAGAGGTGGATGAACGCAGTGCCCTTGTTTGGGTGTAGGGCCTGATCAGAGCCTGGAGGTACTGAGGTGCCGTTCCCCTCACAGCTCCGTAGGCAAGCACCATGGTCTTGTAGCGGATGCGAGCTTCAACTGGAAGCCAGTGGAGGGAGCGGAGGAGCGGGGTGACGTGAGAGAACTTGGAAGGTTGAACACCAGACGGGCTGCGGCGTTCTGGATGAGTTGTAGGGGTTTAATGGCACAGGCAGGGAGCCCAGCCAACAGCGAGTTGCAGTAATCCAGACGGGAGATGACAAGTGCCTGGATTAGGACCTGCGCCGCTTCCTGTGTGAGGCAGGGTCGTACTCTGCGGATGTTGTAGAGCATGAACCTACAGGAACGGGCCACCGCCTTGATGTTAGTTGAGAACGACAGGGTGTTGTCCAGGATCACGCCAAGGTTCTTAGCGCTCTGGGAGGAGGACACAATGGAGTTGTCAATCGTGATGGCGAGATCATGGAACGGGCAGTCCTTCCCCGGGAGGAAGAGCAGCTCCGTCTTGCCGAGGTTCAGCTTGAGGTGGTGATCCGTCATCACACTGATATGTCTGCCAGACATGCAGAGATGCGATTCGCCACCTGGTCATCAGAAGGGGAAAGGAGAAGATTAATTGTGTGTCGTCTGCATAGCAATGATAGGAGAGACCATGTGAGGTTATGACAGAGCCAAGTGACTTGGTGTATAGCGAGAATAGGAGAGGGCCTAGAACAGAGCCCTGGGGGACACCAGTGGTGAGAGCACGTGGTGTGGAGACGGTTCTCGCCACGCCACCTGGTAGGAGCGACCTGTCAGGTAGGACGCAATCCAAGCGTGGGCCGCGCCGGAGATGCCCAACTCGGAGAGGGTGGAGAGGAGGATCTGATGGTTCACAGTATCGAAGGCAGCCGATAGGTCTAGAAGGATGAGAGCAGAGGAGAGAGAGTTAGCTTTAGCAGTGCGGAGCGCCTCCGTGATACAGAGAAGAGCAGTCTCAGTTGAATGACTAGTCTTGAAACCTGACTGATTTGGATCAAGAAGGTCATTCTGAGAGAGATAGCGGGAGAGCTGGCCAAGGACGGCACGTTCAAGAGTTTTGGAGAGAAAAGAAAGAAGGGATACTGGTCTGTAGTTGTTGACATCGGAGGGATCGAGTGTAGGTTTTTTCAGAAGGGGTGCAACTCTCGCTCTCTTGAAGACGGAAGGGACGTAGCCAGCGGTCAGGGATGAGTTGATGAGCGAGGTGAGGTAAGGGAGAAGGTCTCCGGAAATGGTCTGGAGAAGAGAGGAGGGGATAGGGTCAAGCGGGCAGGTTGTTGGGCGGCCGGCCGTCACAAGACGCGAGATTTCATCTGGAGAGAGAGGGAGAAAGAGGTCAGAGCACAGGGTAGGGCAGTGTGAGCAGAACCAGCGGTGTCGTTTGACTTAGCAAACGAGGATCGGATGTCGTCGACCTTCTTTTCAAAATGGTTGACGAAGTCATCTGCAGAGAGGGAGGAGGGGGGGGGGAGGGGAGGAGGATTCAGGAGGGAGGAGAAGGTTGCAAAGAGCTTCCTAGGGTTAGAGGCAGATGCTTGGAATTTAGAGTGGTAGAAAGTGGCTTTAGCAGCAGAGAGAGAAGAGGAAAATGTAGAGAGGAGGGAGTGAAAGGATGTCAGGTCCGCAGGGAGGCGAGTTTTCCTCCATTTCCGCTCGGCTGCCCGGAGCCCTGTTCTGTGAGCTCGCAAAGAGTCGTCGAGCCACGGAGCGGGAGGGAGGACCGAGCCGGCCTGGAGGATAGGGGACATAGAGAGTCAAAGGATGCAGAAAGGGAGGAGAGGAGGGTTGAGGAGGCAGAATCAGGAGATAGGTTGGAGAAGGTTTGAGCAGAGGAAGAGATGATAGGATGGAAGAGGAGAGAGTAGCGGGGGAGAGAGCGAAGGTTGGGACGGCGCGATACCATCCGAGTAGGGGCAGTGTGGGAAGTGTTGGATGAGAGCGAGAGGGAAAAGGATACAAGGTAGTGGTCGGAGACTTGGAGGGTTGCAACGAGGTTAGTGGAAGAACAGCATCTAGTAAAGATGAGGTCGAGCGTATTTCCTGCCTTGTGAGTAGGGGGGAAGGTGAGAGGGTGAGGTCAAAAGAGGAGAGGAGTGGAAAGAAGGAGGCAGAGAGGAATGAGTCAAAGGTAGACGTGGGGAGGTTAAAGTCGCCCAGAACTGTGAGAGGTGAGCCGTCCTCAGGAAAGGAGCTTATCAAGGCATCAAGCTCATTGATGAACTCTCCGAGGGAACCTGGAGGCGATAAATGATAAGGATGTTAAGCTTGAAAGGGCTGGTAACTGTGACAGCATGGAATTCAAAGGAGGCGATAGACAGATGGGTAAGGGGAGAAAGAGAGAATGACCACTTGGGAGAGATGAGGATCCCGGTGCCACCACCCCGCTGACCAGAAGCTCTTGGGGTGTGCGAGAACACGTGGGCAGACGAAGAGAGAGCAGTAGGAGTAGCAGTGTTGTCTGTGGTGATCCATGTTTCCGTCAGTGCCAAGAAGTCGAGGGACTGGAGGGTGGCATAGGCTGAGATGAACTCTGCCTTGTTGGCCGCAGATCGGCAGTTCCAGAGGCTACCGGAGACCTGGAACTCCACGTGGGTCGTGCGCGCTGGGACCACCAGATTAGGGTGGCCGCGGCCACGCGGTGTGGAGCGTTTGTATGGTCTGTGCAGAGAGGAGAGAACAGGGATAGACAGACACATAGTTGACAGGCTACACAAGAGGCTACGCTAATGCAAAGGAGATTGGAATGACAAGTGGACTACACGTCTCGAGTGTTCAGAAAGTTAAGCTTACGTAGCAAGAATCTTATTGACTAAAATGATTAAAATGATACAGTACTGCTGAACTAGGCTAGCTGGCAGAGGCTGCGTTTATCAAAAAGTAGAAATGCTGCCCCCTATCTCTAAGAAGTTATTAAGGATCTGCCCCTTTTTTTCAATTTTCGCCTAAAATGACATACCCAAATCTAATTTCCTGTAACCGAAACACTTTAAAGTTTGTGGAAATGTGAAAGGAACATAGGAGAATATAACGCAAGATAATACAAAGAAGGGAAAAAAAAAAAAAATTTTGTACCATCATTTTTAAAATGCAAGAGAAAGGCCATAATGTATCATTCCAGCCCAGCTGCAATTTAGATTTTGGCTACTAGATGGCAGCAGTGTATGTGCAAAGTTTTAGATCCAATGAACCATCGCATTTCTGTTAAAAATAATAAAGTTTCATGTTCAAAACTTTGCACTCTCTTCAAACAATAGCATGGTGTTATTTCACTGCAATAGCTACTGTAAATTGGACAGTGCAGTTAGATTAACAATAATTTAAGCTTTCTGACAATATCATATATGTCTATGTCCTGGGAAAAAACTGTTGGTACTTACAATCTCATGCATTAGCCTACGTTAGCTCAACCATCCAGTGGATCGGACACCTATCCCAAAGAAGAGAAAACTAAACTAACTAGACACACACTTTATACACACTTTATACACATAAGTTAATGTTAGCTAGCAGGCCAGCCACCTAACCTCAGCTGACGTTAGCTAGCTAACATCAAGCTGTAACTTGGTCTTTTGTTTAGACATGTCACGTTAACGTTAGCTAGCAAAAAGATTAAATATAATCCCAATCCATAGAGTAACGTTACTAGCAATACAAACCGATTGTCATAGCAAGTTAAACAAATAACGTTATGTTCATTGTTAGTTAGCAAGCCAATCTAACAGCAAGCTTAAGCTTGCAATGAAAGCAACTTTCTGAGAAAATTAGAATCTTATAATATCTTATAATATCTGAACCTGTAGCTAGAGTCTTACCTGTATCTGTATACATGGATGAAAGCTTCACATTGTTAGTTAGCAAACCAGCCATCGATCTCCAGCTGGCTAGCTAACAGCAAGCTTTAGTTTGCAATGAAAACAACTTTCTGACAAAATTAGAAACGTATAATATCTGAGCTAGATTCTTACATGGATGTATACATGGATGAAAGCTTCACGGCAGACTGCAACCCCTTTTATCCTGTGTTTTTTCTGTTTATTTTGCACAGCTTGTTTGGCCGGTTGTGTTCCACTGACTTCAAAACGTGTTATTTTCAGAGTGAGAGAGAGTCAGCATTGCGTGGCACAATTGTGGTCCAGAAAGTAGTCCATCATCACAACAACACTGTGTCAGTGTGTTTGGACCATGCTAGATCCTTAGTGATGTGGACAACTAGGAACTTGAAGCTCTTGACCCGCTCCCCATCAGCCCTTATCAATGTGAAAGGGAGTGTGCTCTCCCCTCCGTTTCCTGTAGTCCACGATCAGCACCTTTTGTATTGCTGATGTTGAGGGAGAAGTTGTTATCCTGGCACCACACTGCCTGGTTTCTGACCTCCTCCCTATAGGTTTTCTCATCGTCATCAGTGATCAGGCCTACCACCGCCGTGTTGTCTGCAAGCTTAATGATGGTGTTGGAGTCATGTGCGGACATGCAATCATCTGTGAACAGGGAGTACAGAAGGGGACTAAGCATGCACCCCTGAGGGGCCCCTATGTTGAGGGTCAGTGTGGCTGATGTGTTATTGCCTGCCCTCATCACCTCGGGGCATCCCGTCAGGAAGTCCAGATTCCAGTTTCATAGAGAGGTGTTCAGTCCCATGGTCCTTATCTTTGTGATGAGCTTGGAAGACACTCTGTTGAATGCCGAGCTTTAGTCAATGAACAGCATTCTCACGTAGGTGTTCCTTTTGTCCAAGTGAGAAAGGGTAGTGTAGAGTTCAATTCAAAGCATTTCATGGCTACAGATGTGAGTGCTATGGGGCGATAGTCATTTAGACAGGTTACAGGTATTACAGACTGTGTCAGGGAGAGGTTGAAAATGTCAGTGAAGACACTTGCCAGCTGGTCGGCTCATGCTCTGAGTTCGCTTCGTGGTAGTTAATCTGGCCTTGTGGCCCTGTGAATGTTAACCTGTTTAAAGGTCTTACACACATGGTCTGCATTGACGCTTTGCCTGTTTAATGCTTCGTCGGAAGGCATAGCAGGGTTTCTTATAAGAGTCTGGGTTAGTGTTCTTCTCCTTGAAAGTGGCAGTTCTAGCCCTTAGCTCAGTGTGGATGTTGCCTGTGTCATGACGTTGGCCTGTGGGTAAGGTTTATGACCCTCCCATAAATACTTCTCCCTTCCCTCTCTCTTGACTCTAGAGAGGGACTCTTGAATAGCCTTTGTTAAACAGAGATTCTGGGAACATCAGAAGGTGGGGGAAATGAACCATATTTTGGTAATCCAACCAGTTGAACATATGCGTTGGTACTTAATAAATATGATGTCAGTTCGGTTGTCATCTGAGGCATTCTCATCAATGATAGGATGACATAAACGGTACAGTGGAAAGTCTACACATTATAGTTATCAGATTCACATGGAATTGTTGTGCAATTTAAATGTTTGAATATGAAATTATTTGAGAGGGGATGAAATGTGATTTTAGCTTCTAAAATGTGAGAATTGGGTTTTCGTGAGTGAATTAGGCCCGACCTAGTGGCCCGCACATGTGAAGAGACATTGGTTATAAACTATGAAACACACCCTCCTCTCCCTTCCTATATAAAGCCTTGACGACAATATAACTTGCTGTTCTGGGTATATTAGGATGACAATCCGATGTCAGAAGGGTTCAGATAATAACTACAGAATGAAGCCAACCTCAGCGTGAGCTTTGGTTGCGAATGGTGTGAACTTTGAACTCTTATTCACTACAGAAGTGATACCTCCTAGCCGTTGAGTTAGCAACAGCAGCTGCAAACGTGGGCTAGGAACGAACAGACAAGAGTATCCCATCTACCATACAACGACGTTACAACGACGTTACAATTTACCACCAGATACATTCTTCCGAGGACAGGAAGATCTCTGTTGGCCAACACGACTAGCATCTACGACCAACCTACCGAAGCGCAGCTCAGTGTAAATATTTATTGCATTTTCCTTTTCCAAATGGGCGGTAATTTAGAATGCATACGATTCTGTATTTACAATAGAGTAGCTGCCTACGGCCCGATAGAGACATTGCTTCTCCCTTTGTTCTTCAGTCGTCCCGCTCTTTCACTCAAACCCAGCCCCCTTTTCTTTGTCTGTTCCGTCCGCTAGGGACGTTTTCCTTTATGACATCATTTGAAATCAAGGTATGATTCATTCTGTGTATATGTAATTCTGTGTGATTAGTTAGGTATTTAGTAAATAAATAATTGAACCCAATTTTGTATGGCTGATTCAACTTGTTAGCCAGGGTTCGTGAAAGACAACTTTCAGATGAGACAGAAATAAGGTGACGATTAATATTGACTGCTATTGATATAAAATATTACTAGGTCTTTAAGAGTTTATTCGGAAGATAACTGCTCTAGAAATATTATTTTGTGGTCCCCCGACTTTCTAGTTAATTACATTTACATGATTAGCTCAATCAGGTCATATTAATTACAGAGAAAGGATTTTATAGAATAGCATGTCATATCAGTTAATCCAGTATAGCCAAAGACACGACACCTGTAATCCATGGCTTCTTGTTGGGATATGTACTGTGTGTACGGTCACTGTCGGGACAACGTCATCGATGCACTTATTAATGAGGCCGGTGACTGTGGACTGTGAACCCCACAATGCCATGGAATAAGTCCTGGAACATATTCCAGTCTGTGCTAGCGAACAGTCCTGTAGTTTAGCATCCGCTTCATCAGATTACTTTCGTATTAAGCGCGTCACTGGTACTTCCTGTTAGAATGTTTGCTTGTAAGCAGGATTCAGGAGGATATAGTTATGTTCAGATTTGCCAAATGGAGGAGGGCGAGGGAGAGCTTTGTATGTGTCTCTGTGTGTGGAGTAATGGGGATCTAGAGTTTCAGTATATTATCCATCTCCTTTTTCAGCCAAGTTTCAGAGAAACAAAGGATATCACAGTTCTTCAGGTCCCATTGATAAGGTAGTCTCGAATGGAGCTCGTCCAGTTTGTTCTCCAATTATTGTACATTCGCCAATAGAACAGAGGGTAGAGGTGGTTTGTTTACTCGCCGCTATAGTTTTGTCAGGGTGTCCGCACGTCGCCCTCTATATTGGCGTCTCTTTCTCTTCCGAGTGTTGGGGAGTAGGGCCTGGTCCGGGGTAAGCAGTATGTCCTGCGCCGCCGACCCAGTGAAGTAGAAATCTTCATCCAAATCAAGGTTAGTGATCACTGCTCTGATGTCCAGAAGCTCCTTTAGGACATAGAAAACGACCGCGGAAACACTATGTAAAAAATATATATAATATGTTAAGATCAGCAAAGAAAAACACAAAACAGCCCGTAAAATGGACGCTATACATTTCAGCGCCATTCTCATGACATCGTGTTGATTATTGAAAAGAGCAAGAGGTCATGAGACAGGTTATGGATGAGAAAGAAGTGACAGAGCCTGTCTACAAACAGAGCGTGTCAACACGCTGCATTGTCTTCTCTTCTGACAGAAAAACAAACAACGCTCTATCCTTCCAAACTTTCTCTGCTCTCTCTCCTCTCTGCAGTGTATCTCTACCAGAGGAACCTCCCAGTGCCCCTCCCCAGAATGTGATCGCCAGCGGCCGCACCAACCAGTCCATCATGATCCAGTGGCAGCCCCCACCAGAGAGCCACCAGAACGGGGTTCTCAGGGGCTACAGCGTCCGGTGAGAACCATGGGATAACAGGATTGGTTGGCTGCTATAACCCTCCCTGGTTCTCTGAATCAAGGATGAGAGTTGTTATGCTACATGGAAGCACATAACATAAGAGCTCAAGTTCAAAATGAAGTAAAACCACTAGCTGAGACAAAGAACAATTTTAGGAGTTGCTCTTGTAGCTCTGGCAGTTTATCAGTAGGGATAAACTCAGTTTGCAGTAGGTTTGTAGCTGGTTGTGTCATGGTGTATAATAAGTTGGCAGGCATTCTGTAGATATTCCAATCACTCTGTCATCATCATTTGCTTACTCTGGCGAGTGCTGTAGACTACTGCTCTGTCTCCCTCTACTGTAGATAGGATGTACTACAGTACCTGGCCTTAACACACTCTGGCACTGTGTCTCAGGGACTGTGTCTCAGGGACTACCAGAGTAAGAACATCTCCAAACCAAACCAGACCAGACTAACCTCTCCCCTCTCTCCTCTCTCTACACCCTCTCTCTCCCCTACCCCCCCCCCCTCTCAGGTATCGTCTAACAGGTCTTCCAGTGGACTACCAGAGTAAGAACATCTCCAAACCCGACGTTACCAACATTCTCCTGGAGGACCTGATCATCTGGACCAACTATGAGATAGAGGTGGCAGCCTACAACAGGGCGGGGCTAGGAACCTTCAGCCACAAGGTCACTGAGTGGACGCTGCAGGGAGGTGAGTGATCCTGAATCCTCGCTGCTCATTTTCCCTTATGCTTGTCAGTCAGATGTTAGCTGGAATAGACTCTGCTCATTTTCCCTGATGCTTGTCAGTCAGATGTGAGCTGTAAAAGTCTCTGCTCATTGCACATTCTGCTTGTCAGTCAGATAAATACTTAGATGACATTGGAAGGAAATTGAATGGAAAGGATTTTACCTGTGGAGAACTTACCTTTAAATACCTATTTCATGAGTTGACACATAAATTAACTTGTCAAGCATCATGCCCATTTGGAGAATATAAGAATGATGTTCAACAAGGATATTTTATTGATGCAGTTTATGTAGAAGGCAGCGCAGTCAGAACTGGAGCAAAAACCTTGAGTTAGCATCCGTGCAAAATGGTATTGAAATATTGCTGAATAAATATAATCCTTGCTGAATAGAGGTATGCATTCCTATTGAATCGTTTGTAAGGTCTGAATAGTACATTACACTACCTTGGCTGTAGATTTCAAGTTTGAGCCCGCAGCTGGAAACTGAGAGCAGTAAAGCCACAATGTTGTAATAAGTCCTGAGCCTCAAGATAGGAGAAGAAAAAGAAGAGAGTGAAGATGTGAATATGGTGGCCCCTGCCCTGCAGAATCAATACCTAGCCAAGGCTGTCCAATCTGAAATGTGTTTTGTTTGGTTGTATCCTGTTCTCTCTCTCTCTCTCTCTCTCTCTCTCTCTCTCTCTCTCTCTCTTTATCTCTCTCTGATTCTCTATTTTCCTCTTGTCTCCCGCAGTGCCGACTATAGCCCCCAGTAAAGTTCAGGTGGAGGCCGTCAATTCCACGACCATCCGTATCACCTGGGCCGCCCCTAACCCTCAGTTTATCAACGGTATCAACCAGGGATACAAGGTGAGGGACATCATAGACACCAGTCATTTTGTCGCTAAGGGCAGTACTCTCTAATGAGTGATAGTCACCCTGTCACTAAGGGCAGTATTCTCTAATGGGTGATAGACACCAGTCACCCTGTCACTGAGGGCAGTACTCTCTAATGGGTGATAGACACCAGTCACCCTGTCACTGAGGGCAGTCTCAGAGACACTAGGCAGCCTGTCATTAGGGGCAGTACAATCGATTGACTGGATGATAGGCTGGTAGCGCCTCATACTGTGTCACAAGGGGAAACAGATATGCCACTACCAAACATTGTGAAAGATGGCTTCCGATTTGTCATTTGTTTCATTGACCTTCATTTTTGGAGCATTTGACCAGCTATCTATCTTGTGGCTAACTAGATCTGGAAGTCGTTCAATCTCTCCAGCTCACACTGTCAAGGAAGATGGTTTAAGAATGTCAGCTGTCATTTAAATATGTACTTTATAGGCTTAGAATGAGATGTATGGAGAAAGACTGCTTAGAATCAGCTGTACTAGTACTTGATTATATAGTCTGTGTGATGTGATGACACTGTATTTCTCTCAGAAGAGTTCATGAGAATGACTCTGGCCCCACTTATCAGGACATCTTAGCAGTCACTGTTAAACTCTCTCTGACTGCAGGGCTGTCCCGAGAGAGAGAGGTTACTGGGAGTGTGAGTGAGCGAGATAGAGAGAGAGAGAGAGAGAGAGAGAGAGAGAGAGAGAGACGGAAGCAGAGGGGACATCCATATATTCCACATTCAGCTTAGACACCCACCTCACCGCGTGCCAACTCCACACTCTCTTTCCCAGAGACAAACTCTACTCACAGCCTGGGAACCAATATAGAAATAGACCCAACAGATTTGCCAATGGTAGTAATCATCTAAACACCTAATTGGCCACTCTCTCATTCTGATGTGTATGCAGTCCCTATACATTAGACCTGCTATACACCACAATTTAAAGCTCTCTGTTTCATCCTCTCTCTCTCTCTGTGGACTCATTCCAGCCCTGCCTTCCAGTGCTTACTGGCAGAACACGTTGACACTGGCGCTAACTATTCATGTGGCAGGTATGATGCCAAATGACACCCCAGAGCAGGTCACCAGCACGTGCGAGGGGGAAGAGTTGGTTTAAACAAAACATTTGAAAATGATTAGACTTGGAGAGTAACAGTTCTATTTCTGGGGGAAATTGTGGAGCTCTTTGGTTCCCATCCAAAATGTCAGAAAACCAGTCAGTCCTATTAGATGTTCTACCATTTAGTTTTTATTTCTAGTTTGATCTCACGCTCTTCCTTCTCTGTTCCCATTAACCATTCTGCTAGCTGTTGGCATGGGAGCCAGGTCAGGAAGAGGAGGTCACCATGGTTACAGTGAGACCTAACTTCCAGGACAGTGTGCATGTGGGCTACGTGACGGGGCTGAAGAAGTTCACAGAGTACTACAGCTCTGTGCTGTGTTTCACTACGCCGGGAGACGGCCCCCGCAGCCCCGCTAACGGCCTGAGGACACATGAAGACAGTGAGTTCAACATACACACACACACACACACACACACAGACACACACACACACACACACACACACACATACACACACACACACACACACACACACACACACACACACACACACACACACACTCACTATTTAGTGGACATGGCCAATCATACTGAAACATGCCCACTGGGTCAAATGTATTATTAATGCACAGTATCAGCCTAGTTCTACAGTCCTAATGAATACGTAGGCTACAATTAGGGTTTTGCACAAATTCACATTTAATTGGGACACATTTTCTCAGGAGATAAAGGTTTGGCCATACTGGCTTTTACTTGTAATTACACAATCTTCCAAGTAAAAGCCTAATTTTGCCTATTTTAGTAGCTGTAATGACTGTTGAACGGGCAATTTTAAAAAAGCCTAATATATTAAAATGCATCTACATAATGTAATTATGTATGCTATTGACATCCGTGGGATCCATTGTGTTATAATTCTCATCATGATAATGGGGTGGCAGGGTAGCCTAGTGGTTAGAGCGTTGGACTAGTAACCGAAAGGTTGCAAGATTGAATCCCCGAGCTGACAAGGTAAAAATTGTTCTGCCCCTGAACAAGGCAGTTAACCCACTGTTCCTAGGCTGTCATTGAAAGTAAGAATTTGTTCTTAAATAACCACTGTGCCCTCCTCTTTAGCTCCTGGGGCGGTGGGTGACCTGAGCTTCACAGAGATCCTCGACACGTCTCTCAAAGTGAGCTGGAGAGAACCTGAAGAGAAGAACGGAGTCCTCACAGGTACACCACGCAAAGACATTGGACCTGAACAAATCATATTGGATTGATTGATGAATTTGAATGATTCTCTGTTCCAGGGTACCGTATCTCATGGGAGGAGTTTAACCGCACCAACACACGGGTGACCCACTACCTCCCCAACGTGACCCTGGAGTACCGCGTCACAGGGCTGACTGCCCTCACCACCTACACCATCGAGGTGGCCGGCATGACCTCCAAGGGCCAGGGAAAACTCTCCTCCTCCACAATCTCTTCTGGAGTACCTCCAGGTCAGTACCGACACATGACTCAGTCCCTGGTGTGTAGCTCCAGGTCAGTACCGGGTCATGGCTCAGTCCCTGATGTGTAGCTCCAGGTCAGTACCGACACATGGCTCAGTCCCTGGTGTGTAGCTCCAGGTCAGTACCGGGCCATGGCTCAGTCCCTGGTGTGTAGCTCCAGGTCAGTACCGACACATGGCTCAGTCCCTGGTGTGTAGCTCCAGATCAATACTGGGTCATGGCTCAGTCCCTGGTGTGTACCTCCAGGTCAGTACCGACACATGGCTCAGTCCCTGGTGTGTAGCTCCAGGTCAGTACCGGGTCATGGCTCAGTCCCTGGTGTGTAGCTCCAGGTCAGTACCGACACATGGCTCAGTCCCTGGTGTGTAGCTCCAGTTCAGTACCGACACATGGCTCAGTCCCTGGTGTGTAGCTCCAGGTCAGTACCGACACATGGCTCAGTCCCTGGTGTGTAGCTCCAGGTCAGTACCGGGTCATGGCTCAGTCCCTGGTGTGTAGCTCCAGGTCAGTACCGACACATGGCTCAGTCCCTGGTGTGTAGCTCCAGGTCAGTACCGACACATGGCTCAGTCCCTGGTGTGTAACTCCAGGTCAGTACCGACACATGGCTCAGTCCCTGGTGTGTAGCTCCAGGTCAGTACCGGGTCATGGCTCAGTCCCTGGTGTGTAGCTCCAGGTCAGTACCGACACATGGCTCAGTCCCTGGTGTGTAGCTCCAGGTCATTAACGACACATGGCTCAGTCCCTGGTGTGTAACTCCAGGTCAGTACCGGGTCATGACTCAGTCCCTGTTGTGTAGCTCCAGGTCAGTACCAACACATGGCTCAGTCCCTGGTGTGTAACTCCAGGTCATTACCGACACATGGCTCAGTCCCTGGTGTGTAGCTCCAGGTCAGTACCGACACATGGCTCAGTCCCTGGTGTGTAGCTCCAGGTCAGTAATGACACCATGCTCAAAAATAAGAGTCCATCGAGATAATAGATAATCAAGATAATTCCAGTTTACAATTACCTATTAAAACACGGTACAGTGTATTATAGAAATACAAGACCTCCAGTAAATTATTACTGCACCTGGGGCTCCCCCAGACACTATACAGTATGTCTTTCAGAGCTGTCAAGTAAAATTACCCATTCTTTCGAGGGTTACAGTTAGTACAGTATAGAGCTATGGTTATTTTTCAAGAATGGTGATTACTTCAACTCTTTAACTGTAAAAAGATACAGTCTATGGCTTTAACTCTACATCCCCACCCTAGAGATCTCACACTGTGCTTTTGTCTGTATAACCAGTCATGCTAATTATTTAAAGTATCCTAACTGTCCATTGTAAATCTCACCTTTAAAAGTGAATATTCTGTTCACTCATTCCCATATAATGTTGTTGTTCGTCCTATACTCGTATTTGTGGACAACGTATAAATAGGAGAAAAAACACTTCAAAAACCCCACCTCAAACTTGTATCTCAAACAGACCATTTAAAAAATGCTAGCTATTTCCTCATAGAGGATGATGTCATCCTCCTGAAGAGAATGAGCTGGCCAATCAGCGGTCTACTCACATTAATATGTTTTTTGACTGGTATAAGCACACACCATTCCATCACAGGAAAGTAGTTTTTTAACATACTCAATTACAATTTGTTGAAGGAAAGCTATTTCACTCATATTGTAATTAATTATAGGTAATATTTCACAGAAATATGTAAACACTGGACAGTTATTTTAAAGATGCACTACGTAGAAATCATTCATTTCCATGTTGCTAAAATTCTAATAAATCACCTAATTTCAATTTATGTGACAAAACAAGAAATTATAGTGAATAGAATCATTGTATCATCTAAACCGGTATTTTCCATTACCAACATTTTCAGCTGTTTGAAGCTGATGTTTTAAACCAAAATTAAAAGACGCAACAACGAAACTTTAAAACAGGAAAGTATAGAAATGGTGCACATAGAACAGATCCACCTCTTTTTAAACTTGCTTTCAATGGGAATTACATATCTATAACTCACATGTCTATGTGATTGTTCTTAGGTTGCTCAAAAAGTGACCTTTTTCACCTTTAAATGTGATGCTTTTACTATTCCAGGTATATAGTCTATGTGCCAATAGACCCACTACATCAACTTGAAGAGTTGGCCCCTTTCACTATATAGTACTCTCACATGAGGTTGGTTGCACCTTGATTGGGGAGGATGGGCTTGTGGTAATGACTGGAGCAGAATAAATGGAATGTTATCAAATACATCAAAAACATGGTTTCCAGGTGTTTGATGCCATTCCATTCGCTCCGTTCCAGCCATTATTATGAGTCATTCTCCCCTTAGCAGCCTCCACCTAGTACCCTAGGGCAGGGGTTCCCAAACATGTTCACTCAGTAACTGCCAGTAAGTTACCGTAAAAACAACAGGAGTTTTTTTTCCAGTGTAGGCTACACTGTACGGTAACTTACAGGCAAATAACTCTACTTGTGTAGTTACTCCATCCACAATCATTTGATCGTGAGTTACCTCAAACTAATCTTAGCGGTCCATCGTAGTCCATGATGAAGATGTTCCACTTCATGTGTTTGAGTCCGATGCGGGAACCGCACACTCTGCTGATTCCGGCTGCGTGTTAGTAGCTCCTGGAATACCGCACTCACATACACACGTACTTGAATAGAATCTTTGTCATATTCAGCTTTTTCTCCAGCAGGATTTGCGGAGAATAAGCCATCCATAATGTAAAAAGTGAGATGAAATGCAATTGCTATTCATCTGGCCGTTTATTCTATCCCTATAAAGAATATGCCAACTTCATGATATTAATAATAAACATTTACATTAGGATATTGTCATTTTTTATTTTTTTCATAATGTAAATAAAAATACAATATCCAAATGTAAATGTTTATCATGAATTGGCATACTATGTATAGGGCTATCTCTATGTAAGAGCTTTTTCCAAGATCCCCAACTCTTCCCGCTGATCTAAAACGTTTTGTTTTATCTCAGAACTTCGAGTTGAGGGAAGTGAAACTTCCATGAGAGCGAGAGACTGCTACTCAACAGCATTGGCTCATCACCAGTGCAGTATCCATTTTAGACCACAAGGCTGCACTGTCACAAAGGAATAGATTTCCCTGTAGTCAACTTTAACCCATAACTTAAACTTTAAGCCACAACTTTAACACATAAGTTAAACTTTAACCCACAACTTTAACCCATGAGAGTCCAAGCCCTGTCTAAATCGGGGGACAACATCAACAGATAGCCCCCCTAAAAAATCTAAAGGAAGTTTGGTCTGAAGTGAGAGATATAAGAAAGATCAGGAAACATTTATTATTGTTTTGTACATTTATTTAACCCCTTATTTTTGGCATTAAACAGTCTCCATATATACTGTACTTACATTCATTTTTTCAACTGGTACCGGGGGACCTTCATATGAGTCTTGTGAGGCCTGTGGGCATCCTAGAGCAAAACAACAGACATGTGCATGTTCGTGAGAGTCACATATTAGTGTTCAGCCCAAACTGTTTGGACGCTACAGAAAGAAGTTGGCAGATCGGCTGTACAGAATTCAGACGAGTCCTAAGACGCTTGTGAGGGTCGCAGAGCAAAACGGAGAACACCATCATGTTCGTGGGGGTCTCATCTTTCCATAATAGTTTGTAGGTCAAACCGTTCGGAAGCTACAGATGATTTTGTAAGACTTATTTTCGGGATGTCTCTTGGCCCGACAAACACCACTCTACCTCTGTAACCTTTCACTGCTGATGAGGAAGAGCAATGTGAATTGAGATGCATCCAATGCAAAACAAACAGATGTCTCTAGTTTATACTTATTGGAGAAGTATTGGAGAAGTACCTTCAATCTTTAGCATTTTAATGTAGTAGAAGCATAGTCCTGAATCAGTAAAGATTTAAAAGATAAAACAATTCCATGCAGAAAACCTCAAGTCAAAAACAACATTGCATTAGGCATAGAGACCGCTGTATTAGGTTTTCTGTCGAGTCATTACTTCAACTCTTTCCTGTATGAAAGGTCCTGGTCCTTGATACCCTCTGTTCCTTCCTGTTCTCCTTGTATTATTCCCACCTTTCAAATGGTCAATAACGATGTGTTGTCTGTCTGTCTGTCTGTCTGTCTGTCTGTCTGTCTGTCTGTCTGTCTGTCTGTCTGTCTGTCTGTCTGTCTGTCTGTCTGTCTGTCTGTCTGTCTGTCTGTCTGTCTGTCTGTATGTATAGAACTGCCTGGTCCTCCCACCAACATGGCCATCTCCAACATTGGCCCTCGATCCATCACGCTCCAGTTCAAACCCGGCTACGATGGAAAGACCTCCATCTCTCGCTGGCAGGTAGAGGCCCAGGTAAGGTCTTCTCCCCCAGAGAAAGTCTCTGACCCCTCCCCTGATCTGTGACCCACATCGACTATGGATGAGTCCCAAATGGCACCCGTTTCCCTATACACTGCACTACTTATAGTTCTATTTGGGACGCACCCTATATCATGTTGTTGTTGTTGTTTTGTATAGGTCAGTGTGATAGGAGACAATGAGGACTGGGTGATTGTTCACCAGCTGCCCAACGAGCCTGATGCCCGATCCCTGGAGGTGCCAGGACTAAACCCATACACATTTTACAGGTAGTGTAACTAACCCCTACACCTTCTATTGGTACCATACTTAACCCATATACACCTTTACCCCTTACCTTTCTACAGGTAGCGTATCTAACCTCTAACCTCTAACCTTTCTACAGGTAGTGTACCTAACCTCTAACCATTCTACAGGTAGTGTAGCTAACCATTAACCTCTAACCCTTCTACAGGTAGTGTACCTAACTTCTAACCTCTAACCCTTCTACAGGTAGTGTACCTAACCTCTAACACCTTATGCAGATTCCTGGGACCCATTAACTCAAAACAATACAGCTTCATGATCTCTGTTAGTCTAGTCTAGTTTAGATGTAATGAATAGAGCTGTGAGCCCTCTGGGCCCTATGGACCTCTCCTGTGATGACTTTGCTCTTGTTACTTCCCTCCCCCTTGGTAGGTTCCGTATGCATCAGGTGAACATTGTGGGGAGTAGTCCTCCCAGTCAGCCCTCCAGGAAGATCCAGACCTTGCAGGCCCGTCCAGATATGTTCCCCGCTAACGTCACCCTGCGCACGGCCAGCGAGACCAGTCTGTGGCTCCGATGGGTGGTACGTGACGTCTCAACAGACAGACGACATGATATGATGCTCTGGTTTCATCATCAAGCGATGATGACTGACTGTTTGATTTATACTGATTATTATGGATTTCTCTCTCCTTTCTTTCTTTCATTTCTGTCTCCCTCTCCACCTCTCACTCTCTCCACCCCTCTTACCTCTCTCTCTCCCTCTCTCTCTCGCTCTACCTCTTTCTCTCTCCCTCACCCTCTCTCTCCCTCCCTCTCTCCCTCACCCTCTTTCTCCCTCACCATCTCTCTCCCTCACCCTCTCTCCCCCTCCCTCCCTCCCTCTCTCCCCCTCTGTCCCTCTCTCGCCCTCCCCACCTATACCTCCACCTCTTACCTCTCTCACCACACCCTCTTTCTCCCTCACCCTCTCTCACCCTCTCTCTCCCTCCCTCTCTCCCTCACCCTCTTTCTCCCTCCCTCCCCCTCTCTCGCCCTTTCTCCCTCTCTCGCCCTCCCCACCTCTACCTCCACCTCTTACCCCCCCAGCCCCTACCAGAGTGGGAGTACAATGGGGACCCAGAGGTGGTAGGCTACCGGGTCCAGTACTCCCGCACAGGCTCCCAGGGTAGGGCGCTGACCCATGTGATCGCTGACCGGCTGGAGAGGGAGTTCACCATCGAGGACCTGGAGGAGTGGACAGAGTACAATGTCAGGGTTCAGGCTCTCAACGGCATCGGGGCCGGGCCCTGGAGCCAGCCTGTCAGAGGAAGGACCAGAGAGTCTGGTGAGATCACACTGCCTTTGTCCCAAATGGAACCTAATTCTCTATATAGTATAGTGCACTACTTTTGACCAGGGTCCATAGGGAATAGGGTGCAATTCGGGATGCAGCCTCTGTATACGGTAGATGCTGTTATATACTGGTTAATATACTGTTCACATCTCAACAATTGGTGGCGTCTCACACACAGCACTGATGTTCAGCCTTTAATATGGGGGCATTTGACCTACATACTTCATTCATTTAGGACTTAACCTGTTGCGACGTGCAATCCCGTATCCGGGAGCGTAATTATAGCCTCAAGCTCATTACCATAACGCAACGTTAACTATTCATGAAAATCGCAAATGAAATAAATATATTGGCTCACAAGCTTAGCCTTTTGTTAACAACACTGTCATCTCAGATTTTCAAAAAATGCTTTTCAACCATAGCTACACAAGCATTTGTGTAAGAGTATTGATAGCTAGCATAGCATTAAGCCTAGCATTCAGCAGGCAACATTTTCACAAAAACAAGAAAATCATTCAAATAAAATCATTTACCTTTGAAGAACTTCAGATGTTTTCAATGAGGAGACTCTCAGTTAGATAGCAAATGTTCAGTTTTTCCAAAAATATTATTTGTGTAGGAGAAATTGCTCCGTTTTGTTCATCACGTTTGGCTAAGAAAAAAACCCGTATCCGGGAGTGTAATTATAGCCTCAAGCTCATTAGCATAACACAACGTTAACTATTCATGAAAATCGCAAATGAATTTATTTGTGTAGGAGAAATCGCTCCGTTTTGTTCATCACGTTTGGCTAAGAAAAAAACCCGAAAATTCAGTCAT
This sequence comes from Oncorhynchus nerka, assembly GCF_034236695.1. NCBI lineage: Eukaryota > Metazoa > Chordata > Actinopteri > Salmoniformes > Salmonidae > Oncorhynchus > Oncorhynchus nerka. The sequence goes on along the minus strand of NC_088423.1, from coordinate 10,279,607 downwards.
TAAAAAGGGAACTTTTTTCCAAATTAACTCCATAATATCGACAGAAACATGGCAAACGTTGTTTAGAATCAATCCTCAAGGTGTTTTTCACATATCTATTCGATGATAAGTCACTCGTGGCAGTTTGGTTTCTCCTCTCTTCAAAATGGAAACATGCACGCACCTGGAGATTACGCAATAGTTTCGACGGAGGACACCGAGCGGACACCTGGTAAATGTAGTCTCTTATGGTCAATTTTCCAATGATATGCCTACAAATACGTCACAATGCTGCAAACAAGTTGGGGAAACGACAGAAAGTGTAGGCTCTCTCCTTGCGCATTCACAGCCATATAAGGAGACATTGGAACACAGCGCCTCAAAAATCTGGCTCACTTCCTGTTTGAAGTTTCATCTTGGTTTCGCCTGTAGCATTAGTTCTGTGGCACTCACAGACAATATCTGTCAGAGTGTTTTCTTTCCAAAGCTGTCAATTATATGCATAGTCGAGCATCTTTTCGTGACAAAATATCTTGTTTAAAACGGGAACGTTTTTCATCCAAAAATGAAATACTGCCCCCAGAGGTTCAAGAGGTTAAAAGGCATGGCCTATGGCTACAGAACCAGTACTCTGATCTACAGAACCAGAATTCTGTTCTACAGTACCAGCGTTCAGATCTACAGAGCCAGTATTTTCATCTTCAGAACCGGTATTTTGATCTTCAGAACCAGTATTCTGATCTACCATACCAGTATTCTGATCTATAATACCTTATTTTCAGTCACACACAACACTGTGTGCAGGTTATATTCACCCATATGTGGGTTTGGCCCAGACCTCCTGCATATTAGCTCTTTAGCTATCTATGTGTATGGCATTCGGGCCAAGCTAGCTTTACTCTTTCTGCTTCATGGAGCCATATGAAACACACATCAACCCATCTGTCTGCCTTACTCTCTCTCTCTCTCTCTCTCTCTACCCCCCTCCCCGCTGGTCACTTTGGCTACCAGACTTTAGGGAGTAGAGAGTAGAGGAGGAAATTGGGAACACATGGGCTACAATGTGGAATTCCTGTGTTTTTTCCTTTTTTCCACTCACAACATCAACATCTTCAGAATCAGAAGTTTTATAATCACATATAAACTCAGCAAAAAAAGAAAAGATCCTTTTTCAGGACCCTGTCTTTCGTAAAAATCCAAATAACTTCACAGATCTCATTGTAAAGGGTTTATACACGGTTTCCCATGCTTGTTTAATGAATCATAAACAATTAATCAACATGCACGTGTGAAATGGTCGTTAAGACACTAGCAGCTTACAGACCTTAGGCAATTAAGGTCACAGTTATGAAAACTATAGGACACTAAAGAGGCCTTTCCTCTGACTCTGAAAAACACCAAAAGAAAGATGCCCATGGCCCCTGCTCATCTGTGTGAATGTGCCTTAGGCATGCAGATGTGGCCAGGGCAATAAATTGCAATGTCCATACTCTGAGACATTTAACATTACATTACATTTAAGTCATTTAGCAGACGCTCTTATCCAGAGCGACTTACAAATTGGTGCATTCACCTTATGACATCTAGTGGAACAGCCACTTTACAATAGTGCATCTAAATCTTTTAAGGGGGTGAGAAGGATTACTTTATCCTATCCTAGGTATTCCTTAAAGAGGTGGGGTTTCAGGTGTCTCCGGAAGGTGGTGATTGACTCCGCTGTCCTGGCGTCGTGAGGGAGTTTGTTCCACCATTGGGGGGCCAGAGCAGCGAACAGTTTTGACTGGGCTGAGCGGGAACTGTACTTCCTCAGTGGTAGGGAGGCGAGCAGGCCAGAGGTGGATGAACGCAGTGCCCTTGTTTGGGTGTAGGGCCTGATCAGAGCCTGGAGGTACTGAGGTGCCGTTCCCCTCACAGCTCCGTAGGCAAGCACCATGGTCTTGTAGCGGATGCGAGCTTCAACTGGAAGCCAGTGGAGAGAGCGGAGGAGCGGGGTGACGTGAGAGAACTTGGGAAGGTTGAACACCAGACGGGCTGCGGCGTTCTGGATGAGTTGTAGGGTTTAATGGCACAGGCAGGGAGCCCAGCCAACAGCGAGTTGCAGTAATCCAGACGGGAGATGACAAGTGCCTGGATTAGGACCTGCGCCGCTTCCTGTGTGAGGCAGGGTCGTACTCTGCGGATGTTGTAGAGCATGAACCTACAGGAACGGGCCACCGCCTTGATGTTAGTTGAGAACGACAGGGTGTTGTCCAGGATCACGCCAAGGTTCTTAGCGCTCTGGGAGGAGGACACAATGGAGTTGTCAACCGTGATGGCGAGATCATGGAACGGGCAGTCCTTCCCGGGAGGAAGAGCAGCTCCGTCTTGCCGAGGTTCAGCTTGAGGTGGTGATCCGTCATCCACACTGATATGTCTGCCAGACATGCAGAGATGCGATTCGCCACCTGGTCATCAGAAGGGGGAAAGGAGAAGATTAATTGTGTGTCGTCTGCATAGCAATGATAGGAGAGACCATGTGAGGTTATGACAGAGCCAAGTGACTTGGTGTATAGCGAGAATAGGAGAGGGCCTAGAACAGAGCCCTGGGGGACACCAGTGGTGAGAGCACGTGGTGTGGAGACAGATTCTCGCCACGCCACCTGGTAGGAGCGACCTGTCAGGTAGGACGCAATCCAAGCTTGGGCCGCGCCGGAGATGCCCAACTCGGAGAGGGTGGAGAGGAGGATCTGATGGTTCACAGTATCGAAGGCAGCCGATAGGTCTAGAAGGATGAGAGCAGAGGAGAGAGAGTTAGCTTTAGCAGTGCGGAGCGCCTCCGTGATACAGAGAAGAGCAGTCTCAGTTGAATGACTAGTCTTGAATCCTGACTGATTTGGATCAAGAAAGTCATTCTGAGAGAGATAGCGGGAGAGCTGGCCAAGGACGGCACGTTCAAGAGTTTTGGAGAGAAAAGAAAGAAGGGATACTGGTCTGTAGTTGTTGACATCGGAGGGATCGAGTGTAGGTTTTTTCAGAAGGGGTGCAACTTTCGCTCTCTTGAAGACGGAAGGGACGTAGCCAGCGGTCAGGGATAAGTTGATGAGCGAGGTGAGGTAAGGGAGAAGGTCTCCGGAAATGGTCTGGAGAAGAGAGGCGGGGATAGGGTCAAGCGGGCAGGTTGTTGGGCGGCCGGCCGTCACAAGACGCGAGATGTCATCTGGAGAGAGAGGGGAGAAAGAGGTCAGAGCACAGGGTAGGGCAGTGTGAGCAGAACCAGCGGTGTCGTTTGACTTAGCAAACGAGGATCGGATGTCGTCGACCTTCTTTTCAAAATGGTTGACGAAGTCATCTGCAGAGAGGGAGGGGGGGGAGGGGGAGGAGGATTCAGGAGGGAGGAGAAGGTGGCAAAGAGCTTCCTAGGGTTAGAGGCAGATGCTTGGAATTTAGAGTCCTAAGGCAGCGCTGCAGGGAGAGAGGACGGACAGCTCATCCTTCTCGTAGTAGCAGACCACGTGTAACAACACCTGCACAGGATCGGTATATCCGAACATCACACCTGCGGGACAGGTACAGGATGGCAACAACAACTACCTGAGTTACACCAGGAATGCACAATCCCTCCATCAGTGCTCAGACTGCCCGCAATAGGCTGAGAGAATCTGGACTGAGGGCTTGTAGGCCTGTTGTAAGACAGGTCCTCACCAGACATCACCGGAAACAAACCCACTGTCGCCGGAAAAGACAGGACTGGCAAAAAGTGCTCTTCACTGATGAGTCACGATTTTGTCTCACCGGGATTCATTTATCGTCGAAGGAATGAGCGTTACACCGAGGCCTGTACTCTGGAGTGGGATCGATTTGGAGGTGGAGGGTCCGTCATGGTCTGGGGTGGCAGTGTGTCACAGCATTATCGGACTGAGCTTGTTGTCATTGCAGGCAATCTCAAAGCTGTGCGTTACAGGGAAGACATCCTCCTCCCTCATGTGGCACCCTTCCTGCAGGCTCATCATGACATGACCCTCCAGCATGACAATGCCACCAGCCATAGTGCTCGTTCTGTGTGTGATTTCCTGCAGGACAGGAATGTCAGTGTTCTTCCATGGCCAGCGAAGAGCCCGGATCTCAATCCCATTGAGCATGTATGGGGACTGTTGGATCGGAGGGTGAGGGCTAGGGCCATTCCCCCCAGAAATATTTGGGAACTTGCAGGTGCCTTGGTGGAAGAGTGGGGTAACATCTCACAGCAAGAACTGGCAAATCTGGTGCAGTCCATGAGAAGGAGCTGCAGTACTTAATGCAGCTGGTGGCCACACCAGATACTGACTGTCACTTTTGATTTTGACTTACCCTTTGTTCAGGGACACATTATTCAATTTATGTTAGTCACATGTCTGTGGAACTTGTTCAGTTTATGTATCAGTTGTTGAATCGTGTTATGTTCAGACAAATATTTACACATGTTAAGTTTGCTGAAAATAAACATGGTTGACAGTGAGAGGATGTTTCTTTTTGATTATATCCAGGGACGTGTGCCAGGAAGGAGTCATAGCCTAGCTGGCCTGATTCTCTGGAGCTACAGTCACACTTGGGTTAGACCCTAGGCCTCAGTGTCTATGTGTCTTTAACACACACACACACAATGGCCCATGAAGATGTATTTTTGTTTATGTTTTTAACCTTTATTTAACCAGGTAGTCTAGTTGAGAACAAGTTCTCATTTACAATTGCGACATGTCCAAGATAAAGCAAAGCAGTTTGACACATACAACGACACAGAGTTACACATGGAGTAAAACAAACATACAGTCAATAATACAGTAGAAAAATAAGTCCATATACAATGAGAGCGAAGGAGGTGAGATAAGGGAGGTAAAGGCAAAACAAAGGCCATGGTGGCAAAGTAAATACAATATTGCAAGTAAAACACTGGAATGGTAGATTTGCAGTGGAAGAATGTGCAAAGTAGAGATAGAAATAATGGGGTGCAAAAGAAATAAATACATAAATCTATACATTAGGTGGAGATGTAGTTGTTTGGGCTAAATTATAGTATACCAGTGACTGAGCCTATGATTGATTAGAGAAGGCCAGCCAACCCTGGTATATAAATTGCAGTGGTGCTTAAGGTTTTTGCAGTTTAAAAAACATCTCAATGGTCTATGGTAAAGGGTGTCAATTGATCTCAAACACTGAGCGGAAGCATTCATATATAAAATATCACCATAGTCTTGTATAAGCATAAATGTAGCTGATACTAGCCTCCTGGCTTCAAAAGGTGAAAGGTTCAGAGGTCTATTTCTTGCTTTAGAAAACAATATTAGTTTAGTTTTGTCAGTAATGAGGATAAGCTTCAACTGACACAAGGTATGTTGAACAGTATAAAAAACAGTTTGCAAGTTCTGGGAACCTTTTGTGAGAGACACAACAATAAGTTACAGTATCATCAGCGTAAAATACCTGGATTTCAGTCTTAAAAGTGATTTTTTATTTGTTATTCCCTCCAGTCCCCTCCTGTGGTCCCACCAACGTGTCAGCCTTTGCCACGACCTCCAGCAGTATCCTGGTGCGCTGGTTTGAAGTACCAGAACCAGACCGGAATGGGCTGATCTTGGGATACAAGGTGTGTGAGGTGCTTAGTCATCACCCTCGCCTCCAAGAGGGATACAATACTGTACACAAAAATAATTCCATTACTCACTCTCCCACTCTCTAATTCAACATCTTCCTTTTGCTCTTCTCTTCTTCCCTCTCTTCTCCACTCTTCTCATCTATCCTCTGTTTTCTTCTATTCTCTTCTCTTTCAGGTGTTGTATAGGGAGAAGGACTCTGACTCGTCCCTCCAGTTGTGGACAGTGGATGGGAACGCCAGCCACAGTGTCCAGCTGACTGGTCTGGGGAAATACGTCCTCTATGAGATCCAGGTCCTGGCCTTCACCCGCATCGGAGACGGCATGCCCAGCTCACCACTCATACTGGAGAGAACTCTGGACGACGGTATGCACTGGGCAGCCTAATATATGCCTGTCTAAATGTATACTACCTGTAGGGCCCCTAGACATCAAGTAGTGGTGGATACAGGATATTTTCAAGCTTTCAAATAGCTTATCCAGAATTTGATATTACAGTATACCAATACCCACTACCATTCAGTAAACCAATGCATCTGAAGTGAAGAAAGAGGTGTTAAATATTCTAACCCTGTGCCACTCTCTCGTCTCCAGTGCCCGGCCCTCCAGTGGGCATCCTGTTCCCTGAGGTCCGGACCACCTCGGTGCGTCTCATCTGGCAGTCCCCGTCCCAGCCTAATGGTATCATCCTGGGTATGTGGTTTGACCTTTGACCCTGACCAAACCTTTCAATTTTAACCTGTCCAGACTCCACAAGAATGACCCTCTCATACAGCAAACAAAAACAACATCACCTTGACTATGATGATTTAGTTATAAGCAACTTTTGACCTAGCATCGTAGAACCAACCTGATACTTGTGTTCACCATTATGTTTCAGGCAGGTTCAAAGGGCTTAAAGTAGAACTGCCAGAATTGTTGCAATCAGCGCATTGGCCATATTGAAAAGACACAGAAATTACAGCATTGGCCATATTGAAAAGACACAGAAATTACAGCCACGACTCAAACTGCCCGTTGTTTTATTTGAAAAAAATGTGGTCCTTTATAATGCCTGTGGCCCCACGAACGTGTGGGGCAGTAGCATGCCGAATATAGCCTTTTAACATATTACAACTAAAGAGAGAAATAATATTTGTCCAGCCTTTACTGCTATGCTAGCTTGCAGATGTGCATAATATTCTGTGACCCTAACTCCAAATAACAAAAAGGTAGCTATAGATTGTTATAAAATTTAAATGTCAAACATGTTTTTCATGTTTTTGCACTGCATGGATCACCAGTGCGGTTGAATGCAGCATTGCTGTATGGTGCACTGAAAATGTATTGCAATGTTAGTTGAATAGCCAGCCGGGGCTACTGCTCAAATGTTGCTGGAATAAGCCTACATGTATGGTGTTTTGTTGCAGGTTTAGTTTTTTGTTATTTATTGTCAAGTTTTATAAACCGAAGCCAGACTGCAACATTTTAGTAGCCCAGCTAGGACTGGCATGTGTCTGTACACTTAATCCTCCGCTACGCATTGTAAATGGGACACACTAAAGTAGCGCAGTTGAAGTTGAATTCACCTATGCGTGCGCTTCAGGCTGTAATTTTATAAAGTTAATGACTCAACTGTTTACTAATTTATACACGCTTGTGTGTCCTATTCAGCCCACGGGCTTTGTTTAACAAGTGCGCTGGCCTATTAGCCATGTTATGACTGACTTGTGATCATTGCCCTTACTAGTTTGATTGTATTGACATTCCCAGCCTTCCCAGTCTTCTTCCCGGTCGTCTGTTCTTGTTCAAAATATATTGAAACTGAAAGAGTGCATCCAGAATGGGTGGAGGCAGCAAACAATGTACCAGGCCAGCTGTGATTGACAACCCGACAGCAATGTTTTTTGGGACTACCAAGAAATGTATTGGGGAATTATATTAATCATGCATTGAACTGCATCCATCTATTCTGCCAACAATGCCTTACTGTACATCATGGAATGTTGAGTCAAATGAAGATGTTTTTGAAGCATAAACTGAGTATTTGATATTTTTGACTGATATGATTGTCTGTTTGTCTGCAAAGTAGTTAAAACACTGTCAGTTCCACTTTAAAACGTGGTTGTTCATATCTTCTGAAGGAAATGTTGACAGACATTAAGGATAATCCTCATATCTTCTGAAGGAAATGTTGACAGACATTAAGGTTAATCCTCATATCTTCTGAAGGAAATGTTGACAGACATTAAGGTTAATCCTCATATCTTCTGAAGGAAATGTTGACAGACATTAAGGTTAATCCTCATATCTTCTGAAGGAAATGTTGACAGACATTAAGGTTAATCCTCATATCTTCTGAAGGAAATGTTGACAGACATTAAGGTTAATCCTCATATCTTCTGAAGGAAATGTTGACAGACATTAAGGTTAATCCTCATATCTTCTGAAGGAAATGTTGACAGACATTAAGGTTAATCCTCATATCTTCTGAAGGAAATGTTGACAGACATTAAGGTTAATTTTCATATCTTCTGAAGGAAATGTTGACAGACATTAAGGTTAATTTTCATATCTTCTGAAGGAAATGTTGACAGACATTAAGGTTAATCATCATATCTTCTGAAGGAAATGTTGACAGACATTAAGTTTAATCATCAAGTTAATAGTGTCTCTGACTCTATGCTTTCATGTTGTGTTTTCTGTTTTCTCTTCTCAGCCTATCAGATCACGTATCGTCTGAACTCGTCCAATAGCAACACGGCCACAGTGGACGTCTTAAACCCGAGTGCTCGCCAGTACATGGTGACTGGCCTGAAACAAGAGTCAGTGTACGTGTTCCGCATCACAGCCCAGACACGCAAGGGCTGGGGGGAGGCTGCAGAGGCACTGGTGGTCACCACCGAGAAGAGAGGTAAATGTGATTTGAAAGATATGTCAGATGACGTGTTATATCACATTAGTGTATAAGTTATTGTACTTATTGAATATACCAAAAAGTGAGGTTACTATGGAAACATATGGAAAAGTTATAGTATGAGTTATTGTAGTTTATAGGACATTCCAGGAATAATTGTGTATTTTGTGTACTTAGATCAAGTTTTATGTTACATTAGCATATTGTACTTATAGAGCATACCACAGAATACTGTCTACATGTGTTAGAGAGCAGACAGGTTTATTTTCTCAGGGTTGACACAAAATGTTAGAGTGGCTGGGCTAAGTCAGGCAGTTACCGTAAACAACAGAGAATTCCATCGAGTTTAGAAGAAACACTCATCTCATCTGATAGTGGTTTACAGATTCAGCACATTGGTTTCTAATGAGTCATATTCTGCCCGGTTACATCTGCAGTAATAAGCTATTTGTTTAGTGTTTTTACACAAGCACTTGGAGTTAGTGAGTTCTGTAGGCTAATGATATTGTGTGTGGTCATTTGTTTAACCTGATAAGAACTGACAGTACACAGTGCAAACTTTCTTTCTGTTGTCGTAGAACTGTTGTTGTTAACCTTGTTAGCCTCTTTAACCCCCTCTGTTTTCCCCTCTCTTCCCCTCTTCCTCTGTCTCACCCCCCCCCCCCCCCCCCCCCCCCCCCAGCTCGCCCTCAGCCCACAGGTCGTCCCATGGTGCCCCAAGAGAATGTTCAGGCCCGCAGCGTGTTGTTGTCATGGGAACCAGGCAGCGATGGCCTCTCTCCGGTCCGCTATTACACCGTGCAGCTGAGAGAACTGCCAGACAGCAACTGGACCGTCCACTCTGCCTCGGTCAACCACGAGTCTAGCTTCTACATAGTTGGCAGGTACAGTATAGACCCTACCTAGCACACTACCTAGCACCCTACCCAGTGCACTAACAGTGGTACATAGTGGAAGGTTTCCTATAACAGTATAGATCCTTGAGCTGAGATATTTGAGATATTTGCTTGGAAAAGCTGCACTTAGCCCTAAATGGAACTTGAAAGGTTGAAAAAAATCTTGTAACGACTGAGAATGATGTTGTCATGTGTTACATCTCTGTTGCTAGGCTGAAGCCCTTCATCTCCTACCAGTTTAGAGTGAAAGCCACCAACGACATAGGAGACAGTGAATACAGCGAGGAGAGTGAAGTTATCACCACACTACAGGACGGTAAGAGACTTGAACTCTTTTCAAGTTGTGGTATCTTACTGCAATGAAAATAAAGATCCTTGTGGACATCATATTATCCACACATGATTTGGTCTTCATTGTCCTTGGATTTGCCACATTGCCACATTTGTAGGCAGGGGTTCTATAAAGTATGTTTTACATCAGTGTTGGGTTAGAATCTTTCCCTGATCAGAATGTCAGAATGAGTTAATGTAATGCTGTGGTGAGGACATTATTGGCAGCAGCAGAATAGGTGATGTCATCTTCACCATCTGTGGTTGCTGTGTGACGGGGGGGACACTTAAAACCAAACAATGTCAACCGAGCTGAACTAACTTTAATTCAAGAAATGTTCTTCCTTCAAATCAATCTCATGCCCATATTTGACTTGTTTACCAGTGGGTGACATGTTCTCTTTAGTTGTGTATGCTGTGAATACCACTGCGTTAGTTATTTGCGCCTGGTGGTAGTCTCAACTAATTGTCCTCACATTCTACCGTTGTTCTTTTCTCTCCTTCTGTTGCAGCCCCTGACGAAGCCCCCACAATCCTCTCTGTCACACCACACACAACTACATCCGTGCTGATTCGCTGGCAGGTAAGAAGAGACGTGGTGATTGGTCCTGATGTCTGTCTTCCTATCCGCAGTAAAACCCAGTCATCTGTCAGTCAGTGGGTGGTAATGAGAGGGTAGAACGGTGAATAGGGTGTACATAGACTGAGTGGAACACACACCTCCTCTCTCTGACACTAACACCTGAATTAGCAGGTCATAACGGGGAGATGGAGAGTTCCCAGGTTACTGCCTGTAGGAGTTTTACACCGAGACATCCAAACTCTTCTCTCTTTCCCCTGTTCTCTCTCTCACTCCTCTCTTTTCCATTTGTTCTGGCCCTGTTATCTAATGTTTTACAATAGGGGAATTTCTGTCTGTGTAAGTCAGCCAAGGATGAGATCCGGTTGTCTGGGGATTTCTGTCTGTGTGAGTCAGCCATGGATGAGATCCGGTTGTCTGGGAATTTCTGTCTGTGTGAGTCAGCCATGGATGAGCTCCGGTTTTCTGGGGATTTTTGAATCCTCCTTTATCTTAGTCCTGTTGTACACTGGCCATGCTTTGCCGGGGAGGGCTTGCCATAAATGGGATGATCGTAAAGCCAGTTTTAAATTAAATATATTATTATTTTTAATCAAATATCTAGTTAGCTTGCTCGGCTTTGTAAATATGACTGTCCGTGAAAGAGACTATGTTGAACATGACCTAATGGTAGTCTCACGTTATGTATTGTCTTCACAGCATCCGTCTGAGGAGAAGATTAACGGTATCCTCCTGGGTTTCCGGATACGATACCGGGAGCTCATGTACGACCGCCTCCGCAGCGTCTCCGTACGCACCGCCAACAGCCCCTCCAATACATGGACCGAGCTCAACTGTGAGTATTGTCATAACCTCCCCACAATGCTCCTCCAACCTCACATCAACCACCATCTCTCAAGAAGGCCACACAGAACTCCATCAGAAAGTGTACCAAACATTCACTGGCTGTGCCTGACACCTGACACTACACTTCTTAGAATCAGTCCCTTCTAATAGTCTTCTATTATCTGCTCGGTCTGTGTGATGTTTCATTTCTCTTTGATGAAGTTAGTGTGGGTTTCTATGTCTGTGTGATGTTTCCTTTCTCTTTGATGAAGTTAGTGTGGGTTTCTATGTCTGTGTGATGTTTCCTTTCTCTTTGATGAAGTTAGTGTGGGTTTCTATGTCTGTGTGATGTTTCATTTCTCTTTGATGAAGTTAGTGTGGGTTTCTATGTCTGTGTGATGTTTCATTTATCTTTGATGAAGTTAGTGTGGGTTTCTATGTCTGTGTGATGTTTCATTTATCTTTGATGAAGTTAGTGTGGGTTTCTATGTCTGTGTGATGTTTCCTTTCGCTTTGATGAAGTTAGTGTGGGTTTCTATGTCTGTGTGATGTATCATTTCTCTTTGATGAAGTTAGTGTGGGTTTCTATGATTGTGTGGGTTTTTCACTGGTTCTTGCAGAACAGTCACATCAAATTGTATTTGTCACATGTGCCAAATACAACAGGTGTAGACTTTACAGTGAAATACTTACTTACAAGCCCTTAAGCAGAGTTTTTTTTAAGTAAGAAAATATTAGCTACATTTTGTTATGTATACAGTGCCTTCGGAAAGTATTCAGACACTTTTTGTTACGTTACAGCCTTATAAAATGGATTAAATTCATTTTTCCCTCATCAATCGACACACAATACCCTATAATGACAAAAGTAAAACAGTTTTTTTTTAAATGTTTGCAAATGTATTAAGAATCAAAAACAGTATTCAGACCTTTTGCTATGAGACTGGAAATTGAGCTCAGGTGCATCCTGTTTCCATTGATCATTGTTGAGTCCACCCGTGGTAAATTCAATTGATTGGACATGATTTGGAAAGGCACACACTAGTCTATATAAGGTCCCACAGTTGACAATGAATATCAGAGCAAAATCCCAAGCTAAGAGGTCAAAGGAATTGTCCGTAGAGCTCCGAGACAGTATTATGTCGAGGCATGGATCTGGGGAAGGGTACCAAAACATTTATGCAGCAAGGTCTCCAAGAACACAGTGGCCTCCATTATTCTTAAATGGAAGATAGTTGGAAACACCAAGACTCTTCCTAGAGCTGGCTGCCTGGCCAAACTGAGCAATCAGGGGAGAAGGGCCTTGGTCAGGGACGTGACCAAGAACGCGATGGTCACTCTGACAGAGCTCCAGAGCCCCAGAGTTCCTTTGTGGAGATGGGAGAACCTTCCAGAATGACAAAAGTCTCTGCAGCACTCCAACAATCAGGCGTTCATGGTAGAATGGCCAGACAGAAGCCACTCCGCAGTAAAAGGCACATGGGGGAAAGAGGGATACCTAGTCAGTTGTACAACTGAAATTTGTCTTCCGCATTTAACCTAACTCCTCTGAATCAGAGAGGTGCGGGGGGCTGCCTTGATCGACATCCACGTCTTCGGCGCCTGGGGAACAGTGCTCAGGGGCAGAACGACAGATTTTTACATTGTCAGCTCGGGGATTGGATCCAGCAACCTTTTCGTTACTGGCCCAACTCTCTAATGACATCCACTTGGAGTTTGCCAAAATGCACCTAAAGACTCTCAGACCATGAGAAACAAGATGTTCTAGTCTGATGAAACCAAGATTGAACTATTTGGCCTGAATGCCAAATGTCACGTATGGAGGAAACCTGGCACAATCCCTATGTTGAAGCATGGGGGTGGCAGCATCATGCTGTGTTTGTGTTTTTCAACGGCGGGGACTGGGAGACTACTCAGGATAGAGCAAAAGATGAACGGAGCATAGTACAGAGAGATCCTTGACGAAAAGTTGCTCCAGAGCGCTCAGGACCTCAGACTGGGGTGAAGGTTCACCATCCAACAGGACAATGACCCTAAGCACTGTCATGACGTGGCCCTTTCTGGTGACAGATCGTGGCTTCCCCCTCTCTCACTCCTACACCCAGGTTCTGTTATCTCAGGTTGTAAAATTCTGGAGGAGACTCTCTCCCCCAGGCCATGCAGAAAGAGAGACATATATAGTGGGGCAAAAAAGTATTAGTCAGCCACCAATTGTGAAAGTTCCCCCACTTAAAAAGATGAGAGAGACCTGTAATTTTCATCATATGTACACTTCAACTATGACAGACAAAATGTGGAAAAAAAATCCAGAAAATCACATTGTAGGATTTTTTATGAATTTATTTGCAAATTATGGTGGAAAATAAGTATTTGGTAAATAACAAAAGTTTATCTCAATACTTTGTTATATACCCTTTGTTGGCAATGACAGAGTTCAAACGTTTTCTGTAAGTCTTCACAAGGTTTTCACACAATGTTGCTGGTATTTTGGCCAATTCCTCCATGCAGATCTCCTCTAGAGCAGTGATGTTTTGGGGCTGTTGCTGGGCAACACAGACTTTCAACTCCCTCCAAAGATTGTCTATGGGGTTGAGATCTGGAGACTGGCTAGGCCACTCCAGGACCATGAAATGCTTCTTACGAAGCCACTCCTTCGTTGCCCGGGCGGTGTGTTTGGGATCATTGTCATGCTGAAAGCCACGTTTCATCTTCAATGCCCTTGCTGATGGAAGGAGGTTTTCACTCAAAATCTCACGATACATGGCCCCATTCATTCATTCTCCACATTGCATAGCGAACACAAAACTATGAAATAACCCATATGGAACCATTTAGCAACAAAAAAGTGTTAAACAAATCAAAATATATTTGAGATTCAAATAGCCACCCTTTGCCTTGATAACTGGCTGCTTTTCCTTCACTCTGCGGTCCAACTCATCCCAAACATTCTCAATTTGGTTGAGATCGGGTGATTGTGGAGGCCAGGTCATCTGATGCAGCACTCCACCACTCTCCTTCTTGGTCAAATAGCCCTTACACAGCCTGGAGGTGTGTTGGGTCATTGTCCTGTTGAAAAACAAATCATAGTCCCACTAAGCCCAAACCAGATGGGATGGCGTATCGCTGCAGAATGCTGTTGTAGCCATGCTGGTTAAGTGTGCCTTGAATTCGAAATAAATCACAAACAGTGCAACCAGCAAAGCACCCCCACACCATAACACCTCCTCTGTGCTTTACGGTAGGAAATACATGTGGAGGTCATCCGTTCACAGACACCGCGTGTCACAAAGACACGGCGGTTGGAACTAAAATTCTCCAATTTGGACCATTGCTCATGTTTCTTGGCCAAAACAAGTCTCTTCTTATTATTGGTGTCCTTTAGTAGTGTATGCTAGTGCAGCAATTTGTGCATTAAGGCCTGATTCACATAGTCTCCTCTGAACAGTTAAGGTTGAGATGTGTCTGTTACTTGAAGCGTTTATTTGGGCTGCAATTTCTGAGGCTGGTATCTCTAATGAACTTATTATTATTCCAACAAGGAACACAGACTGAGAACAAGGTCTCTTTTACAGCTGGGTCCTGCGTATTCATGTTTACACATACAGTTTAGGTACAATGATTAAGAAACTACACAAGACAAACAAATTGATCACAGATAACACAAAAAAAATACAGCAACAGATTACATTTACACACAGGTTATTCCCCTAACAGCACAAGAACTTGCATTACCCGAAACAGTTACAAGCAATACAAAAATACACATCCTCCAATAAATATTTAAAATGGGCGACAGGGGGACAAGAGACTCAGGTTTAAGTTCAGTCTGCAGGCTATTCCATAAGCAAGGAGCGTAACAGGAAAAGGCAGCCATACCCAACTCTGTGGTCACATGGGCCTCAAGTGTAATCCATGCTTGAGACCTGGTTTTAGGAATTATAACTATAATATTGAAGAGTGATGGTAAATAAGAAGGTATCTTATTCAGAAGTGCTTTATAGACAAACACGATAGCATGTTGTTCTTGTCTCACAGACAGTGAAGTCCAACCCACATTTTGATATAAAACTCAGTGGTGAGTTCTGTAGCTGGTGCACCTAAGTGCGCAATGGTAAGGAGCATCCAGCGATTGAAGTGTTGATGCCGTAGCATGCATGTAAATAATATTCCCATAATCAAAAACAGACATAAAATTAGCTTGCACAATTTGATTTCTATTTATAGAGGACAAGCATGTCCTGTTTCTATAGATGAAGCCTAGCTTGATTTTTTGCCGTTTACAAAGTTGGTCAATATGCATTTTAAAAGACAGTTTATCATCCAACCATATCCCTAAGTATTTATATGCAGAGACCTGATTAATTCAAGAACCATCTAAGCTCGTAGGTGTAAGTGTATTTTCAACCAACTTTTTGAACCTATTAAAAATCATAAAATGTGTTTTCTTTGCATTTAAAACAAGTTTCAGAGCTGTATAAAATACACACTAAAATATGTCTCCAATAGTGATCATGCTTGGTCAATTATCCTCTGCAGTTGAGGTAACTCTGGGTCTTCCATTCATGTGGTGGTCCTCATGAGGGCCAGTTTAATCATAGCGCTTGATGAAACTTTCAAAGTTCTTTCCTGAAGCCCACGATTATCTACTTTGTTTTGTTGATGTTGTTTGTTTTGTTGATGTTGAGTGAGAGGGTATTTTCCTGGCACCACACTCCCAGAGCCCTCACCTCCTCCCTGTAGGCTGTCTCATCATTGTTGGTAATTAAGCCTACTACTGTTAGTCGTCTGCAAACTTGAGTTGGAGGTGTGCGTGGCCATGCAGTCATGGGTGAACAGGGAGTACAGGAGGGGGCACCCTTTTGGGCCCCAGTGTTAAAGATCAGCGAAGTGGAGGTATTGTTTCCTACCTTCACCACCCATCAGGAAGTTCAGGACCCGGTTGCGCAGGGCGTGTTCCATACCCAGGGCCTCAAGCTTAATGATGAGCTTGGAGGGTACTTTGGGGTTGAATGCTGAGCTATAGTCAATAAACAGTATTCTTACATAGGTATTCCTCTTGTCCAGATGGGATAGGGCAGTGTGCAGTCCAATGGCGATGGCATCGTCTGTGGATCTATTGGGGCGGTAAGAAAATTGAAGTGGTTCTAGGGTATCAGGTAGGGTGGAGGTGATGTGATCCTTGACTAGTCTCTCGAAGCACTTCATGATGAGCGAAGTGAGTGCTACAGGGCGATAGTCATTTAGTTCAGTTACTTTTGCTTTCTTGGGTACAGGAACATTGGTGGCCATCTTGAAGCATGTGTGGACAGCAGACTGGGATAGGGAAAGATTTAATATGTCCGTAAACACTCCAGCCTGCTGGTCTGCGCATGCTCTGAGGACCCGGCTGGGATGCCATCTGGGCCGAAAAACCTGAAAATAGTGTGCAGCGACGCACCCCATCCAACCTGAAAGAGCTTGAGAGGATCTGCAGAGAAGAATCGTAGAAACTCCCCAAAAGTGTGCCAATCTTGTAGCGTCATAGCCAAGAAGACTCGAGGCCATAATCACTTTCAAAGATGATTCAACAAAGTACTGAGTAAAGGGTCTGAATACTTTTGTAAATGTGATATTTCTGTTTTCTTTTTAGTATAAATATATATATATATTTACATTTTGCTTTGTCATCATGGGGTATTGTGTGTGGATTGACGAGGGGGAGAAAATATTTAATCCATTTTAGAATAAGGGTGTAACGTAACAAAATGTCTGAATTCTTTCCGAAGGCACTGTGTGTGTGTATATATATATACATGCAGTTGAAGTCGGACGATTACATACACCTTAGCCAGCCAAATACATTTAAACTCAGTTTTTCACAATTCCTGACATCAAATCAAATCAAATCAAATGTATTTGTCATATACACATGGTTAGCAGATGTTAATGCGAGTGTAGCGAAATGCTTGTGTTTCTAGTTCCGACAATGCAGTAATAACCAACGAGTAATCTAACTAACAATTCCAAAACTACTACCTTATGCACACAAGTGTAAAGGGATAAAGAATATGTACATAAAGATATATGAATGAGTGATGGTACAGAGCGACATAGGCAAGATGCAGTAGATGGTATCGAGTACAGTATATACATTTGAGATGAGTAATGTAGGGTATGTAAACAAAGTGGCATAGTTTAAAGTGGCTAGTGATACATGTATTACATAAAGATGCAGTAGATGATATAGAGTACAGTATATACGTATACATATGAGATGAATAATGTAGGGTATGTAAACATTATATTAAGTAACATTGTTTAAAGTGGCTAGTGATATATTTTACATCATTTCCCATCAATTCCCATTATTAAAGTGGCTGGAGTTGAGTCAGTGTGTTGGCAGCAGCCACTCAATGTTAGTGGTGACTGTTTAACAGTCTGATGGCCTTGAGATAGAAGCTGTTTTTCAGTCTTTCGGTCCCAGCTTTGATGCACTTGTACTGACCTCGCCTTCTGGATGATAGCGGGATGAACAGGCAGTGGCTCGGGTGGTTGATGTCCTTGATGATCTTTATGGCCTTCCTGTGACATCGGGTGGTGTAGGTGTCCTGGAGGGCAGGTAGTTTGCCCCCGGTGATGCGTTGTGCAGACCTCACTACCCTCTGGAGAGCCATACGGTTGTGGGCGGAGCACTTGCCGTACCAGGCGGTGATACAGCCCGACAGGATGCTCTCGATTGTGCATCTGTAGAAGTTTGTGAGTGCTTTTGGTGACAAGCCGAATTTCTTCAGCCTCCTGAGGTTGAAGAGGCGCTGCTGCGCCTTCTTCCCGATGCTGTCTGTGTGGGTGGACCAATTCAGTTTGTCTGTGATGTGTACGCCGAGGAACTTAAAACTTACTACCCTCTCCACTACTGTCCCATCGATGTGGATAGGGGGGTGTTCCCTCTGCTGTTTCCTGAAGTCCACAATCATCTCCTTAATTTTGTTGACTTTGAGTGTGAGGTTATTTTCCTGACACCACACTCCGATGGCCCTCACCTCCTCCCTGAAAGCCGTCTCGTCATTGTTGGTAATCAAGCCTACCACTGTAGTGTCGTCTGCAAACTTGATGATTGAGTTGGAGGCGTGCGTGGCCACGCAGTCGTGGGTGAACAGGGAGTACAGGAGAGGGCTCAGAAAGCACCCTTGTGGGGCCCCAGTGTTGAGGATCAGCGGAGTGGAGATGTTGTTACCTACCCTCACCACCTGGGGGGGCCCGTCAGGAAGTCCAGTACCCAGTTGCACAGGGCGGGGTCGAGACCCAGGGTCTCGAGCTTGATGACGAGTTTGGAGGGTACGGTGGTGTTAAATGCTGAGCTGTAGTCGATAAACAGCATTCTCACATAGGTATTCCTCTTGTCCAGATGGGTTAGGGCAGTGTGCAGTGTGGTTGAGATTGCATCGTCTGTGGACCTATTTGGGTGGTAAGCAAATTGGAGTGGGTCTAGAGTGTCAGGAAGGGTGGAGGTGATATGGTCCTTGACTAGTCTCTCAAAGCACTTCATGATGACGGAAGTGAGTGCTACGGGGCGGTAGTCGTTCAGCTCAGTTACCTTAGCTTTCTTGGGAACAGGAACAATGGTGGCCCTCTTGAAGCATGTGGGAACAGCAGACTGGGATAAGGATTGATTGAATATGTCCGTAAACACACCAGCCAGCTAATCCTAGGAAAAACTCCCTGTCTTAGGTCAGTTAGGGGATCACCAATTCATTTTAAGAATGTGAAATGTCAAAATAATGGTAGAGAGAATGATTTATTTCAGCTTTAATTTCTTTCATCACATTCCCAGTGGGTCAGAAGTTTACATACACTCAATTAGTATTTGGTAGCATTGCCTTTAACTTCTTCTACTTGGGTGAAATATTTCAGGTAGCCTTCCACAAGCTTCCCACAATACGTTGGGTGAATTTTGGCCCATTCCTCCTGACAGAGCTGGTGTAACTGAGTCAGGTTTTTTCAGTTCTGCCCACAAATTATATGATTGAGGTCAGGGCTTTGTGATGGCCACTCTAATACCTTGACTTTGTTGTCCTTAAGCCGGTTTGCCCCAACTTTGGAAGTATGCTTGGGGTCATTGTCCATTTTGGAAAACCCATTTGCGACTAAGCTTTAACTTCCTGACTGATGTCTTGAGCTGTTTCTTCAATATATCCACATAATTTTCATCCCTCATGATGTAATGTACTTCCGGGTTGGAGCGAGCAGTCGCATCCGCACTTCGGTCTGCACTTCGGTCTGCAGGTAGTATAACTTTTCATTACATTTCATTACAGTACAACGGTTTGATTTGTCTAATCTTAGCAATTTCTTCTTAGCTAGCTACATAGCCGTCTTTGTATCAAAGATAATTGCGTAATTATCGTATTTCGTCGTCCTAACGTATCTGCCCAGCAGCTAGCCAGCTAGCTAACGCCCACCGTCTACATAGCTAGCTACATAGCCGTCTCTGTGTCAAAGATAATTGTGTAGATAATTGTGTAGTCTAGAGCGATTTTCTAGGTTACCTAGCCAGCTATTGTCGTTCTTTTAACGCAACGTAACGTAATCAACACTGCTAGCTAGCTAGCCAGCTAGCCCCTGAATCAACAACGCAGCCAGCTATTTGTCGTCCTTAACGTAGGAGACACTGCTAGCTAGCCAACAGCTAGCCAACGTCTACCGATTAGAACTCAACAACCCGGTCGCATTCCGCCTCGCTCCACAGGTAGTATCACATTTTCATTTCATTTCATTACAGTACAACGGTTTGATTTGTTTGATCGTAGCTAGCTACATAGCTAGCTACATAGCCGTCTCTGTATCAAAGATAATTGTGTAGTCTAGAGCGATTTTCTAGGTTACCTAGCCAGCTATTGTCGTTCTTTTAACGCAACGTAACGTAATCAACACTGCTAGCTAGCCAGCTAGCCCCCGAATCAACAACACAGCCACTGCCAGCTAGCCTACAAAGTCAACAACGCAGCCACTGCCAGCTAGCCTACTTCAGCAGTACTGTATCATTTTTAATCATTTTAGTCAATAAGATTCTTGCTACGTAAGCTCAACTTTCTGAACATTCGAGACGTGTAGTCCACTTGTCATTCCAATCTCCTTTGCATTAGCGTAGCCTCTTCTGTAGCCTGTCAACTATGTGTCTGTCTATCCCTGTTCTCTCCTCTCTGCACAGACCATACAAACGCTCCACACCGCGTGGCCGCGACCACTCTAATCTGGTGGTCCCAGCGCGCACGACCCACGTGGAGTTCCAGGTCTCCGGTAGCCTCTGGAACTGCCGATCTGCGGCCAACAAGGCAGAGTTCATCTCAGCCTATGCCTCCCTCCAGTCCCTCGACTTCTTGGCACTGACGGAAACATGGATCACCACAGATAACACTGCTACTCCTACTGCTCTCTCTTCGTCCGCCCACGTGTTCTCGCACACCCCGAGAGCTTCTGGTCAGCGGGGTGGTGGCACCGGGATCCTCATCTCTCCCAAGTGGTCATTCTCTCTTTCTCCCCTTACCCATCTGTCTATCGCCTCCTTTGAATTCCATGCTGTCACAGTTACCAGCCCTTTCAAGCTTAACATCCTTATCATTTATCGCCCTCCAGGTTCCCTCGGAGAGTTCATCAATGAGCTTGATGCCTTGATAAGCTCCTTTCCTGAGGACGGCTCACCTCTCACAGTTCTGGGCGACTTTAACCTCCCCACGTCTACCTTTGACTCATTCCTCTCTGCCTCCTTCTTTCCACTCCTCTCCTCTTTTGACCTCTCCCTCTCACCTTCCCCCTACTCACAAGGCAGGCAATACGCTCGACCTCATCTTTACTAGATGCTGTTCTTCCACTAACCTCATTGCAACTCCCCTCCAAGTCTCCGACCACTACCTTGTATCCTTTTCCCTCTCGCTCTCATCCAACACTTCCCACACTGCCCCTACTCGGATGGTATCGCGCCGTCCCAACCTTCGCTCTCTCTCCCCCGCTACTCTCTCCTTATCCATCCTATCATCTCTTCCCTCTGCTCAAACCTTCTCTAACCTATCTCCTGATTCTGCCTCCTCAACCCTCCTCTCCTCCCTTTCTGCATCCTTTGACTCTCTATGTCCCCTATCCTCCAGGCCGGCTCGGTCCTCCCCTCCCGCTCCGTGGCTCGACGACTCATTGCGAGCTCACAGAACAGGGCTCCGGGCAGCCGAGCGGAAATGGAGGAAAACTCGCCTCCCTGCGGACCTGGCATCCTTTCACTCCCTCCTCTCTACATTTTCCTCTTCTCTCTCTGCTGCTAAAGCCACTTTCTACCACTCTAAATTCCAAGCATCTGCCTCTAACCCTAGGAAGCTCTTTGCCACCTTCTCCTCCCTCCTGAATCCTCCTCCCCTCCCCCTCCTCCCTCTCTGCAGATGACTTCGTCAACCATTTTGAAAAGAAGGTCGACGACATCCGATCCTCGTTTGCTAAGTCAAACGACACCGCTGGTTCTGCTCACACTGCCCTACCCTGTGCTCTGACCTCTTTCTCCCCTCTCTCTCCAGATGAAATCTTGCGTCTTGTGACGGCCGGCCGCCCAACAACCTGCCCGCTTGACCCTATCCCCTCCTCTCTTCTCCAGACCATTTCCGGAGACCTTCTCCCTTACCTTACCTCGCTCATCAACTCATCCCTGACCGCTGGCTACGTCCCTTCCGTCTTCAAGAGAGCGAGAGTTGCACCCCTTCTGAAAAAACCTACACTCGATCCCTCCGATGTCAACAACTACAGACCAGTATCCCTTCTTTCTTTTCTCTCCAAAACCCTTGAACGTGCCGTCCTTGGCCAGCTCTCCCGCTATCTCTCTCAGAATGACCTTCTTGATCCAAATCAGTCAGGTTTCAAGACTAGTCATTCAACTGAGACTGCTCTTCTCTGTATCACGGAGGCGCTCCGCACTGCTAAAGCTAACTCTCTTTCCTCTGCTCTCATCCTTCTAGACCTATCGGCTGCCTTCGATACTGTGAACCATCAGATCCTCCTCTCCACCCTCTCCGAGTTGGGCATCTCCGGCGCGGCCCACGCTTGGATTGCGTCCTACCTGACAGGTCGCTCCTACCAGGTGGCGTGGCGAGAATCCGTCTCCTCACCATGTGCTCTCACCACTGGTGTCCCCCAGGGCTCTGTTCTAGGCCCTCTCCTATTCTCGCTATACACCAAGTCACTTGGCTCTGTCATAACCTCACATGGTCTCTCCTATCATTGCTATGCAGACGACACACAATTAATCTTCTCCTTTCCCCCTTCTGATGACCAGGTGGAGAATCGCATCTCTGCATGTCTGGCAGACATATCAGTGTGGATGACGGATCACCACCTCAAGCTGAACCTCGGCAAGACGGAGCTGCTCTTCCTCCCGGGAAAGGACTGCCCGTTCCATGATCTCGCCATCACGGTTGACAACTCCACTGTGTCCTCCTCCCAGAGCGCTAAGAACCTTGGCGTGATCCTGGACAACACCCTGTCGTTCTCAACTAACATCAAGGCGGTGGCCCGTTCCTGTAGGTTCATGATCTACAACATCCGCAGAGTACGACCCTGCCTCACACAGGAAGCGGCGCAGGTCCTAATCCAGGCACTTGTCATCTCCCATCTGGATTACTGCAACTCGCTGTTGGCTGGGCTCCTGCCTGTGCCATTAAACCCCTACAACTCATCCAGAACGCCGCAGCCCGTCTGGTGTTCAACCTTCCCAAGTTCTCTCACGTCACCCCGCTCCTCCGCTCTCTCCACTGGCTTCCAGTTGAAGCTCGCATCCGCTACAAGACCATGGTGCTTGCCTACGGAGCTGTGAGGGGAACGGCACCTCAGTACCTCCAGGCTCTGATCAGGCCCTACACCCAAACAAGGGCACTGCCTTCATCCACCTCTGGCCTGCTCGCCTCCCTACCACTGAGGAAGTACAGTTCCCGCTCAGCCCAGTCAAAACTGTTCGCTGCTCTGGCCCCCCAATGGTGGAACAAACTCCCTCACGACGCCAGGACAGCGGAGTCAATCACCACCTTCCGGAGACACCTGAAACCCCACCTCTTTAAGGAATACCTAGGATAGGATAAAGTAATCCTTCTCACCCCCCTTAAAAGATTTAGATGCACTATTGTAAAGTGGCTGCTCCACTGGATGTCATAAGGTGAATGCACCAATTTGTAAGTCGCTCTGGATAAGAGCGTCTGCTAAATGACTTAAATGTAAATGTCATGATTACATCTATTTCTTGAAGGGCACCAGTCCCTCCTGCATCAAAGCATCCACAACATGATGCTGCCACCCCCGTGATTCACGGTTGGGATGGTGTTCTTCAGCTTGCAAGCATCCCCTTTTTCCCTCCAAATATAACTAGTCATTATGGCCAAACAGTTCTATTTTTGTTTCATCAGACCAGAGGACTTTTCTCCAAAAAGTATGATCTTTCTCCCCAAGTGGAGTTGCAAACCGTATTCTGGCTTTTCTATGGCGGTTTTGGAGCAGTGGTTTCTTCCTTGCTGAGCGGCCTTTCAGGTTATGTCGATATAGGACTCGTTTTACTGTGAATATACAGTGCCTTGTGAAAATATTCGGCCCCCTTGAACTTTGCGACCTTTTGCCACATTTCAGGCTTCAAACATAAAGATATAAAACTGTATATTTTGTGAAGAATCAAATACAAGTGGGACACAATCATGAAGTGGAACGACATTTATTGGATATTTCAAACTTTTTTAACAAATCAAAAACTGAAAAATTGGGCGTGCAAAATTATTCAGCCCCTTTACTTTCAATCTCTCTCCAGAAGTTCAGTGAGGATCTCTGAATGATCCAATATTGACCTAAATGACTAATGATGATAAATACAATCCACCTGTGTGTAATCAAGTCTCCGTATAAATGCACCTGCACTGTGATAGTCTCAGAGGTCCGTTAAAAGTGCAGAGAGCATCATGAAGAACAAGTAAAAAACACCAGGCAGGTCCGAGATACTGTTGTGAAGAAGTTTAAAGCCGGATTTGGATACAAAAAGATTTCCCAAGCTTTAAACATCCCAAGGAGCACTGTGCAAGCGATAATATTGAAATGGAAGGAGTATCAGACCACTGCAAATCTACCAAGAACTGGCCGTCCTTCTAAACTTTCAGCTCATACAAGGAGAAGACTGATCAGAGATGCAGCCAAGAGGCCCATGATCACTCTGGATGAACTGCAGAGATCTACAGCTGAGGTGGGAGACTCTGTCCATAGGACAACAATCAGTCGTATATTGCACAAATCTGGCCTTTATGGAAGAGTGGCAAGAAGAAAGCCATTTCTTAAAGATACCATAAAAAGTGTTGTTTAAAGTTTGCCACAAGCCACCTGGGAGACACACCAAACATGTGGAAGAAGGTGCTCTGGTCAGATGAAACCAAAATTGAACTTTTTGGCAACAATGCAAAACGTTATGTTTGGCCTAAAAGCAACACCCTGAACACACCATCCCCACTGTCAAACATGGTGGTGGCAGCATCATGGTTTGGGCCTGCTTTTCTTCAGCAGGGACAGGGAAGATGGTTAAAATTGATGGGAAGATGGATGGAGCCAAATACAGGACCATTCTGGAAGAAAACCTGATGGAGTCTGCAAAAGACCTGAGACTGGGACGGAGATTTGTCTTCCAACAAGACAATGATCCAAAACATAAAGCAAAATCTACAATGGAATGGTTCAAAAATAAACATATCCAGGTGTTAGAATGGCCAAGTCAAAGTCCAGACCTGAATCCAATCGAGAATCTGTGGAAAGAACTGAAAACTGCTGTTCACAAATGCTCTCCATCCAACCTCACTGAGCTCGAGCTGTTTTGCAAGGAGGAATGGGAAAAATGTTCAGTCTCTCGATGTGCAAAACTGATAGAGATATACCCCTGAATAATTTTGCACGCCCAATTTTTCAGTTTTTGATTTGTTAAAAAAGTTTGAAATATCCAATAAATGTCGTTCCACTTCATGATTGTGTCCCACTTGTTGTTGATTCTTCACAAAAAAATACAGTTTTATATCTTTATTTTTGAAGCCTGAAATGTGGCAAAAGGTCGCAAAGTTCAAGGGGGCCGAATACTTTCGCAAGGCACTGTAGATACCTTTGTACCTGTTTCCTCCAGCATCTTCACAAGGTCCTTTGCTTATGTTCTGGGATTGATTTGCACTTTTCGCACCAAAGTACGTTCATTTCTAGGAGACAGAACATGTCTCCTTCCTGAGTGGTATGACGGCTGCATGGTTCCATGGTGTTTATACTTGCGTGCTATTGTTTGTACAGATGAATGTGGTACCGTCGGGCATTTGGAAATTGCTCCCAAGGATGAACCAGACTGTGGAGGTCTACAATTTTTTTTCTGAGGTCTTGGCTGATTTCTTTTGATTTTCCCATTATGTCAAGCAAAGAGGCACTGAGTTTGAAGGTAGGCCTTGAAATACATCCACAGGTACACCTCCAATTGAATCAAATGATGTCAATTAGCCTGTCAGAAGCTTCTAAGCCATGACATCATTTTCTGGAATTTTCCAAGCTGTTTAAAGGCACAGTCAACTTAGTGTATGTAAACTTTTGACCCGCTGGCAGTTTGATACAGTGAATTATAAGTTAAATAATCTGTCTGTAAACAATTGTTGTGTTAACAAGAAATTTGTGGAGTGGTTGAAAAACGAGTTTTAATGACTCCAACCTAAGTGTATGTAAAATTTACATACACTTAGGTTGGAGTCATTAATATATACAGTCTATATATATCAGTCTCTCGATGTGCAAAACTGATAGAGACATACCCCAAGCGACTTACAGCTGTAATCGCAGCAAAAGGTGGCGCTACAAAGTATTAACTTAAGGGGGCTGAATAATTTTGCACGCACAATTTTTCAGTTTTTGATTTGTTAAAAAAGTTTGAAATATCCAATAAATGACGTTCCACTTCATGATTGTGTCCCACTTGTTGTTGAATCTTCACAAAAAAAATACAGTTTTATATCTTTATGTTTGAAGCCTGAAATGTGGCAAAAGGTCGCAAAGTTCAAGGGGGCCGAATACTTTCGCAAGGCACTATATATATACTGCTCAAAAAGTAAAGGGAACAAGTAAAGGGAACACTAAACACCTGCTACCGGCTGGGTAGCCTAGTGGTTAGAGCGATGGACTAGTAACCGGAAGGTTGCAAGTTCAAATCTCCAAGCTGACAAGGTACAAATCTGTCCTTCTGCCCCTGAACAGGCAGTTAATCCATGTTCTGTCATTGAAAATAAGAATTTGTTCTTAACTGACTTGCCTAGTAAAATAAAGGTTAAAAAAATAAAATAAAACGTCCTAGATCTGAAAGAATGAAATATTCTTATTACATACTTTTTTTTTACATAGTTGTATGTGCTGACAACAAAATCACACAAAAATTATCAATGGAAATCAAATTTATCAACCCATGGAGGTCTGGATTTGGAGTCACACTCAAAATTAAAGTGGAAAACCACACTACAGGCTGATCCAACTTTGATGTAATGTCCTTAAAACAAGTCAAAATGAGGCTCAGTAGTGTGTGTGGCCTCCACGTGCCTGTATGACCTCCCTACAATGCCTGGGCATGCTCCTGATGAGGTGGCGGGATCTCCTCCCAGACCTGGACTAAAGCATCCGCCAACTCCTGGACAGTCTGTGGTGCAACGTGTCGTTGGTGGATGGAGCGAGACATGATGTCCCAGATGTGCTCAATTGGATTCAGGTCTGGGGAATGGGCGGGCCAGTCCATAGCATCAATGCCTTCCTCTTGCTGACACACTCCAGCCACATGAGGTCTAGCATTGTCTTGCATTAGGAGGAACCCAGGGCCAACCGCACCAGCATATGGTCTCACAAGGGGTCTGAGGATCTCATCTCGGTACCTAATGGCAGTCAGGCTACCTCTGGCGAGCACATGGAGGGCTGTGCGGCCCCCAAAAGAAATGTCACCCCACACCATGACTGACCCACCGCCAAACCGGTCATGCTGGACGATGTTGCAAGCAGCAGAATGTTCTCCACGGCATCTCCAGACTCTGTCACGTCTGTCACATGTGCTCAGTGTGAACCTGCTTTCATCTGTGAAGAGCACAGGGCGCCAGTGGCGAATTTGCCAATCTTGGTGTTCTCTGGCAAATGCCAAACGTCCTGCACAGTGTTGGGCTGTAAGCACAACCCCCACCTGTGGACGTCGGGCCCTCATACCACCCTCATGGAGTCTGTTTCTGACCTTTTGAGCAGACACATGCACATTTGTGGCCTGCTGGAGGTCATTTTGCAGGGCTCTGGCAGTGCTCCTCCTGCTCCTCCTTGCACAAAGGCGGAGGTAGCGGTCCTGCTGCTGGGTTTTTGCCCTCCTACGGCCTCCTCCACGTCTCCTGATGTACTGGCCTGTCTCCTGATAGCGCCTCCGTGCTCTGGACACTACGCTGACAGACACAGCAAATCTTCTTGCCACAGCTCGCATTGATGTGCCATCCTGGATGAGCTGCACTACCTGAGCCACTTGTGTGGGTTGTAGACTCCGTCTCATGCTACCACTAGAGTGAAAGCACCGCCAGCATTCAAAAGTGACCAAAACATCAGCCAGGAAGCATAGGAACTGAAAAGTGGTCTGTGGTCACCACCTGCCGAACCACTCCTTTATTGGGGGTGTCTTGCTAATTGCCTATAATTTCCACCTGTTGTCTATTCCATTTGCACAACAGCATGTGGAATTTATTGTCAATCAGTGTTGCTTCCTAAGTGGACAGTTTGATTTCACAGAAGTGTGATTGACTTGGAGTTACATTGTGTTGTTTAAGTGTTCCCTTTATTTTTTGGAGCAGTGTATATATATATATATATATATATATATATATATATATATATATATATATGTATGTATGTATAAAAACAAAAACATAGATAATAAACACTGAGTAGCAGCAGCTTTAAAAATGTAAATGCAAATAGTCTGGGTAACCATTTGATTAACTGTTTGGTTGTCTTGTGGCTTGGGGAAGAAGCTGCTAAGGAGACTTTTGGACCTATACTTGGCACTGCAGTACCACACCAACAAAATAACATGTCTCTTCTCTACCCCCCTCTCTCTTCTGACTTCTGACTCTCTCTCCTATTCATGTTTGACCCATCACCCTCACAGCCCCCTACAGCGTGAGAAACCTGAGCGAGTCCTCTCTCACCCAGTATGAGCTGGATAGTAAGTCCTCACAGGCCTGCCTGCGTCTCACACACTCTGTCTCACACACTCTGTCTCACACACACTGTCTCACTGCTGATGAAACAGTCTGACTCACTGCTGATGAAACACAATCTGTCTCACTGCTGATGAAACTCAATCTGTCTCACTGCTGATGAAACTCAATCTTTCTCACTGCTGATGAAACTCAATCTGTCTCACTGCTGATGAAACTCAATCCGTCTCACTGCTGATAAAACTCAATATGTCTCACTGCTGATGAAACACATACTGAACAGCACAGTGCCCTAGTGCTGGTAGTTAAACACACATACACATTCACACCACACACAATTTAGTTATAAAGCAGAAATAAGTTACTCGGTGTGTTATCTGTAGCCATGTATATGATACAGTCCGCTGCTTTGAGTTGGAGTCATGAGGAAATGTATATGATACAGTCCGCTGCTTTGAGTTGGAGTCATGAGGAAATGTATATGATACAGTCAGCTGCCTTGAGTTGGAGTCATGAGGAAATGTATATGATACAGTCCGCTGCTTTGAGTTGGAGTCATGAGGAAATGTATATGATACAGTCAGCTGCCTTGAGTTGGAGTCATGAGGAAATGTATATGATACAGTCAGCTGCTTTGAGTTGGAGTCATGAGGAAATGTATATGATACAGTCAGCTGCCTTGAGTTGGAGTCATGAGGAAATGTATATGATACAGTCAGCTGCCTTGAGTTGGAGTCATGAGGAAATGTATATGATACAGTCAGCTGCCTTGAGTTGGAGTCATGAGGAAATGTATATGATACAGTCAGCTGCCTTGAGTTGGAGTCATGAGGAAATGTATATGATACAGTCAGCTGCCTTGAGTTGGAGTCATGAGGAAATGGAAAGTGAAAGTAAGTCTAATGGAGTTGTTGCCACATGCTTTGTTTGTCTGTTCTGACAGTGTGCTCAAACAGACCCCTACATGAGCCCTGATTTAAAGACTCTCTGTCTATGTGGTTGCATTGTATTTTCAATAGGAATTGCTGGTAGATTTACTTGTCCATTCTAAGTCTCATGAGCTCATGAACTTGTATTTGTTTTGTTAAGCAGCACAAAGCCAGACGGTCACATATTTCAGGGTATTGCTTTCCAGTACGCAATAACAACTCAATTACATCCTTGGATAGACTCCAACTGCTGTATAAGACATTTATTTGAACAAAATCAACAAATGTATTTTCTGGCATGTATTAGTCGCCCCCACAAAATAGTTTTCTAACCTCTGGGTCCTTTCTGGTTAAATAAAAGTGAAATTAAATATTGTGCTGGGTTGTTGGTTAATGTCAGTGTTGTTCTTTGTTCCCCAGACCTGAGCAAACACAAGCGCTATGAGATCAGGATGAGTGTGTATAACGCCGTGGGGGAGGGACCAACCAGCACACCACAGGAAGTGTTTGTAGGAGAAGCAGGTAAGTTGCACAGTGAGGGAGTGAGGTTACACACACACACACACACACACACACACACACACACACACACACACACACACACACACACACACACACACACACACACACACACACAATCTATCTCTCTCTTTCTCTCTGCTTTTCTTGTCATTTCAATCATCACCTCAACGGAGGACCTGAATAGTAGAACTATAGACTATCTGACCTCCCTGAACAGGAGAACTATAGAGTATCTGACCTCCCTGAACAGGAGAACTATAGACTATCTGACCTCCCTGAACAGGAGAACTATAGACTATCTGACCTCCCTGAACAGTAGAACTATAGACTATCTGACCTCCCTGAACAGGAGAACTATAGACTATCTGACCTCCCTGAACAGGAGAACTATAGACTATCTGACCTCCCTGAACAGGAGAACTATAGACTATCTGACCTCCCTGAACAGTAGAACTATAGACTATCTGACCTCCCTGAACAGGAGAACTATAGACTATCTGACCTCCCTGAACAGGAGAACTATAGACTATCTGACCTCCCTGAACAGGAGAACTATAGACTATCTGACCTCCCTGAACAGTAGAACTATAGACTATCTGACCTCCCTGAACAGGAGAACTATAGACTATCTGACCTCCCTGAACAGGAGAACTATAGACTATCTGACCTCCCTGAACAGGAGAACTATAGACTATCTGACCTCCTTGAACAGTACAACTATAGACCATCTGACCTCCCTGAAGGCAGGGGGATTATTCTGCTTGTCAAGCTGCTTTTGGCAAACATCTATTGAATTGGTACCATTAAGTTCATTCAGGTTTCAGGATACATTCGCTTTTCTTAAATCCCCATGTCTTTGACTGTGAGAGCCTGGGAGTGTACAGTGAGGATGGTTTTCCCTGTTCTCAGCCAAACAGCTACCAGTTGCTTGATTTTTCATCTTGATTTTTTCACAGTACCCACCGCCCCACCTCAGAACGTGGCCATCAATCAGCAACGGCCACCCAGCTGGACGTGACGTGGGAGCCTCCTCCATTAGACTCTCAGAACGGAGACATCCAGGGATACAAGGTGAAGAGGAGGGTTTCACAAGGATGGAGTTACCATAGAATTCTTATCATTTAAATAATTCCAATCGAAGTCATTCAAATGTAATGGCAGTTACACATGTTTGCTTCTCTTTAATCCGAGTGGGATTTAAAGGCCATCTTTGCTGTGGGTAAGATGTGTCTGTTCTCCATATCTCCTCCTACTTCTCCCTCCAGGTGTACTTCTGGGAGATCCAGCACAAGAATGAGACGGAGAGACTGCGCACCCTGTTCCTGCCAGAGGGAGGGGTCAAGCTGAAGAACCTGACTGGATACACCACCTACATGATCAGTGTGGCCCTCTTCAACGCAGCAGGGGACGGGCCCCGAAGCCCACCAACCAGGGGCCTTACACAACAGGCTGGTAAGGGTGGGACACACACAGATACACACACACAGGAGCTGTCTATCTTAAAATGAAAAGAAAGCAATTCTATTGACTCAAATTCCTCCTCCAACTCCCACAAACCATCCAGGGATTTCTATCTGTGAGCTTTTATACAATGCACCTAATTGTTGCTGTCAGCATGCCAAGCCAGGAATGTTAGAAACCACACAGCATAAACATCAGTTACCTTTCAATTTCCTCTTTCAGTCTCTTGACTCATCCGCTGGTTCCCTGGACAGTCATGTTTGGTATAAATGGTATGAAAATGTTTAGAGGCTAAAAGTTATTTCTTTCTCGAAGCTCCTTCCTGTGGTTTCTTGGAAATGCCTTGTCTCTGGCTCAGTGTTCTAAATAGCAACAGAAGACAGTCACCAGATAGTTTTTCCCTCCAAAGGTCTTCCTCCCTCCCTTCTGAACAGTCACTGTAGAAATGTGTGTTTCATCTGATCCCCTCGTAAAAAGGAAAATGTTTGCAGTTTTCTGTGTTTGATATCTCAAGAGGGAGTGGAGGGGTGTAAGTGGGTGGTAGATACAGAGGGCTCTAGCATTTTTGGTGGAAAAGACAGAAGCAGGTGACAAGCGTGTTGAGGAGTAGAGATGCACAGGACTGGTAGCAGGAGGCTCATCACACAATGAAGCCTGTTTTTCACAGGACTGATAGCAGAAGGCTCATCACACAAATGAGAGATGTTTTGGATGTACTGTGTTAGTGTCACAAGCTCATCTATGGCACTGTAGCCTATAGGCACTGGAGGCTGATGATTTGATGGCTGTCATGGGGATAGAAAATGACTAAAAACAAACAACATATCCTAAATTGTTTTTGCAATGTCTTTCCAATCTTCAAAATAGAAATCATAACTCAAATTGTCCTGTGTTCTGAGGTCATCATAAAAAGGCTGTCAAAGTACACAATCCAAGATGTAGCACTACTGTCTATGGCCCCTAACCCTTAACATTTGACCCCTAACCTCTGACCTGTGTGTCCTCTGTACTCCAGCCCCCAGCGCTCCCAGCTTCATCCACTTCAGTGAGCTGACTACCACGTCGGTCAACGTGTCCTGGGGTGAGCCCACCTACCCCAACGGCATTCTAGAGGGCTACCGGCTGGTCTACGAGCCCTGCACCCCTGTTGACGGTAAGACACCCACCTCGTCATGTCCCACATCTCACATATGACAATTCACAATGAATGCACATTTCTGAATATGCATCCCAAATGACACCCCATTTCCTATGTAGTGCACTATTTTTGCCCTATATAGAGAGTAGATTGTCATTTGGGACACATGCTCAGTCTCACTGTCTGTGGCTAAACATCAACGATCCAAATAACTTAACTACATTGAAAACAACATTTTTTTCATTACTGAATGAGTGGTGGCCTTCATTTCGTGTGTTGACACCAAATAACATGCTGAATAATTTGATAATGTTACTGTGTTAACCCTTTTCATTCATTTCCCATGTATGTCCCAACAACTGTTGGACTGTGCCTATGTCAGTGTGTGTGTTTTTGTGTGTTTCATGTTGTTCCAATCCATTCTCTGGGTATTAGCCCCATTTTAAATGTGGTGTGTTTGTCTAGAATCTTCCGTGGCCTGTGCCGACTGTCTTCACTCCCCCTCCCCCCCAGGCGTCAGTAAGATAGTGACGGTGGACGTCAAAGGGGCCCCGTTCTGGATGAAGATCAAGGACCTGGCTGATGGGGTGACCTACAACTTCAGGATCCGGGCCAAGACGTTCACCTACGGGCCTGAGGTGGAGGCTAACATCACCATGGGGCCTGGGGAAGGTTTGTCTCCCTTTGGCTGTGCTTATAGTTCACTGAGGCCCAGATTCTAACTTGCAAAATGCCCCCTTTTGTTAAATGTATTTAACTAGGCAAGTGAGTTAAGAACAAATTCTTATTTACAATGACGTCCTAGGAACAGTGGGTTACCTGCCTTGTTCAGGGGCAGAACAGCAGATTTTTACCTTGTCAGCTCGGGGATTTGATCTAGCAACCTTTCGGCTACTGGTCCAACCCTCTAACCACAAGGTTACCTGCCGCCCCACTTAGCTCAACATTCTGTGCAAATCTTCAATTAACATCAATGAATGATTAACAAATGTCAGAGTGTGCTGGTCTCAATTTAAGATTAGGCCCTGAATGTGCCATAATATTTTTGAAAGTATATTGAGGCTGCCTGACCCTATAACCTTTCTCTAACCGTTGACCCCACGCAGGAGCCCCGGGCCCCCCTGGAGAGCCTTTCATCTCCCGGTACGGCTCAGCTCTTACCATCCACTGGTCCAACGGTGACCCCGGGAGTTCGCCTATCACACACTACGTCATCGAGGCCAGACCTTCAGGTATATACACCCAACACATGACATACTGGACACCACTGCTTGACGTATTCTTTTTAGCTTCTAGTGGATCTAAGAGCCTCAGCAGTGCATCTGCAGTGAACCCTGTCCTGGTTCACATACTGGACACTTCCAGATTGATTCACGTTTCACATTCTTTCCAATCATGCCATCTCTTAGCCCGGCCTGATACTTGCTTGGACAGGAATAATCTGTCTAAGATTAGAGTGTCAATGTGTTTCCACAGATGGTGATGCTCATTATCTATTCTTTTAATGGAGTATTGATTGAGGTGCAGCAGAGCTTGAGACGTAGTATCACGTTTCATCTGTGATTGGGAAAGGGGGGAACGGGGATACCTAGTCAGTTGCACAACTGAATGCATTCAACTGAAATGTGTCTTCCGCATTTAACCTAACCCCTCTAAATCATAGGGGGCTGCCTTAATCGACGTCCACGTCATTGGTGCACAGGGACAGCCGTACAGAGGGAATACATGGATGATGGATGTAGGGAGGGAGGCACAGAGGGAGGAATGGATTTCACTATCAGTTGGGGGCACTAAGCCCCAGATGTTGAGAGTATGGGACTGACTGACATGGTGGGAAACCCAATTAGGCAGCAGAGGCTTAGCTTCGTATGGATTACATTGATCTCCCTAGAGCAGGGCTATTCAACCTTATGGTTTTCTGTTCTACCTGATATTTAATTTCACACTCCTTGTGTCCCAAGTCTAAATCAGTCCCTGACCAGAGGGGAACAATGGGACAAATGAAGGTCCAGAGATTAGTTTTGGGGCCTTAGAGGATGATTAGGATGCCACAAACACATACCCCTAAACCCCAACCCCCTTGACCCTCTTTCTTATCCTAATATCCTGCCACTGTCCAAGTGACCCTGCCCCTAACCACATAAGTAGGACTAGTCAGCTCTTCTTGTTACTAGTGCACAGTCTGTCATAGTCAGGAAAAAGTGCTGAAAAACTATCTTCACTTCTTCACTACTGACATAAACGTTACATAAACTCTGGTGTTGGCTGATGTTCTTGAGCATTCCATGAACGCTGTCAAACTCCAAATAATATTTATGGTTATTAGCACTTAGCCCTTATGGATTCTGGCAGCCATTGCAAAAGGAAACATGAAACATCGCATAATAGACCCTCTTGTGAATCATACCTAGCCATGTTTTAGATCCGTTTTTGTACCTCTCAAAGACCAGAGAGCCCCATATGGAAGCTGTAAAATATATAACTTGCATAATGTGTATGTGGTATGAGTTACCTTGGACATTGTCAGATTGTTTTCATACTATAGGCTTTTAAATAAGCTTTTATATCAATGAGTCTGGTTTACCACTATGTTTTGTCATGTCTGATTACTACTCATTGAAATACATTCTACTTCTTCTACTCTGCCAACAGATGAGGGCTTGTGGGATATCTTGATCAAGGACATCCCAAAGGAAGTGACGTCATACGCCTTCAACATGGACATTCTGAAGCAAGGGGTTAGTTATGACTTCCGGGTTATTGGCGTGAACGACTATGGCTACGGGTCTCCTAGTCCACCCTCAGCCTCCATATCTGGTGAGTTATTTCATATATCTACAGTATGTCCCAGATGTCACCCTATTCCCTAGTACACTACTTCTGGCCAGGGCTCATAGGGGTGTCATTTGAGGGACACACAAGCCATTGAGCTTGAGGTTTTCATGTTAATCAATGACAATATTACTTCATTATATAGAATATAAGACTAATCAGTATAACATAAATGTACCGCAGTCATTTTCAGATGCTACCTTTGCATCAGTGCTCCCTGTCCTTGTGTTTAGTCCAGTTGTTATATGTGTTCTTCTCCTCCAGCCAAAAAGGTGGCGCCATTCTACGAGGAGTGGTGGTTCTTGGTGGTGGTGGCCCTGGTAGGTCTTATCTTCATCCTCCTTCTGGTCTTCATCCTCATCATCAGAGGACAGAGCAAGAAGTACGCCAAGAAATCTGACTCAGGTGAGAGGCAGAGACGAAGATGTCATTGACCTGATATTACTAGGCAACAAGCTATTTGTTATGGTTATGGTTTGGTTTTGGGTAGTATGGAGAGAGGGAGGGAGGGAGAGTGAGTGATAGAGAGAGGGAGAGGAAAGAGGGGAAATGAGAGAGATCTATAGAGGAGGAGTATATTAGAGGAGGAGTATAGTAGAGGGGGAGTATACTAGAGGAGGAGTATAGTAGAGGAGGAGTATAGTAAAGGAGGAGTATAATAGAGGAGGAGTATAGTAGAGGAGGAGTATAGTAGAGGAGGAGTATAGTAGAGGGGGAGTATAGTAGAGGAGGAGTATAGTAGAGGAGCAGTATATCAGAGGGGGAGTATAGTAGAGGAGGAGTATAGTAGAGGAGGAGTATAGTAGAGGAGGAGTATAGTAGAGGAACAGTATAGTAGAGGAAGAGTGTAGTAGAGGAGGAGTGTAGTAGAGGGGGAGTATAGTAGAGGGGGAGTATAGTAGAGGAGGAGTATAGTAGAGGGGCAGTATAGTAGAGGAGGAGTATAGTAGTATAGTAGAGGAGGAGTATAGTAGATAGTAGAGGAGGAGTATAGTAGAGGAGGAGTATAGTAGAGGAGGAGTATAGTAGAAGGCCTACAGTATCTATTCTGCTACTCTCTGAAATTAGCAGGTATTTCCTCTGGCTCAACACGTATCTCTGCTGTGTGGCACTGTCAGTGCCAGTCTGGTTCACGGGCACTCCTGCCAGGGTAGGGCATCCAGCGGGTCACTGCCCATGTTTCTGACTGACAGACGAAACACAAGAGGTCCTTTCTTCCCTTCTCCATCGCTTCCCTTTATTCTCTGCTCTCTCACACAAAGATACTCTCACAGACCCCCTGTAACTCCCTCATGGAATACTGGACCAGTCCTAGTTAACAGATCAGCTTGTTAGTGTGACTGCAAATAGAGTGACTATTTGCAGAATGACAGCTTTGCTCCCAGATGTCTTTGGAGGGGTCTGGTATATCAGGGGGGTAGTTGATGTTTGGACCTTTGGGTTCTCGTAGATTCCTACTTCACTCATAGGCAGGGAATATATTATCATACTGTAGACCCAGGCCCAATAGAGTCTGCTGATCAAAGCTCTCGCTAAGAAGTGGTAGGTCAGAAGGTAGATCAGAGAAGTAACAACACAAATCAGTTTTAAATCAGCATCTTTACATCAACATCAGCTGATAAGGCTATTGACCTAGACTAAAACGTGGGTTTTAGTTTAGGTTTAAAGGCTGTGTTTTGGTTGAATATTGTGGAATTTATCATCAGTGTTTAGATGCCTGGCTTCAATCGCCTAATATTTTTATTTTTTTATTTTTTTTATTTCACCTTTATTTAACCAGGTAGGCTAAGTTCTCATTTGCAACTGCGACCTGGCCAAGATAAAGCATAGCAGTGTGAACAGACAACACAGAGTTACACATGGAGTAAACAATTAACAAGTCAATAACACAGTAGAAAAAAATGGGCAGTCTATATACAATGTGTGCAAAAGGCATGAGGAGGTAGGCGAATAATACAATTTTGCAGATTAACACTGGAGTGATAAATGATCAGATGGTCATGTACAGGTAGAGATATTGGTGTGCAAAAGAGCAGAAAAGTAAATAAATAAAAAAACAGTATAAAAACAGTATGGGAATGAGGTAGGTGAAAATGGGTGGGCTATTTACCAATAGACTATGTACAGCTGCAGCGATCGGTTAGCTGCTCGGATAGCTGATGTTTGAAGTTGGTGAGGGAGATAAAAGTCTCCAACTTCAGCGATTTTTGCAGTTCGTTCCAGTCACAGGCAGCAGAGTACTGGAACGAAAGGCGGCCAAATGAGGTGTTGGCTTTAGGGATGATCAGTGAGATACACCTGCTGGAGCGCGTGCTACGGATGGGTGTTGCCATCGTGACCAGTGAACTGAGATAAGGCAGAGCTTTACCTAGCATGGACTTGTAGATGACCTGGAGCCAGTGGGTCTGGCGACGAATATGTAGCGAGGGCCAGCCGACTAGAGCATACAAGTCGCAGTGGTGGGTGGTATAAGGTGCTTTGGTGACAAAACGGATGGCACTGTGATAGACTGCATCCAGTTTGCTGAGTAGAGTGTTGGAAGCCATTTTGTAGATGACATCGCCGAAGTCGAGGATCGGTAGGATAGTCAGTTTTACTAGGGTAAGCTTGGCGGCGTGAGTGAAGGAGGCTTTGTTGCGGAATAGAAAGCCGACTATTGATTTGATTTTCGATTGGAGATGTTTGATGTGAGTCTGGAAGGAGAGTTTGCAGTCTAGCCAGACACCTAGGTACTTATAGATGTCCACATATTCAAGGTCGGAACCATCCAGGGTGGTGATGCTAGTCGGGCGTGCGGGTGCAGGCAGCGATCGGTTGAAAAGCATGCATTTGGTTTTACTCGCGTTTAAGAGCAGTTGGAGGCCACGGAAGGAGTGCTGTATGGCATTGAAGCTCGTTTGGAGGTTAGATAGCACAGTGTCCAATGACGGGCCGAAAGTATATAGAATGGTGTCGTCTGCGTAGAGGTGGATCAGGGAATCGCCCGCAGCAAGAGCAACATCATTGATATATACAGAGAAAAGAGTCGGCCCGAGAATTGAACCCTGTGGCACCCCCATAGAGACTGCCAGAGGACCGGACAGCATGCCCTCCGATTTGACACACTGAACTCTGTCTGCAAAGTAATTGGTGAACCAGGCAAGGCAGTCATCCGAAAAACCGAGGCTATTGAGTCTGCCGATAAGAATATGGTGATTGACAGAGTCGAAAGCCTTGGCGAGGTTGATGAAGACGGCTGCACAGTACTGTCTTTTATCGATGGCGGTTATGATATCGTTTAGTACCTTGAGTGTGGCTGAGGTGCACCCGTGACCGGCTCGGAACCCAGATTGCACAGCGGAGAAGGTACGGTGGGATTCGAGATGGTCAGTGACCTGTTTGTTGACTTGGCTTTCGAAGACCTTAGATAGGCAGGGCAGGATGGATATAGGTCTATAGCAGTTTGGGTCCAGGGTGTCTCCCCCTTTGAAGAGGGGGATGACTGCGGAAGCTTTCCAATCCTTGGGGATCTCAGACGATATGAAAGAGAGGTTGAACAGGCTGGTAATAGGGGTTGCGACAATGGCGGCAGATAGTTTCAGAAATAGAGGGTCCAGATTGTCAAGCCCAGCTGATTTGTACGGGTCCAGGTTTTGCAGCTCTTTCAGAACATCTGCTATCTGGATTTGGGTAAAGGAGAACCTGGAGAGGCTTGGGCGAGGAGCTGCGGGGGGCGGAGCTGTTGGCAGAGGTTGGAGTAGCCAGGCGGAAGGCATGGCCAGCCGTTGAGAAGTGCTTATTGAAGTTTTCGATAATCATGGATTTATCGGTGGAGACCGTGTTACCTAGCCTCAGTGCAGTGGGCAGCTGGGAGGAGGTGCTCTTGTTCTCCATGGACTTCACAGTGTCCCAGAACTTTTTGGAGTTGGAGCTACAGGATGCAAACTTCTGCCTGAAGAAGCTGGCCTTAGCTTTCCTGACTGACTGCGTGTATTGGTTCCTGACTTCCCTGAACAGTTGCATATCACGGCTATTCGATGCTATTGCAGTCCGCCACAGGATGTTTTTGTGCTGGTCGAGGGCAGTCAGGTCTGGAGTGAACCAAGGGCTGTATCTGTTCTTGGTTCTGCATCTTTGAACGGAGCATGCTTATCTAAAATGGTGAGGAAGTTACTTTTAAAGAATGACCAGGCATCCTCAACTGACGGGATGAGGTCAATGTCCTTCCAGGATACCCGGGCCAGGTCGATTAGAAAGGCCTGCTCACAGAAGTGTTTTAGGGAGCGTTTGACAGTGATGAGGGGTGGTCGTTTGACTGCGGCTCCGTGGCGGATACAGGCAATGAGGCAGTGATCGCTGAGATCCTGGTTGAAGACAGCGGAGGTGTATTTGGAGGGCCAGTTGGTCAGGATGACGTCTATGAGGGTGCCCTTGTGTACAGAGTTAGGGTTGTACCTGGTGGGTTCCTTGATGATTTGAGTGAGATTGAGGGCATCTAGCTTACATTGTAGGACTGCCGGGGTGTTAAGCATATCCCAGTTTAGGTCACCTAACAGAACAAACTCTGAAGCTAGATGGGGGCGATAAATTCACAAATGGTGTCTAGGGCACAGCTGGGAGCTGAGGGAGGTCGGTAGCAGGCGGCAACAGTGAGAGACTTATTTCTAGAGAGAGTAATTTTCAAAATTAGTAGTTCGAACTGTTTGGGTATGGACCTGGAAAGTATGACATTACTTTGCAGGCTATCTCTGCAGTAGACTGCAACTCCGCCCCCTTTGGCAGTTCTATCTTGACGGAAGATGTTATAGTTGGGTATGGAAATCTCTGCATTTTTGGTGGCCTTCCTGAGCCAGGATTCAGACACAGCAAGGACATCAGGGTTAGCAGAGTGTGCTAAAGCAGTGAGTAAAACAAACTTAGGGAGGAGGCTTCTGATGTTGACATGCATAAAACCAAGGCTTTTTCGATCACAGAAGTCAACAAATGAGGGTACCTGGGGACATGCAGGGCCTGGGTTTACCTCCACATCACCCGCGGAACAGAGAAGGAGTAGTATGAGGGTGCGGCTAAAGGCTATCAAAACTGGTCGCCTAGAGCGTTGGGGGCAGAGGATAAGAGGAGCAGGTTTCTGGGCATGGTAGAATATATTCAGGGCATAATGCGCAGACAGGGGTATGGTGGGGTGCGGGTACAGCGGAGGTAAGCCCAGGCACTGGGTGATGATGAGAGAGGTTGTATCTCTGGACATGCTGGTTGTAATGGGTGAGGTCACCGCATGTGTGGGAGGTGGGACAAAGGAGGTAACAGGGGTATGCAGAGTGGATCTAGGGGCTCCATTGTGAACTAAAACAATGATAACTAAATACTATATACTGGCGATGACATCATTATGGAATCGTTCCAGTCACTCCTCTAGTTTCTATAGAACTCAGTAGTAACATTAGTAGTGGTAGAGTACATAACAGAATATTATGAATAACATACATCCATGATTCATCCTCTAGTGTTTCTATACAACTCATAGTGTACGTGCAAAATGGCACCCTATTCCCTATGTGGTGCACTTCTTTTGACAAGGGCCTATATAAGGAATATGGAGCCATTTGGGGCACAGCCATACAGTAGTAAAAGTACTAGAGTGGGCTACATGACATACAGCATCACTAACCTCCAACTGCCTGTCCGTCCGTCCCTCTGGCCTGTAGTCACAGTGTCTCCCTATGTGTGTTCATCAGGGAACAACTCCAACTGTAATGCCCTGACCCATGGAGATATGGTCAGCCTGGACGAAGGACGCTTCCCCGCCCTGGAACTCAACAACCGACGGCTGTCTGTCAAGAACTCCTTCTGCCGTAAGAACGGTGTCTATACCAGGTCAGTAACCAGCCATGGCCACACCAAGAACATGTCTCTAGCTATGGCCACACCAAGAACATGCCTCTAGCTATGGCCACACCAAGAACATGTCTCTAGCTATGGCCACACCAAGAACATGCCTCCAGCTATGGCCACACCAAGAACATGTCTCTAGCTATGGCCACACCAAGAACATGCCTCTAGCTATGGCCACACCAAGAACATGCCTCTAGCTATGACCACACCAAGAACATGTCTCTAGCTATGGCCACACCAAGAACATGTCTCTAGCTATGGCCACACCAAGAACATGGCTCTAGCTATGACCACACCAAGAACATGTCTCTAGCTATGGCCACACCAAGAACATGTCTCTAGCTATGGCCACACCAAGAACATGGCTCTAGCTATGGCCACACCAAGAACATGTCTCTAACTATGGCCACACCAAGAACATGCCTCTAGCTATGGCCACACCAAGAACATGCCTCTAGCTATGGCCACACCAAGAACATGTCTCTAGCTATGGCCACACGAAGACCATGCCTCTAGCTATGGCCACACGAAGAACATGCCTCTAGCTATAGCCACACCAAGAACATGCCTCTAGCTATGGCCACACCAAGAACATGTCTCTAGCTATGGCCACACCAAGAACATGTCTCTAGCTATGGCCACACCAAGAACATGGCTCTAGCTATGGCCACACCAAGAACATGTCTCTAACTATGGCCACACCAAGAACATGCCTCTAGCTATGGCCACACCAAGAACATGCCTCTAGCTATGGCCACACCAAGAACATGTCTCTAGCTATGGCCACACCAAGAACATGTCTCTAGCTATGGCCACACCAAGAACATGCCTCTAGCTATGGCCACACCAAGAACATGTCTCTAGCTATGGCCACACCAAGAACATGCCTCTAGCTATGGCCACACCAAGAACATGTCTCTAGCTATGGCCACACCAAGAACATGCCTCTAGCTATGGCCACACCAAGAACATGTCTCTAGCTATGGCCACACCAAGAACATGCCTCTAGCTATGGCCACACCAAGAACATGCCTCTAGCTATGGCCACACCAAGAACATGTCTCTAGCTATGGCCACACCAAGAACATGCCTCTAGCTATGGCCACACCAAGAACATGTCTCTAGCTATGGCCACACCAAGAACATGCCTCTAGCTATGGCCACACCAAGAACATGCCTCTAGCTATGGCCACACCAAGAACATGTCTCTAGCTATGGCCACACCAAGAACATGCTTCTAGCTATGGCCACACCAAGAACATGCCTCTAGCTATGGCCACACCAAGAACATGCCTCTAGCTATGGCCACACCAAGAACATGTCTCTAGCTATGGCAACACCAAGAACATGCCTCTAGCTATGGCCACACCAAGAACATGCCTCTAGTTATGGACACACCAAGAACATGCCTCTAGCTATGGCCACACCAAGAACATGCCTCTAGCTATGGCCACACCAAGAACATGCCTCTAGCTATGGCCACACCAAGAACATGTCTCTAGCTATGGCCACACCAAGAACATGTCTCTAGCTATGGCCACACGAAGACCATGCCTCTAGCTATGGCCACACGAAGAACATGCCTCTAGCTATAGCCACACCAAGAACATGCCTCTAGCTATGGCCACACCAAGAACATGCCTCTAGCTATGGCCACACCAAGAACATGCCTCTAGCTATGGCCACACCAAGAACATGTCTCTAGCCATGGCCACACCAAGAACAGGATCATGTTGTCATCTAGAGACAAATGTATGTATTTTCCAAGCTATAGCACACCATTTGTTACATACAGCATGTTTTTAAAGGATCAAATAGTTTGGTCTGCTTCGTATTTTCATTTTTGCCATGGAAAAAATATTGCGATACTGGTATAATCCCATGCCCTACTTGGCATGTAAACAAATGTCTTTACATTACCTTGAGTTGACACTTTTACTCATTGCACCTTTAAATTGACTGGTTTGAATATGTTTTTGACAATACTGTATAGTTACAATGCTAAGTATTATGGTACTGCGTTTATCATTATTGAGAAAACACTATGGCTGTGTCTGAAATGTGACTTGCCTACCGCTTACTAAAACTACATACTGTGTACTAATCGTACTACATACTATTTAGAATGTCCTGTTTAGTAAAAACGTGTGCAGTAAGCAGCAAATATCAACATAATCAACATAATCCATACTGTTCCCCGCTATTCATTTGTTTTTGTAGAGTGCGTCCCTTATTATAAATATCAGTTGTTGTCAGACGCAGTGGGTGTGAAAAGACCATTCTCCTCCTCAAAAGTGTGCAGGGAATTCTATAAATGAAAGCCGAAATAAGTATTACAGTCAGGCATAAAGTAAAAGTAAACTCAATTTCCAAAATTTCACGTATTATAAAATGTTCTATTTTTGCATACCCTAAATTCCAAAAATGTAGAACGCCCGTATGGGTATTTGGACATCGCCTATGACTTGAATCATGCATGGAGAAGTCCAACTAAGGCCGATGGATGGAACAGACTTTTTGCTGTGATGGAATGTATACTCTCCTATTAACCCTATATTTCCACTGTAAAACACAAAGAGAATGTCTGCTTTCTTATGATGCAGTATATTCCAGGCATGGGTTCAAATACTTTTCAAAAACTTTAAGCTTTTGCTTTAGCTGGCTTGCACTCAAAAAAAAGGCTAGATTAAATTCAACCCAGTGCTGGGTAAATAGTGGACAGAACAAACGTTGGGTTATTTGAACCCAGCCAGTTGGGTTATTGAGCTGTGATCCGGAGGCATGACTGAGTAAGGGCGTAGCTTTCAGCTATTTCATTTTGGCCACCCGTGAGAGTAAATGTAATTCCGATTCATCTGTTGTGTTGTATTGTCAGCACATGTTAAGATGACGCCCCATAGAACGGAAGAAAAGATGGCGCGACACAAAGAAGGGTGTGAGGTTCAAACTGTGAAATACAAACCAAGTAATTTCTCTTATGAGTCAAGTACAGGACAGATAATTGCTTGTTACG
This sequence comes from Oncorhynchus nerka, assembly GCF_034236695.1. NCBI lineage: Eukaryota > Metazoa > Chordata > Actinopteri > Salmoniformes > Salmonidae > Oncorhynchus > Oncorhynchus nerka. The sequence continues at coordinate 10,235,507 of NC_088423.1, read as the reverse complement.
CTCCTAAAAAACGTGAGCAGGCGATGGATGGTGAACTGGAAAAGATCATTCTCCTGACAGAAGTGAAGAGTAAGAACCTGCGCTGACAGGTGAGGTGAAGGCTTCCAGGCCTTACCCTGATGATCAGGAAAATGCCCAAGATGACTCTGGCCCAGAGGCAGTACGATTCATGGAGAAAGTGGATCCATGCCTTTTGGCTTATCCGTTTGTCAGTTTGTGGTGTTAGGCTGGGTTCTGTCAATATGGTCAAAGTCTAGATTTTTTGTGTGTCTGCTGCCCAGAGGGAGAGAGGGCTACACGTTTCACGACTCGGGACAAAAGCTGTATCCTGCTTTGCTCTTTGGAGTGCAGCTGAAAGGAGTGATAACTGGGGTGGTGTTGAGATGGATCTACTGAAGTTGAGGATCCCCGGTGTCTGTGATACATGCCATTTGGTGCAATGCAGACCTAGTGGCAAGCTTGAGACTGAGGAGACCCTTTCTGATCTTCTGAGTTTTGATGCAGAATGCTTCCCGGATAAGTCATGCTAGGGTATTTAAATTATCCTGTGACAGTTTTTGTTCCAAACTAGGGCTGACCCCATTTAGTCGACTGGTCGAATGCTTGGTCGAGATTTTTTTAGTCAGCAATGGCAAAGCAATTATGGCACACGAGACACCTGTGTGATTCATTAGTCTGAGTGGACTAATCCATTGTGGAGGCAAAGGGGATGGCACACCAGTTTCACCAGTAGTACATTTACCCTTAATTCCCATTATTTATAATCTACGTTTTAGTTATGGTAATTTATGTTAATGCTTCAATATATTATATATTATTATTAAAGTCTTACCATTGTCATTGTAGGTGTGGACACATTATTTGCAGAGCACACAACCTAGGCTTACAAATGTTGGTTTATTTAATTCCATTTATGAGTTTTAAATGTATTTATTGTCTTTTGTTTGGACCGCACATGTCAGTCTTGAGTGAGGACACACACTTGATTACGCATAGAACTTGTCCTAGGCTACCATCATTGTGGAGCTTCTCAAAGTAATTTCTTCTTTGCCTCAAACAGCAAGTAAACAAAGTCTGTTTTTACATCCCATTGAGAATGACAATAGTTCCTCAACGTTGCCTATTTGCTCAATCTTTCCAGCTCTCTCCCTTTCAATAACCACTCAGCATGAAAGGGGATAAAAATGTCATACTCTGGCCGGGTGGAAACATGATTAAATAGGCCTACATGATTACTTCTTATCCCTTGCGCAAATAGCCTACAGCTCTGGCTGTCCGGAGCTCACTGGCACAGGAAACTCTGAGGGCCCAGAATATTTTATACAATGTTTAGTTTTCTATCATGAGCTTGGGCTGACTAAGCTAATAGTTGATACAATGTCTTAAATTCCTTGCAGATAGGCAATGCATAGCCAATGTGATTCATAGGATACACTATACATACAAAGGTATGTGGACACCCCTTCAAAATAGTGGATTATACACCCGTTGCTAACAGGTGTATAAAATCAAGCACACAGCCGTGCAATCTCCATATTCAAACATTAGCAGTAGAATGGCCAAGTCAGTTTGTCAAATTTCTGCCTGCTAGAGCTGCCCCGGTCATGAAGCGCGTAGTGAGTAAAATATGTCAGTCCTCGGTTGCAACACTCACTACCAAGTTTCAAACTGCCAGTGGAAGGAACGTCAGCACCAGAACTGTTCATCGGGAGCTTCATGAAATGGGTTTCCATGGACAAGCAGCCGCACAAGCCTAAGATCACAATGTGAAATGCCAAGCGTCGGCTAGAGTGGTGTAAAGCTCGCCACCATTGGACTCTAGAACAGTGGAAACTTCTCTGGAGTGATGAATCACACTTCACCAATTAGCAGTCCGACAGACAAATCTGTATTTGGCAGATGCCAGGACAACAGTACCTGCCTGAATGCATATTGTCAACTGTAAAGTTTGGTGGAGGAGGAATAATGGTCTGGAGCTGTTTTTCATGGTTTGGGCAAGGTCTGTTTGTTCCAGTGAAGGGAAATATTAACGCTACAGCATACAATGACATTTTAGACGATTCTGTGCTACATTAACCACAGGATTTTACTGTTTGGCTCTGTGTATTACCATACAGTAAATTAGGATTAATCACATCAAATTAATGTTTGGCTCTGTGTACTACCACACAATAAGTTAGGACTAACCACAGCATTGCGACATATTGGGAGTTCCTGCTTTACTGCTCACTGCATTTAGCTCTGTGTGGAGTGTGTAAGTGTGTGTGTACTTGTGCCAGCGGCATGGTATTGAGTTAGAGGAGATAGCATTAAAGTGTGTGGGACTGACTGACTGACTGTGCGAGTGTCCCAAATGGCAATTTATTCGATATTGCACTACTTTTGACCAGAGTTTTATGGACTGTGGTCAAAATATGTGCACTAAATAGGGAGCCATTTGGGACTGACTGGCTGATCAAGCTCATAAGAACCAGCTGGAAAGCCAAGTGCCCTCTGTCTGATGCTGTGATGCTGTGCCCAGGGGAATTAGTCATGTCTTTCATACCCCAGAAGGTAGGTGTGTGTGTGTGTGTGTGTGTGTGTGTGTGTGTGTGTGTGTGTGTGTGTGTGTGTGTGTGTGTGTGTGTGTGTGTGTTTGATTGTTTGTTTGTTTGTTTGCCCTTGGGGATGGATCAAAGGTGCATTTTACTTTGAAGAGCAGCCAGGTAGCCAGGGAGTGAGATTATGTGTGAGAGGAGGAATGCTAAAATGCACCTCAGATATCTTTGAACTGCCGAGGTGCTGATTGGTTAAAACTCAATCCTTCCGGTATCTATTCCACAAAATATACAAAGAAATGTCAATCGAATAAAGGTACAACGAAACGAAGGGTTGCTAGTTTGCAGTCATTCCAGCTTCAGTTTGAAGTGATTGTGTTAGCTGTGTTGTTGGCTAGCTCCTCTGAATAACGGTCTTAACTTATTGGATGGTTGAACATCCTCAGTATTTCCTAGAGAGAGGGTGGATGAAAACAGATGTTGTTTTATTTGAGCCAGTGTGTTTACATCTTCAGTGATAACCAGTGGTGGAAAAAGTACCCAATTGTCATACTTGAGAAAAAGTAAAGATACCTTAATAGAAAATGACTCAAGTAAAAAAACTCGTCACCCAGTAAAATACTACTTGAGTAAAAGTCTAAAAGTATTTGATTTTAAATATACTTAAGTTTCAAAAGTAGATGTAATTGTCACACTCTGACCATTATTTGCGTTGTTTGTTTCTATGTTTTGTTTGGTCAGGGTGTGATATGTGTGGGCATTCTATGTTGCATGTCTAGTTAGTCTGTTTCTATGTGTTTCGGCCTGACATGGTTCTCAATCAGTGGCAGGTGTTTGTTGTTGTCTCTGATTGGGAACCATATTTAGGTAGCCTGTTTTGTATTGTGGTTGGTGGGTTATTGTTTATGTGATGTTGCATGTTTGCACTCAGTTTTGATAGCGGTCACGGTCGTCTTGTTATTTTTTGTTTGTTTAGTGTACTTCGTGTTTTTTCATCTATCATTAAAAGGATGTATTCATGCTGCGCTTTGGTCCGATCCTTACTCCTCCTCGGACGAAGAGGAGGAAAACCGTAACAGTGATTGCTAAAATATACTTAAATATCAAAAGTAAAAGTTTACATCTTTTGAAATTCCTTATAAAGCAAACCAGGCGGCACTATTGTCTTGTTTTTTAAATGTACGAATAGCCAGGGGCATGCTCCAACACTCAGACATCATTTACAAATGAAGCATGTGTTTAGTGAGTCCGCCAGATCAGAGGCAGTAGGGATGACCTGTCAATGGGTGGGTAACTGGTGGCATGGAAGTCAAATGCAGTAGAGCAGAACTTGGTAAATGGCCGGAGCCGTTTAACGCACATAACTCCCGGCTTACAGAAATCACAAAAAACACATGGGCACAAAACCCATCTCGCACCAGTCACAAAAGGCACACTTACACTGAACAATTCCCTACAAGAACATGGGGGAAACAGAGGGAACGTATACAACATGTAATTAGGGAATTGAACCCAGGTGAGTGTGACAATCAGACAAAACAAATGGAACATGAAAAATGGATCTGCGATGGCTAGAAGACCGGTGACGTCGACCGGCGAACACCGCCCAAACAAAGAGAGAAACCGACTTTGGCAGAAGTCGTTACATGACCAGGGATGTTCTCTTGATAAGTGTGTGAATTAGACAATTTTCCTGTTCTGCTAACCATTCAAAATGTAACGAGTACTTTTAGGTGTAAGGGAAAATGTATGGAGAAGAATAGTACATCATTTTATTTGGGAATCTAGTGAAGTAAAATACAAATTTTCCAAAATATAAATAGTACTACAGATTCCCCCAAAATTCTACTTAAGTCGTATTTTAAAGTATTTTTTACTTAATTAATTACTTTACACCACTGGTGATAACCCACTGGGAAAAAACTGGTTGAATCAATGTTTCCACATAATTTCAACCCAAAAAAGTATTGTGATGGCATTGAATCACATAACTTGCAACCTACATTTATTGACGTGGTGAAATGTTTTGTTGATTTCACGTTGAATTCACGTTAGTTGACAACTTAACCAAAATGTAAATCAAAACTAAACATTGAAGTTACGTCTGTGCCCAGTGGAAAGTGGCCTTTGGCCAAGAGCGATTAAGGAAGGAATGAGGGTATGAATTAAAGGAGCTTGTGGCACTCCTGAAGTTCACAAAGCTGTGGAACGCAACTGCACTCATTGTTAATGAGTCCCACAGGCCCGAGGAGGGGAGGGTGGATTACACCCCTTCTGCATTCACTACACACCAACCAACCTACTGCCCCTAGACTGGATTTCAGGGCTGTGATAAGGGTGCTACTACCCCCTCTCTATGCCGGAGAATTGTTAAATAATTCACACCTCACTCACTCAAAAGTGAATGAGCATCAGAGTTAGTGAGGGAGAAAGGGAGAGGGAGAGAGAAGGGGATGATGGGAGGAGTGGGCCTGTTGAGTAGAGCTTCCTCTGAATTTTTAAACAGGCAATTTATCATAATCTCTCACAGGGCCAACAATAACATTTTCTTCACATTCACTCCTTAACCCTTTGTCTGCCCATAGAGGGGCCATCCCAGCCACGACTAGTCCCTTCTCACAGAAGACACAATGGTGGAACCAGTCCAATGTGTCTCTGAAACTTGCTGTGAAGTCTGCTGTGTGAGATTAGCCCAGGACCACTAGAGGTTGGGTAGGTTGTTTGATCTTTTCCATATTATGTCTATTTATAATAAGCTACCCAGGAAAGTGCTGAAATAACCCATATTAATATATGTAGCCTTAGAAATAAGGTTAATGAAATCAGTAACTTGCTAACATCAGATGACATTCATCTATTAGCCATTTCTGTAACACACTTAGATAATTCATTTCATAATACAGCAGTAGCAATATAACATATATAAAAGAGACATAAATGCTTATGGGGAGATGTTGCTGTATAAATTCAGAGCCATATTCCTGTAATAAATAGAGAAGATCTTATGTCGAGTGTTATTGAAGTGTTGTGGTTGCAGGTTCACTTGGCACATCTAAAGCCTTCTCTTTTGGGGTGTTGCTATATGCCACTATGTGCTTACAGTCAGTATCTAATATCTGTGAAATGCTTGATATTGTATGTGATGTAAACAGAAAGGTCTACTTTCTTGGGGACTTGAATATTGACTAGTTTTCATCAAGCTGTCCTCTCAAGAGGAAGCTTCTCACTGTAACTAGTGCCTGCAATCTGGTTCAGGTTATTAACGCTACAGGAACAAGATCATCCACATGTATCTATCACACTTTCACTAATACTGTAGAACTTTGTTCTAAAGCCCTATTTGTACCCATTGGATGCAGTGATCACAATAGAGTGGCTATATCCAGAAAAGCCAAAGTTCTGAAAGCTGGGCCTAAAATAGTGTATGAGAGATCATGCAAAATATTTTGCTGTGACTCTTATGTAGATGATGTTAAAAATATTTGTTGGTCTGATGTGATTAAAAAGGAGCATCCAGACTCTGCACTTGATGGATTTAAGAAATTGCATCTTCTAATTATTGATAAACAAGCACCTGTTAAGAAACTGACTGTCAGAACTGTTAAGGCTCCATGGATTGATGAGGAAACTGACTGTTAGAACTGTTAAGGCTCCATGGATTGATGAGGAAACTGACTGTCAGAACTGTTAAGGCTCCATGGATTGATGAGGAAACTGACTGTCAGAACTGTTAAGGCTCCATGGATTGATGAGGAAACTGACTGTCAGAACTGTTAAGGCTCCATGGATTGATGAGGAAACTGACTGTCAGAACTGTTAAGGCTCCATGGGTTGATGAGGAAACTGACTGTTAGAACTGTTAAGGCTCCATGGATTGATGAGGAAACTGACTGTCAGAACTGTTAAGGCTCCATGGATTGATGAGGAAACTGACTGTTAGAACTGTTAAGGCTCCATGGATTGATGAGGAAACTGACTGTCAGAACTGTTAAGACTCCATGGATTGATGAGGAATTGAAAACTGTATGGTTGAAAGAGATGGGGGAAAAGGAGTGGCTAATAAGTCTGGCTGCACATCAGACTGGCTGACTTACTGCAAATTGAGAAATAATGTCACTAAACTCAACAAAAAGAAGAAGACACTGTATTATGAAGCCAATATCAATTACATAAAGAATGATGGAAATTATTTGCAGAAAGAAAATATAAACTCTACCTTTCATCGAATCAGATGGCTTATTCATCACAAAACCATTTGATGTTGACAATTATTTGAATGACTAATTAATTGGAAAAGTGGGCAAACTTAGGCAGGAAATGCCAACAATGAACAGTGAGCAATCGTATTCATGCAATATTTTTCTTTCATTATTTGTTTTTTAATGCAAGTTAACATTTTGTAAATTTACTGTGGGAGAGGTGGATTATGACAAACCTCCTGGCATTGACAATTTAGATGGAGAGCTACTGAGGATGGTAGCTGACTCGATAGCCACTCCTATCTGTCATATCTTTAATCTGAACCTAGAGGAAAGTCTTTGTCCTCAGGCCTGGAGGGAAGCGAAGGTAATTCCGCTACCCAAGAGTGGTAAAGTGGCCTTTGCTGGTTCTAACAACAGACCTAAAAGCTTGCTGCCAGCTCTTAGCAAACTGTTGGAGAAAATGGTGTTTGACTAAATACAGAGCTCCCGAGTGGCACAGCGGTCTAAGGCACTGCATCTCAGTGCAAGAGGTGTCATTACAAACTTTGGTTCGATTCCAGGCAATATCACAAACGGCCGTGATTGGGAATCCCATAGGGCGGCGCACAATTGGCCCAGATTCGTCCAGGTTTGGCCGGGGTAGGCTGTCATTAATAATTGACTCTTAACTAACTATCCTGGTTAAATAAAGGTTTTTAAAAAATGCTATTTCTCTGTAACCAAATTAACCTCTCTAGGGTAGGGGCAGCATTCAGAATTTTGGATGAAAAGCATGCCCAAATTAAACGGCCTGCTACTCGGGCCCAGAAGATATGATATGCATATAACTGGTAGATTTGGATAAAAAACACTCTAAAGTTTCCACATAGTGTCTGTGAGTATAACATAACTGATTTGTCAGGCAAAAATCCATTCAGGAAGTTTTTATTTTTGGGTTTTGTAGTTTTCTATTCAATGCCATTACAGTATCCATTGACTTAGGACTCAATTTGCAGTTCCTATGCCTTCCACTAGATGTCAACATGTCTTATAAATGAGTGTGTAAGACCAGTCTGAATGAGTGGACCCTGACTTGTCACAGAGCTTTTTCAAGCGCAATCCCGAGAGAGTGCATTTCTTGTTTACCCTTTATATTGACAACGTTATTGTCCGGTTGAAATATTATAGATCGTTTAGGCTAAAAACAACCTGAGGATTGAATATAAACATTGTTTGACATGTTTCTATGAACTTTACGGATACAATTTGGATTTTTTTGTCTGCCTATTTTGACTGCGTTTGAACCTGTGGATTACTGAAGAAAACGCGCAAACAAAACAGAGGTTTTTGGAACAAAATGAACATTTATTGAGTAAATGAATGTCTTCTGAGTGCCACCATATGAAGATCATCAAAGGTAAGGGATTAATTTTATCTCTATTTCTGAGTTTTGTAACGCTTCTGCTTGGCTGCCTACTGTTTGTAATAATTTGTCAACTGGGCTATGTTCTCAAATAATCGTAAGGTATGCTTTCGCCTTAAAGCATTTTTTAAATCTGCCACCGTGGTTGGATTCACAAGAAGTTAATCTTTAAACCTATGTAAAATATGTTTTGTTTTCTGAATTTTTATAAATGAGTATTTCTGTATTTGAATTTGGAGCACTGCAATCTCACTGGATGTTGGGCCGATGGGACACTAGCGTCCCACATACCCTAGAGAGGTTAACAGACTGTCAGCATGCTTATAGAGAAGGGCACTCAACATGTACTGCACTGACACAAATTACTGATGATTGGTTGAAATAAATTGATAATAAGATGATTGTGGGAGCAGTACTGTTAGATTTCAATGCAGCCTTTGATATTAGTGACCATAACCTGTTGATGAAAACACATATGTGTTATGGCTTTTAAACCTTTGCCATATCATGGATTCAGAGCTATCTATCTAATAGAACTCAAAGGGTTTTCTTTAATGGAATCTTCAGTAATGTCAAACATGTAAAGTATGGTGTACCGCAGGGCAGCTCTCTAGGCCCTCTACTCTTTTCTATTTTTACCAATGACCTACCACTGGCATTAACCTGTTAGGGAGGCTGCGAATTTTCGCAGCTTTTTGTTAAAAATCGCGCAACATTTCAAAGTCCTGCTACTCATGCCAGGAATATAGTATGATATGATAAGTATGTGTGTATAGAAAACACTCCGCGGTCTCTAAAACTGGTTAAATCGTGTCTGTGGCTATAACAGAACGTGTTTAGGAGTAAAAATCCCTCGAAAAACTGTTCACCAAAAAAAATATATATATATTAATCCGCCAGTCAATGTATTGTCTAAGGCGACAGACAAAAAACGAGGCATTCAGTACAATTCCTACAGCTTCACACGATGTCGTCAGTACTGGCATTTTTTTCCTGCTTTATCCTTGGTTAGATGACGTCAGGGCACTTCCTTTCTTGGGGCTCGCCCCAGGATGTTGTGAAATGGAAAACATGGACGATGATTTCAAGACTTGCTGCTATCGAATACAGATTGCCCCGTGATCAATTTTATAGATTATTAACGTTTATTAATACCTAAAGTTGGTTTAGAAAAGTAGTTTGAAGTGATTTGTAAAAGTTTATAGGCAACTTTTGTAATTTTAAAAATTGACGTTGCGTCTTGTAAAAGGGAGTATTCCTGGCTCAGACCGGTCTTCAGAAAACTATATTTTGCCTATACAATGACGGATTTAATCGGGAAAAAGACCCAATTGTGATGTTTATGGGATATATAGGAGTGCCAAGAAAGAAGCTTGTCAAAGGTAATGAATGTTTTATATTTTATTTATGCGTTTTGGGTAGCGCCGGCTACCGCAAAATCTGTTGTTTAGGTGAAGGTCTGGTATTCTGGGGGGTGCATGCTATCAGATAATAGCTTCTCATGCTTTCGCCGAAAAGCATTTTACAAATCTGACTTGGTGGCTAGATTCACAACGAGTGTAGCTTTAATTCAGTACCTTGCATGTGTGTTTTAATGAAAGTTTGAGTTTTATCGAAAACTATAGGTGGCGCTCTAAAATTTCCGCTGATTTGATCCCGCCACAGGAACTAAATCCCTATTAAACAAAGCATGTGTGTCCATGAATGCTGATGATTCAACCATAAACACATTAACCTCTCTAGGGGGTCCCACCTGGCCAACATCCGGTAAAATTGCAGAGCGCAAAATTCAAAAACAGAAATACACATAATAATACATTTAATGTCTAAAGACTGTTGACATCTAGTGGAAGCCATAGGAAGTGAAATCTGAGTCCTACGTCTTTGGATACAGTGAAGGTAGTCAATGGAAAACTACAAACATGAAAAAATCCCACTTCCTGGATGGATTTTTCTTAGGTTTCGCCTGCAATATCAGTTCTGTTATACTCACAGACATTATTTTAACAGTTTTGGAAACTTTAGCGTGTTTTCTATTCAAATCGACCAATTATATGCACAGGCAGTTTACTTTGGGCACGTCATTCATCTGAATTTCCCTGTCCCTGTCACAAAAAAATTAAAGGAAAATATTCTCTAAAATGCAAATAAACTATAATATCTCATACGGAAAGTAGTATGTTCAATAGCAAAGCAAAATTAGCAAGCATGCGCCCTCTCCCTCGCGCGCCGAAAGACTGATATTGTTCCGGTGATCTCCTCACCAAAACTCCAAATTCTTGCTTGTTTATATACATAACTTATATACATAACTGTAGCACTGATGAGTAAACAATTGTCCAGTGGGATGGAGGCAGAGTAAAGACTGTTGAGGGGGTGGGGGAATGACCATTGTGGGAGCAGCATGACCGTTTATCCTTTATTTAACTAGGCAAGTCAGTTAAGAACAAATTATTATTTTACAATGATGGCTTACCCCGGCCAAACCTTCCCGGACGACGCTGGGCCAATTGTGCGCTGCCCTATGGGAATCCAAATCACAGCCGATTGTGATACTGCCTGGGATCAAACCACGGTCTGTAGGGACGCCTCTAGCACTGAGATGTAGTGCCTTAGACCGTTGCATCACTTGGGAGCCCTAAAATTGAGGGGCCATGGGGACCAAGTGAAATAATGACATACTAGGTGCATGTGCACTCAATTGAAATCGTGATTCGTCCAAATAATCAACAATGCAAAAACCGCCGCAGCGGTGGTATTGTTCCTCATAACCTTCATATCCCATTTTACTGTTTCGTGTTTCATAACCGAGACACAGTAGAGATAGAAAATGGCAATAATACGTTAACTTTCCATTGTGTGCGTTTCTCTCCTGCATCCAAGTTTAAGTGTATTAAATGTAGTCTTGTTATAAATCATTAACATTATTATTAGTAGTTGAATTACAGCTCTCTCCGTGATTTCCCTAAAGGTTTATGTGGTTTAGTTCAAATTTATCAGCAACACGCTCATGATATGATAATCCCCCGCCCTCTTCTCCAAATTTCTTTCTCATGAAAGTTTCAAATGTTTACTTAAACATTGGGATTTAGGAATGCACTCAACCTAAAATATAAATATTTGTGGAAAAAAATAAAGTTGGTTTTCAGGGCTTTCAGTGACAGTGTGTCCAGAGAAAGACAGCGAGAGAGGAGAGAGATCGAGAGAGGCTCTCCCAACCAAACCAACCAAGGCCATTCAGCATAAACGGATGTCTGATTGTTTAACAGGCTTACAGGGACAGAGGGAGGAAAATGTGGAGGAACTTATGCCGAATGCAAAACATTTTTTTCACCAAGTTCTAAGAAGAACCTTGATTGTTTTGAGAGAGCTGTTCTGAGTGCACCACTTGTGGATGTTGTGAGGTCTCGCTCTTTTCCCTTCTCACTCATAACTTTCTCAATACCTGCCCTGACCCTGCCCACTACACGTGTTCACTCACTCCATACTCATAAATACCCTCTCTCACTCCATACTCATAAATATCCTCTCTCACTCCATACTCATAAATATCCTCTCTCACTCCATACTCATAAATATCCTCTCTCACTCCATCCTCATAAATACACTCTCTCACTCCATACTCATAAATATCCTCTCTCACTCCATACTCATAAATACCCTCTCTCACTCCATACTCATAAATATCTTATCTCACTCCATACTCATAAATACACTCTCTCACTCCATACTCATAAATATCCTCTCTCACTCCATACTCATAAATATCTTATCTCACTCCATACTCATAAATATCCTCTCTAACTCCATCTTCATAAATACACTCTCTCACTCCATACTCATAAATACACTCTCTCACTCCATACTCATAAATACACTCTCTCACTCCATACTCATAAATACACTCTCTCACTCCATACTCATAAATACACTCTCTCACTCCATACTCATAAATATCCTCTCTCACTCCATACTCATAAATACCCTCTCTCACTCCATACTCATAAATACCCTCTCTCACTCCATACTCATAAATATCCTCTCTCACTCCATACTCATAAATATCCTCTCTCACTCCATACTCATAAATATCCTCTCTCACTCCATACTCATAAATATCCTCTCTAACTCCATCCTCATAAATACACTCTCTCACTCCATACTCATAAATACACTCTCTCACTCCATACTCATAAATACACTCTCTCACTCCATACTCATAAATACACTCTCTCACTCCATACTCATAAATATCCTCTCTCACTCCATACTCATAAATATCCTCTCTCACTCCATACTCATAAATATCCTCTCTCACTCCATACTCATAAATATCCTCTCTCACTCCATACTCATAAATATCCTCTCTCACTCCATCCTCATAAATACACTCTCTCACTCCATACTCATAAATACCCTCTCTCACTCCATACTCATAAATATCTTATCTCACTCCATACTCATAAATATCCTCTCTAACTCCATCCTCATAAATACCCTCTCTCAATCCATACTCATAAATATCCTCTCACTCCATACTCATAAATACTCTCTCTCACTCCATACTCATAAATACCCTCTCTCACTCCATACTCATAAATACCCTCTCTCACTCCATACTCATAAATACACTCTCTCACTCCATACTCATAAATATCCTCTCTCACTCCATACTCATAAATATCCTCTCTCACTCCATCCTCATAAATACACTCTCTCACTCCATACTCATAAATATCCTCTCTCACTCCATACTCATAAATATCCTCTCTCACTCCATCCTCATAAATACACTCTCTCACTCCATACTCATAAATACCCTCTCTCTCTCCATACTCATAAATATCTTATCTCACTCCATACTCATAAATACACTCTCTCACTCCATACTCATAAATATCCTCTCTCACTCCATACTCATAAATATCTTATCTCACTCCATACTCATAAATATCCTCTCTAACTCCATCTTCATAAATACACTCTCTCACTCCATACTCATAAATACACTCTCTCACTCCATACTCATAAATACACTCTCTCACTCCATACTCATAAATACACTCTCTCACTCCATACTCATAAATACACTCTCTCACTCCATACTCATAAATATCCTCTCTCACTCCATACTCATAAATACCCTCTCTCACTCCATACTCATAAATACCCTCTCTCACTCCATACTCATAAATATCCTCTCTCACTCCATACTCATAAATATCCTCTCTCACTCCATACTCATAAATATCCTCTCTCACTCCATACTCATAAATATCCTCTCTAACTCCATCCTCATAAATACACTCTCTCACTCCATACTCATAAATACACTCTCTCACTCCATACTCATAAATACACTCTCTCACTCCATACTCATAAATACACTCTCTCACTCCATACTCATAAATATCCTCTCTCACTCCATACTCATAAATATCCTCTCTCACTCCATACTCATAAATATCCTCTCTCACTCCATACTCATAAATATCCTCTCTCACTCCATACTCATAAATATCCTCTCTCACTCCATCCTCATAAATACACTCTCTCACTCCATACTCATAAATACCCTCTCACTCCATACTCATAAATATCTTATCTCACTCCATACTCATAAATATCCTCTCTAACTCCATCCTCATAAATACCCTCTCTCAATCCATACTCATAAATATCCTCTCACTCCATACTCATAAATACTCTCTCTCACTCCATACTCATAAATACCCTCTCTCACTCCATACTCATAAATACCCTCTCTCACTCCATACTCATAAATACACTCTCTCACTCCATACTTATGAATATCCTCTCTCACTCCATACTCATAAATATCCTCTCTAACTCCATCCTCATAAATACCCTCTCTCAATCCATACTCATAAATATCCTTTCACTCCATACTCATAAATACTCTCTCTCACTCCATACTCATAAATACCCTCTCTCACTCCATACTCATAAATACCCTCTCTCACTCCATACTCATAAATACACTCTCTCACTCCATACTCATGAATATCCTCTCTCACTCCATACTCATAAATATCCTCTCTATCTCCATACTCATAAATATCCTCTCTCACTCCATACTCACAAATACCCTCTCTCACTCCATACTCATAAATATCCTCTCTCACTCCATCCTCATAAATACACTCTCTCACTCCATACTCATAAATACCCTCTCTCACTCCATACTCATAAATATCTTATCTCACTCCATACTCATAAATATCCTCTCTCACTCCATCCTCATAAATACCCTCTCTCAATCCATACTCATAAATATCCTCTCACTCCATACTCATAAATACCCTCTCTCACTCCATACTCATAAATACCCTCTCTCACTCCATACTCATAAATACACTCTCTCACTCCATACTCATAAATATCCTCTCTCACTCCATACTCATAAATATCCTCTCTCACTCCATCCTCATAAATACACTCTCTCACTCCATACTCATAAATATCCTCTCTCACTCCATACTCATAAATATCCTCTCTCACTCCATCCTCATAAATACACTCTCTCACTCCATACTCATAAATACCCTCTCTCACTCCATACTCATAAATATCTTATCTCACTCCATACTCATAAATACACTCTCTCACTCCATACTCATAAATATCCTCTCTCACTCCATACTCATAAATATCTTATCTCACTCCATACTCATAAATATCCTCTCTAACTCCATCTTCATAAATACACTCTCTCACTCCATACTCATAAATACACTCTCTCACTCCATACTCATAAATACACTCTCTCACTCCATACTCATAAATACACTCTCTCACTCCATACTCATAAATACACTCTCTCACTCCATACTCATAAATATCCTCTCTCACTCCATACTCATAAATACCCTCTCTCACTCCATACTCATAAATACCCTCTCTCACTCCATACTCATAAATATCCTCTCTCACTCCATACTCATAAATATCCTCTCTCACTCCATACTCATAAATATCCTCTCTCACTCCATACTCATAAATATCCTCTCTAACTCCATCCTCATAAATACACTCTCTCACTCCATACTCATAAATACACTCTCTCACTCCATACTCATAAATACACTCTCTCACTCCATACTCATAAATACACTCTCTCACTCCATACTCATAAATATCCTCTCTCACTCCATACTCATAAATATCCTCTCTCACTCCATACTCATAAATATCCTCTCTCACTCCATACTCATAAATATCCTCTCTCACTCCATACTCATAAATATCCTCTCTCACTCCATCCTCATAAATACACTCTCTCACTCCATACTCATAAATACCCTCTCTCACTCCATACTCATAAATATCTTATCTCACTCCATACTCATAAATATCCTCTCTAACTCCATCCTCATAAATACCCTCTCTCAATCCATACTCATAAATATCCTCTCACTCCATACTCATAAATACTCTCTCTCACTCCATACTCATAAATACCCTCTCTCACTCCATACTCATAAATACCCTCTCTCACTCCATACTCATAAATACACTCTCTCACTCCATACTTATGAATATCCTCTCTCACTCCATACTCATAAATATCCTCTCTAACTCCATCCTCATAAATACCCTCTCTCAATCCATACTCATAAATATCCTTTCACTCCATACTCATAAATACTCTCTCTCACTCCATACTCATAAATACCCTCTCTCACTCCATACTCATAAATACCCTCTCTCACTCCATACTCATAAATACACTCTCTCACTCCATACTCATGAATATCCTCTCTCACTCCATACTCATAAATATCCTCTCTATCTCCATACTCATAAATATCCTCTCTCACTCCATACTCACAAATACCCTCTCTCACTCCATACTCATAAATATCCTCTCTCACTCCATCCTCATAAATACACTCTCTCACTCCATACTCATAAATACCCTCTCTCACTCCATACTCATAAATATCTTAGCTCACTCCATACTCATAAATATCCTCTCTCACTCCATCCTCATAAATACCCTCTCTCAATCCATACTCATAAATATCCTCTCACTCCATACTCATAAATACTCTCTCTCACTCCATACTCATAAATACCCTCTCTCACTCCATACTCATAAATATCTTATCTCACTCCATACTCATAAATATCCTCTCTCACTCCATCCTCATAAATACCCTCTCTCAATCCATACTCATAAATATCCTCTCACTCCATACTCATAAATACTCTCTCTCACTCCATACTCATAAATACCCTCTCTCACGCCATACTCATAAATACCCTCTCTCACTCCATACTCATAAATACACTCTCTCACTCCATACTCATGAATATCCTCTCTCACTCCATACTCATAAATACCCTCTCTAACTCCATCCTCATAAATACACTCTCTCACTCCATGTAAACCTCCACACGTATCCCTGAATGGAGAGGTTTTGAAAGTGTCACTTACACTCCCTGAAACATGGCTGTTGGCTCTTGACTGGATCTCGTTATTGATATGTATGTTGATAACCTTTACAATAAAGTGAACATAACCAGGGCCTTCCTATCTGAGACTGCATGGGGATTGAACATAACCTAATCTACACAACCAGAGCCTTCCTATCTGAGACTACATGGGGATTGAACATAACCTAATCTACACAACCAGAGCCTTCCTATCTGAGACTGCATGGGGATTGAACATAACCTAATCTACACAACCTGAGCCTTCCTATCTGAGACTGCATGGGGATTGAACATAACCTAATCTACACAACCTGAGCCTTCCTATCTGAGACTGCATGGGGATTGAACATAACCTAATCTACACAACCTGAGCCTTCCTATCTGAGACTGCATGGGGATTAAACATAACCTAATCCAACACAACCTGAGCCTTCCTATCTGAGACTGCATGGGGTTTGAACATAACCTAATCTATACAACCTGAGCCTTCCTATCTGAGACTGCATGGGGATTGAACATAACCTAATCTACACTACCTGAGTCTTCCTATCTGAGACTGCATGGGATTTATGCCTATGCAGTGAGCTCCTCCACTCTACAAGGGTTGAATTTATGAGTCAGCCACAAGGCTAACTGTAATGGGATTCCACAGTCAGCCCACATAGTGTTTCATCAGAAGAGATCATCTCAGGGAATACTGACAATAGACAGGCTGGGATCTCATGGCTGTTCCATGATCCTGATAACAACCCCCCTCCTCCCTATCCATACCCCACGGCCACCTCCCCACCACCACACAAACACACTAACAATTTGTCTCCAACAAACAAAAGGGGTCAAATTAAAAATAATAATAATAATAAATAAATGAAAAAATATATATATATATTTTTAAAATTAATACTAGAGGGCACCTTCTCTTCCATCCCTTTCCATACCACTATTGGTAAATGCGTGGAGACAGTTCAGTCCATTTTGACTGATCAGTGTGTATCCTTCAGATGTTTTCCTGCTTCCTTTCATCCAGTTTCTCTGCCATGTCACTCTGGTGTGTGAATGAGATTTCTCTGTGATTTTATACAAGTTGTTTATGTAGAGGGTCTTTCTGTTAAAGTGAGTGTACTGTAGCTAGAATTCCTTTATTATTTGATCATATTAGTGTACCTCATTTCAATGCCAATGTTGTGCATTAGCCAGTGACTGACTGATAGGACTGCTCTGTCCTTGCCATAGTAATGTAATTAGAATGTTATATTATGTAATTATACACTAAGTGTACGAAACATTAAGAACACCTTCCTAATATTGAGTTGGACCCCCTTTGCCTTCAGAAGAGCCTCAATTTGTCGGGGCATGGACTCTACAAGGTGTGGAAAGCGTTCCACAGGGATGCCGGCCCATGTTGACTCCAACGCTTCTCACAGTTGTGTCAAGTTGACTGGATGTCCTTTTGATGGTGGGACATTATTGAGACACACTGGAAACTGTTGAGCATGAAAAACCCAGCTGCACTTAAATATTTTGTCTTGTCCATTCACCCTTTACATGGCACACATAATACATGCCTCAATTGTCTCAAGGCTTACAAATCCTTCTTTAACCTCTCTCCTACCCTTCATCTACACTGATTGAAGTGGATTTCTCAAGTGACCTCAATAAGGGATCATAGCTTTCACCTGGATTCACCTGGTTAGTCCATGTCATGGAAAGAACAGGTGTTCGTAATGTTTTGTCCACTCAGTGTATATTTATCTCTCTATATTGTCCTGTCTCCTCAGGTCTCCTCCTCGGCCCAGCCCAGGCAGTCTCAACTACTCTGACGAGGATTTGAGCACCACCAAGTACAACGATCTGATCCCGGCTGAGAGCAGCAGCCTGACAGAGAAACCATCTGAGATATCAGACTCTAAGGTACCGACAGTATGTACTCCCCTTAACGTCTGCCTTCTCACTGGGAGTGTCTGTCAACATATTGGATCCCACTGCACCTCACCTTTACATTGATGCTATGCCCATAGATGATGATCTGTGGTCAGTTTTGTATTTCCCCCCTAGTGGTTAAGGTTAGGATTCGGGAGGGACAGCTGAAACTTCCACCTGGAGTGTTTGGCTCAGTGCATTGTCCAGTGTACTGGTAGTGGTCTAATGTCTGTAAGCAGGCACTCAGGGCATTGATAGAGTAGGGTTTAGATGGGAAATGTGTCCTGTGTCTCTTCTGGTCTTTATGGGGCAGTCAGGCTGAGCTGGAGGCAAGCTCTGGGAGTAAGGCCAGTACCCAGTGCCCAGCTCTGGTGGTGGTCGGAATCAAGCACAGAGGATGCTCACACATGCGCACACAAACACACACACATACGCACACAGACTGGAGGGTCTGCTGCGTTCTCAGGCCCAGGCTGAATTCCTTCCACAGCCCCGTCCTCGTTTTGGGTCACCGTTACCCATAATGCCCCTTACATCCCGTCCCAGTCTGCTGTGTTGGCATCTGCTGAATCAGAGGAACAGACAGACACACAGGGGGGCCGGGGCCCAATAAACGGCTCTCATCAATGAACTGGATCTCTCGTTCTCTCTCTCACAGTCTCTCTCTCTCACTTCTCTCTCTCTCTCTCTCTCTCTCTCTCTCACTTCTCTCTCTCTCTCTCTCTCTCTCTCTCTCCAGCTCCAATTATATTTTTATTTCTTTTAATTTGTCTGTTTTTCTCTTCTAGCTTGTTGTCTATACTGATCTTCTTGTTGCTGTTTTCCTCTGCTCTGTTCTTGTGGTTTGTGTAGAAACCTGCAAATGGAGGGAGGAAGCCTTCTAAGTTTTCTTTCATCTTGGAATTTTTTACTCTAGCTTTCCCAAATGGTCAGTCTCCCAGATGGCAACCTATTCCATATATAGTGCACTACTTTTGACCATAGCCCTATGGTACTGTAGTAGTGCACTATACAGGGAATAGGGTGCCATCTGGGACTCAGACTCAGCTTCTACTAAATACATACCAGTATGAATTCCTCAGAAGCCAGATGTCTCTCTCCAGCTGTTCCCTTATCAAAAGTTTAGCTTCACATCAATGGATAAATCTCCCCCCCAATGAACTGCTACAGACAGGATCTTTCCTTACATCCAAAACATCCTCCGATATAAGCAATTTTGAAATGTCATCATCGGGCTGTCATATCTACCATTCCATACTTCCTTATTAACAAACAAGCTCAACAACCCTAGCCTATCTGGCCTTCCAGCCCTCCAAACTCCACTTGCACCACCCCAGACGTACAGGCCCAGGCCTCCTCCCCATAACCCTGCGGTTACCCTGCCATCCCCTCTCAAAGCACAACCATATCATCACCAGTGGTCTATTCTACAGATGACCAGTAACGTGATGTCCCTTTTGAAGTTTTATTGAGTGGATAACTCCAGGCTATCAGCTTAGCTCTCACGCACACACACACACACACACACACACACACACACACACACACACACACACACACACACACACACACACACACACACACACACGCACACACAGGCACGCACACACAGGCACGCACGCGCACACAAACACACACACACACACACACACACACACACACACACACACACACACACACACACACACACACACACACACACACACACACACACACGCACGCACACACAGGCACGCACGCACACAAACACACACACACACACACACACACACACACACACACACACACACACACACACACACACCACTATCAGCTCTGCTCAGTGTTGGGTTGTGGCTGGGGTTGTCTCCATTAAGCCCTATGGGCCTCCAGTTCAGTCCTCCACAGGCAGGTATAAGTTGGCTATTGTCCTCCCCTTAAGAAGGGATTTAGAAGAATAAGTTAATGCAGGGTTATTGAGGCAACCGGGCCACCACCACAACTGTACCTGGGCTAGCGGCAGGTGGACCAGACACAGCCT
Organism: Oncorhynchus nerka; assembly: GCF_034236695.1. Lineage (NCBI taxonomy): Eukaryota > Metazoa > Chordata > Actinopteri > Salmoniformes > Salmonidae > Oncorhynchus > Oncorhynchus nerka. The sequence goes on along the minus strand of NC_088423.1, from coordinate 10,214,966 downwards.
TTAGAAATCACTGTGTGTTTGTGTGTGTGACACTCTGGATAGAAATCAGCAGTTGAGAATGGAGTGAGCTCATCTGAGTCGATGGGAGGTTGAAGATAGTGAGTGCATCCCAAATGGCATAGTGCCCTATAGCATAGTGCCCTTTATAGTGCCCTATGGGCCCTTGCACTAAATAATAAATAGGATGCCATTTGTGGCTCAGTCCGTGTGTTGCTTCATCATGGGAGATGAAAGAACATACAGTATGAAAGAACATACAGTATCTGGACGCTGTGTCCGGCTGCTGGAGCGCAGACCTGGACACCACAGAGAGAAACATGTCTGCTGTGTTATGGTTGTGTCCCATGACAACACAGAGGATTGTTTCGACTGGAACTGCTCCGAGGGTTCATCTGTAGCATTTTTGGAAACACCATTAAGTTATATGATGTCACTTCCTGGAACCAAGTAAAAATAGAACAGGCTTTGAGTAATGCTAGCTAGAGTCTTAGTGAAATGCAGAAAAAAAGGAAATATATATATTTTTTTTTAACAAAGAGGAAATACCTGATAATAATTGACTATAATTCATGACATAATATTCACAAATGCATGTTATGTTAGACATTTAAGACATGATAAAAAACCCAGAGCCAAATCTATCACATCTGTCTGATTTAGTTCATCATAAACAACAGCAGTGCAGAGGGGGATTAGAACTGCCTAGTCACGCTAAATCCCTGTCTCAAATGATGTACAGCTGGATTGTAGGGGATTTCGCAAGGGACTCAATATGTTTTTTAAAATCATATTTACACACACAAACGTGCGCAGGCACACATGCTCTCAAACAAATACATACTCAAACAAGCACACTCCCCCCTCCCTCTGTACTGTCCGAGTGTTTACCTGCTGACTGAGGTTTCTGCTGTGTTCACTGTAACAATGATGAGTGTGACATTGTTTACATTACCAAAGCAATTGAAATAGATCAACAAAGTGAAAAGAATATCACAAATGAACAGTAAACATTACACTCAGAACAGTTTGAAAGGAATAGAGACATTTCAAATGTCATAATGTCTATACACAGTGTTGCAACGATGTACAGTGTTCTCTCTCTTCCTCTGTCCCTCCTCTCTCTGTATCTCTCTCTCTCTCTGTATCTCTCTCTCTCTCTCTCTCTCTCTCATCCTCTCTCACCTTCTCTTTCACTCTCTCTGTATCTCTCTGTATCTCTCTCTCTCTCTCTCTCTGTATCTCTCTCTCTCTCTCTCTCTCTCTCTGTATCTCTCTCTCTCTCTCATCCTCTCTCACCTTCTCTTTCACTCTCTCTGTATCTCTCTGTATCTCTCTCTCTCTCCCCAACTCTCTTGGTTATGGGATGTAGGGTTATGGAGGGGTTATGGGGGTTTCTTACAACTTCAATCCCCAATATAAAGTTCACAGGGTTTGATGGATAGAACAGCACTAAAGACTCCACAATGCATTCCACTCTGGCCCCAACAGACCATCTATACCAGGGCAAGGAGTCGCCTGAGAAGTCTAGTAGTCTCCTGGGAAGTCTATGAGTCTCCTGAGAAGTCTAGGAGTCTCCAGAGAAGTCTAGGAGTCTCCAGAGAAGTATAGGAAATTCCAGAGAAGTATTGGAAGTCTAGTTGTCTTCTGAGAGGTCTAGTAGTCTCCTGAGAAGTCTGGTAGTCTCCTGAGAAGTCTGACAGTCTCCTAAGAAGTCTGAGTCTCATGAGAAGTCTAGTGGTCTCATGAGAAGTATATGAGTCTCCTGAGAAGTCTAGGAGTCTCCTGAGAAGTATGGTAATCTCATGAGAAGTCTGCTGATCTCACGAGAAGTCTGCTAATCGCCTGAGAAGTCGGGTAGTCTCCTGAGACGCCTGGTACTCTCCTGAGAAGCCTGGTAGTCTCCTGAGAAGTCTGGTAGTCTCCTGTGAAGTCTGGTAGTCTCCTGAGATGTCTAGGAGTCTCCAGAGAAGTCTAGGAAAATTCAGAGAAGTCTAGGAGTCTCCTGAGAAGTCTGGTAGTCTCCTGAAAAGTCTGGTAGTCTCTTGAGAAGTCTAGTGGTCTCCTGAGAAGTCTAGTAATCTCCTGAGAAGTCTTGTAATCTCCTGAAAAGTCTAGTAGTCTTCTGAGAAGTCTATATCTCTGGGTGTTGAGAGTTTTATCTCTATCTCTTGGTTTTGAGAGTTTTGTCTCTAGGAAACTAGGTCAAATGTGATTTCTGAAATATTTTGAATGTTATTCCCTCTGTTTTCTTTTTAGACGTATTGAGTTTCCCTCAACTTATTAGCAGTGTTGTCGACAACAGCAGATTTGAGAAGTCATTCACCATAAAACATAAACCTTATGTTTCTGTTAACGTTGGAAATGAAACCACTCTCCGCTGCGAAAAACGGCTGTCATAAATATTACACCCATTAATGAGATGAAATCTTAATCTGTCTAGATAGTAAACATTCTAATTATGCACATCCTGTCTGGGATCTGCCACTGGCTGGTGTCTGTCTCTCTGTTATCCTCAGATAGAAGGGTAACTCCCCTGGGGACTGTGTAGTTTCATGCCTAAGGCCTTGGCCCATTCAGAGCAGTCATCTCCCCTAATAAGCCTTTTAGTGTGTTCAAATGAATCACTGTTTCACAGACTAAGGCCCCTCAAGGCGTATTTTAACTAATCTTATTTTAGTGTAGATTGCCCAATAGGACCCTTGAGTTTATTTTGGACAAGGATGTGGAATGGAGGGAGGCAGGGAGGGGTGGATGTTAATGTTGTAGTAGAACAAACCATCTGTTCCACACATACTCCAAAGCCTTAGTGAAGTTGGGCCGGGGTGGGACGCAATCCAGTATGTCAACATCTGGAATGCTGGGTGTCATGATTCAGATGAGCTTATGCCAGGCATCTAGCAAAGATACAAGGTAGGAGTTCAGCAACTCGAATATGCTTATTGGAAATATACCCAAATTCCTGTTGTGATTGTTTGAATGAAATAGATAGAAGCACTGGGTGTTAGCCTACATCCTAAGGTTGTACACGATGATCATGGAATACATTCTTCCATGTTCCACCTTGTTTGTCAGATCAGTTTCATGGTGTGTTTGTCAGATCAGTTTCATGGTGTGTTTGTCAGATCAGTTTCATGGTGTGTTTGTCAGATCAGTTTCGTGGTGTGTTTGTCAGATCAGTTTCATGGTTTGTTTGTCAGATCAGTTTCATGGTGTGTTTGTCAGATCAGTTTCATGGTGTGTTTGTCAGATCAGTTTCATGGTGTATTTGTCAGATCCGTTTCATGGTGTGTTTGTCAGATCAGTTTCATGGTGTGTGTCGGGGTTAACTGGTAGGATAAGGGACCAGTTGTCCTATGTGGCTTTTGTTCCCACTGGTGTCGCCAATACAACCGTTTTATGCACAAGCACACGTATGTTGCTTTGGATAAAAGTGTCTGCTGAATGGCCTACTTTATTATTATATTATTAAGGAATATGAGTTGTACCCTTGAAGTGCCTCTTTAATAGATGATGATGGTTCCAAGGAGGGACCTGAACCACAGAGGGATCATGGTGGCTGTCATACTGTACTGTGGCGTTTTAAACCATGCATGTCTTTGTCCATGTCACCCATAGGAGGCCCTGGTGTTCTCATATGGGACGGGTGGTCTGCGTGTGCTTCCACTGAACTGGGTGAGGTTCTGTGGCTTTCTGCATGCTTGTGTGTCTGCAGACTGGTAGTAGGAGACTGACTTGTCCCTAGCCCCCATCCCCCTTGCTCCTCTCTTCCTCTGTTTACCTCTCCTCTCCTTCTCCCTCTGCCTCTCCTCTCCTCTCCCCTTCTCTCCCCTCTTCCCTCCTCTCTCCTCTCCCCTCCTGTTCCCTCCTCTCTCCTCCTCTCCCCTCTTCCCTCCTCTCTCTTTCCTCTCCCCTCCTTTCTTCTCCTCAATTAAACTTCTCTTGGATCCCGTGGTATCTCTCCTGTATCTTCCTAGTGTTAAACTGTATGTGATGAATACCCATAGTATATGTTAGCTCAATGTGTGGCTGTTGTAGTAAATGTAATGTTAAACCCAATCAATCAACCTATGACCCCAGTAGATGTGTTGGTGATCTGATTACTCTGCACGTCCAGTGATGAGTCATCCTCCTCTCCAATCATGATCATGTGTAGACAGCAGCTTTGTGTGTGTGTGTGTGTGTGTGTGTGTGTGTGTGTGTGTGTGTGTGTGTGTGTGTGTGTGTGTGTGTGTGTGTGTGTGTGTGTGTGTGTGTGTGTGTGTTTGTGTGGTTTTTTATTTAATTGGGGATGCCCATTAGGTGCTGCAAGGTAGCAGCTACTCTTCCTGGGGTCCAAACACATTAAGGCACTAACATTAAATATCAAGCAAAAGATAACACAGTACACCATATAACATTATTACACCACTACATACATACAATACAACATGTATAATACCACCATACAACAATATTACATCACTACATATATACAATACAACATGTATAATACCACCATACAACAATATTACATCACTACATATATACAATACAACATGTATAATACCACCATATAACATTATTACACCACTACATACATACAATACAACATGTATAATACCACCATACAACAATATTACACCACTACATATATACAATACAACATGTATAATACCACCATACAACAATATTACATCACTACATATATACAATACAACATGTATAATACCACCATACAACAATATTACACCACTACATATATACAATACAAAATGTATAATACTACCATACAACAATATTATACCATTACATATATACAATACAAAATGTATAATACTACCATACAACAATATTATACCATTACATATCTACAATACAAAATGTATAATACCACCATATAACATTATTACAATGTACGTGTGTCTAGAGTGTGTGAGTCTCTTCACAGTCCCCGCTGTTCCGTAAGGTGTATTTTTTATTTGTTTTTTAATTATTTAATTAATTTTTTATCTGATTCTACTGCTTGCATCAGTTACCTGATGTGGAATAGAGTTCCATGTAGTCATGGTTCTATGTAGTACTGTGAGCCTCCCATAGTCTGTTCTGGACATGGGGACATTGAAGAGACCTATGGTGGCATGTCTTGTGGGGTATGCATGGGTGTCTTAGCTGTGTGCTAGTATTTTGAACAGATTGCTTGGTGTGTTCAGCTTGTCAACACTTCTTACACAAACAAATAGTGATGAAGTCAATATCTCTTCCACTTTGAGTCATGAGAGATTGACATGCATATTATTAAAGTGTATGTTTAACCTCTTCAGTCGACCCTCTACTTTTTTGAACATTCTGTTAAAAATCGCGCAACATTTCAGCGCCCTGCTACTCATGCCAGGAATATAGTATATGCATTTGCTTAGTCTGTGTGGATAGAAAACACTTTTAAAAACTGGTTAAATCACTGCGCTTTACCAGAACTTTACATCATGCACTGAAAATGGGAAAATATATCCATGCGCTACTTGATCCCATTGATAAAGGTGAACCATTAATTGACTGAGGTTGCAGTACCTACAGTTCCACACGGTGTCTAGAGTCTTGTCATTTCCTTCGAGTTTTTTCTGGTCAAACACATGCAGGACACTCAAATCCGGCCGTATTTTCGTTGAAAACATTTTTCCAGACGGACAGCTAATGATCTTTACATCGCTCCTGAAATTTTATCGCTGCTGTAATACCTAAAGTTGCATTACAAACAGAAAAGTTTATCGTGACTTTTTGAATTTTAAAAAATGCCGTTTTTGAAACAATGTTTTTTTCGTTTATCACAAGTCTACATATAACGCACAGGAAAAAATAAAGACCCAAATAGTGTTTATGGGACATCTAGGAGTGCCAACAAAGAAGATGGTGAAAGGTAATGAATGTTTTCTATTTTATTGTGCGGTTTGTGTAACGCCGAAATGCTAATTATTTTGTTTACGTCCCTGTGGGTCTTTGGGGTGTTGCATGCTATCAGATAATAGCTTCTCATGCTTTCATGACTTGTTGCCTGGATTCACAACGAGTGTAGCTTTAATTCGATACCCATGTGTATTTTAATGAACTTTTGAGTTTTAACTAATACTATTAGCATTTAGCCACATTTGCATTTCCAGAGTTGGGACGCAAGAGGTTAACCTGTTGCGACGCAATACCGGGATCCTATTTATAGCCTCAAGCTCATTACCATAACGCAACGTTAACTATTCATGAAAATCTAAATGAAATGAAATCTTTTGTCAAGCTTAGCCTTTGTTAACAACACTGTCATCTCAGATTTTCAAAATATGCTTTTGAACCATAGCAAACAAGCATTTGTGTAAGAGTATTGATAGCCTAGCATAGCATTAAGCCTAGCATTCAGCATGCAACATTTTCACAAAACAAGAAAAGCATTCAAATAAAAGAATTTACCTTTGAAGAACTTCAGATGTTTTCAATGAGGAGACTCTCAGTTAGATAGCAAATGTTCAGTTTTTCCCAAAATATTATTTGTGTAGGACAAATTAGTTCTGGGGCCCAAAAATTAAGTCATAATTTTTCCAAATTAACTCCATCTTTGTTGTTTCAATCCTCAAGGTGTTTTTCAATCTATCGAGATTTTTTTTCTCCTCTGAAGAAAATGGAACGCGCATGGAGCTGGAGATTACGCAATCATTTCAAGGACACCGGGCGGACACCTGGTAAATGTAGTCTCTTATGGTCAATCTTCCAATGATATGCCTACAAATACGTCACAATGCTGCAGACACCTTGGGGAAACGCAGTGCAGGCTCATTCCTGGTGCATTCACAGCCATATAAGGAGACATTGGAACACAGGGCATTCAAAATCTGGACCATTTCCTGTATGAAATTTCATCTTGGTTTCGCCTGTAGCATTAGTTCTGGGGCACTCACAGATAATATCTTTGCAGTTTTGGAAACGTCAGAGTTTTTTCTTTCCAAAGCTGTCAATTACATGCATAGTCGACAAAAAATATCTTGTTTAAAACGGGAACGTTTTTTATCCAAAAATTAAAAGAGCGCCCCCTATCTCGAAGAAGTTAAGGGCCAGCTGTGCTGCCCTGTTCTGAGCCAATTGTAATTTCCTGAGGTGTGTGTGTGTTTATTTATACATGTTTTATTTCACCTTTATTTAACCAGGTAGGCTAGTTGAGAACAAGTTCTTGTTTAAAACTGTGACCTGGCCAAGATAAAGCAAAGCAGTGTGACACAAACAACAACACAGAGTTACACATGGAATAAACAAACGTAGAGTCAATGACACAATAGAAAAAGGCTATATACAGTTTGTGCAAATGGCGTGAGGAGGTAAGGCAATAAATAGGCCATAGTAGCGAAGTAATTACAATTTAGCAAATTAACACTGGAGTGATAGATGTGCAGATGATTATGTGCAAGTAGAAATACTGGTGTACAAAAGAGGAAAAAAGTAAATAAAAACAATATGGGGATGAGGTAGGTAGATTGGATGGGCTATTTACAGATGGGCTGTGTACAGCTGCAGCGATCGATAAGCTGCTCTGACAGCTGATGCTTAAAGTTAGTGAGGGAGATATGTCTCCAAATTCAGTCATTGGCAGCAGAGTCATTGACAGCAGAGAACTGGAAGGAAAGGGGGCCAAAGGGGGTGTTGGCTTTGGGAATGACCAGTGAGATATACCTGCTGGAGCGCATGCTACATACGGGTGGGTGTTGTTGTGGTGACCAGTGAGATGAGATAAAGCTTTACCTAGCATAGACTTATAGATGACCTGGAGCCAGTGGGTCTGGCAACGAATATGTAGCGAGGGCCAGCCGATGAGTGCATACAGGCCGCAGTGGTAGGTGGTATATGGAGCTTTGGTCAACAAAACGGATGGCACTGTGATAGACTGCATCCAGTTTGCTGAGTAGAGTGTTGGAGGCTATTTTGTAAATGACATCTCTGAAGTTGAGGATCAGTAGAATAGTCAGTTTTACGAGGGTATGTTTGGCAGCGTGAGTGAAGGAGGCTTTGTTGCGAAATAGGAAGCCGACTCTAGATTTAATTTTGGATTGGAGATGTTTAATATGAGTTTGGAATGAGAGTTTACAGTCTAGCCAGACACCTAGGTATTTGTAGTTGTCCACATATTCTAAGTCAGAACTGTCCAGAGTAGTGATACTAGTCGGGCGGGCGGGTGATCGGTTGAAGAGCATGCATTTAGTTTTACCTGCTTTTAAGAGCAGTTGGAGAGGTGGATCAGGGAATCACCCGCAGCAACTGTGTGTGTGTGTGTGCGTGTGTGTGTGTGTGTGTGTGTGTGTGTGTGTGTGTGTGCGTGCGTGCGTGCGTGCGTGCGTGCGTGCGTGCGTGTTATAGAAAGACACTGTGCTCTGAACCTCCCAAAAAAACACATTATCACATCTCTAACTTCTCAGACAAATATGTGGTATTGTGCTGATAACATCTACCCTCTCTCCCTCCCTTTTTCCCTCCCCCTACTCCATCCCTCCTGTCCTCTCCTTCCCCCTACTCCATCTCTCCCCATACCCCTCTCCTCCTCCCCTGTCCTCTCCCACCCCCTACTCCATCTCTCCCCATGCCCCTCCCCACCTCTCCTCCTCCCCTGTCCTCTCCCTCCACTCTCCCCCTTCTCCCCTCTCAGGGCAGTGACAGTGAGTATGAAGTGGACCAGCACAGACAGAAGACACACTCCTTTGTGAGCCACTACATCAGTGACCCCACCTACTACAACTCCTGGCGCCGCCAGCAGAAGGGCATCTCCCGGGCACAGGCCTACAATTATACAGAATCAGAGTCGGGTGACCCGGAGCCCTGCGCCCCATCACCACCCCTGCCCCCGCTGCCACCCCAGCTCACCTCCACCACCCCTCTACCCCAGACCCAGCCCCATGGTCAACCCCAGGGCCTCACACCCCAGGGCCAGGGTAGTCTGTTCCGGCCTAAAGGCAGCCGGACTCCCACCCCCTCTCAGCAGCTCTCCAACTCCACCCCTCCCAGCCACTCCAACACCCTGTCCTACTGGCCCCCCAGCAGCCCCAGCCCAGCCCCTGGATCTCGGGCCCCCATCGCCGGGTTCTCCTCATTCGTTTGATTCCGAGAGGGATCTGTGTTCCCTTCTGAAAACAAAACCCACCCTGCTGCCCAACGTGTCTAGAGAGTAAATACCCAACACAAAAGAAACCCTCAGAATCCACCATATTGATTTCTGTTTCTCCGATTTTCTTACTTGTTTTTCTTCTTTCCTTTTTATTACTGAGTTGTGTTTTAAGGATCATACTGTACACAGACATGACAGAAGTTACATACTTTATTCCAGTACATTGTTCCTCTTGTGTGCGTGTGCTGGTATAGTTTTATTTGTGTGCGTGTGCTGGTATAGTTTTATTTGTGTGCGTGTGCTGGTATAGTTTTCTTTAACCCATAGACATCTGCTGAGAACAAGACAGTATCTATTCATGTTTCTGTTTGATTGATTTGCATGAGTTTCAATGTATTATTTATTTTCTCTTTTTCATTGTTACACTTCTACACACATACAACAAGAGAATCATTTAGTTAGATACTGTAAAAAGGAAAGAGTTTATTGGAAAAAAATATCTACAAGACGATAAAAGTGTCATAGCGTCAATCCACACTCGGATAACAAGCACCAATGAAACTGGGATCCCAAAATGGAGCCATACAAGCGAGCGAAATGAGTAGAGTTTGAAGGACGGAAAGAGGAACAGGGTATAGAAAAGACAAAGTAATGAAAGTGAGGAGGAAGGGGGAGATTGAGGCTGAAATGAGCCCACTGGCAGTCGTTAAATGCCCAGTCCTGTCCAATTAGGTCAATTAAGTTTCTGGGTGTTAATGTGAGATATGTTAGTGACCTCCCCCTATTTAACCTATGGACCATGATCCTCAGCAGTTATCTGGGCTGGCCTATAGGGTACGCACTATTGTGTCTGACAGCATTCCGATGTCACAGGCAGGTCACATCTCTGTGCCGTACACCAAGTTCCTAGTTGCCTGCCCGCCTTGGCAGATATGGGAAATGTACTGTATGTCTGAAGTAAAAATGTTGAGGTTGGTCTGCATGTTCTTTGTGTCCTTTAGTGGATCAGACATGCCATGTTTGATTATAACTAGGGATTCATATTTCCCTGAAAATGTTCCCTTACAAGCCATTCTCAGGCATCCCAGTATTCCTGTTGAAAGCAGAAGTGCTATTTAAAAGCATATAATACCAGCGAAGGAAATCTGACATAATTCTACCACTGAAAAATATACGGAGGAATCTAACCGTTTCTTGATTTTGTTTCATTTTAATCAACTAAAAGTTCTCAAAGTCACCACATTATTTTGTTGATGTAATCTAGTTTTAATGTAGGCATATGAAGCACTGTTGGTCGACTTGTAAAATATCCGGAGGTTATTACAGCCTAGTGAAAACGTCATTCGTTTTAGCCTACCGGTGACGGAAAGCTTGTTGGTCCTCTCCTCTCACTATTATGGGAATGAGGCCAAGTAGTGGTTGTTTTGACAACAGTTTAGTCATTTAGCAGACTCTCTTATCCAGAGGGACTTACAGGAGCAATTAGGGTTAAGTGAAATGCTCATGGGCACATCAGATTTTTCACCTCGTCGGCTCGGGATTCAAACCAGCAATCTTTCAGTTACTGGCCCAATGCTCTTAACCGCTAGAATACCTGCCGCTTACTGTGTTGGCTTAGTCTTAGGGAATGTAGACTGATGCTGCGCTAAACAAACAGAAAAGCAAATGGCCGCAGTAGTGGAGATTCAGCACCATGGTTTATCAATTCTCTGCGGATCATTAAAATCATGCTCTCAATTTTGTTAGTGTAACATCATGGAACAACGTTGCGAATGTCTATTTCCTTGAGTGCTTCTGCAGACACAATGTATCAGCCGTTTTGTTAACAGTGAGTAGCAGTTTATATTTTGGAGCCTCTGCCAAAGCTAGTTTGGAGATTTTTGAACGTGAGATTGAGATTCAACGCAGTTATGGTAAGCAAAGGTCACATGTAGTCTGCTACAGTTTCATGATAGTCAACGATGCCAGTTAAAGGGAATCTATTGGGGACTTGTGTTGCGTAGTCTGAATTGGTAGGCCGCTAGCATTGTGATCAGTGGTCTAATGTGTGGATGAAGTCAGATAGTTCAAATCTGTTTAATATTTTTCCATAGAAATTATAAAGTGCCTTTGGAAAGTATTCAGATCCCTTGACTTTTCCACATTTTGGTAGGTTACAGCCTTATTCTAAAATGGATTAAATTGTTTTTCCCCCCTCATGAATCTAAACACAATACCCCATAATGACAAAGCTAAAACAGGATTTTAGAATTTTTTGCGAATTTATAAAAAATTAAAAACAGACATCAAATGTATATAAGTATTCAGACCCTTTACTCCATACTTTGTTGAAGCACCTTTGGCAGCGATAACAGCCTTGAGTCTTCTTGGGTATGATGCTACAAGCTTAGCACACCTGTATTTGGGAAGTTTCTCCCATTCTTCTCTGCAAATCCTCTCAAGCTCTGTCAGGTTCGATGGGGAGCATTGCTGCACAGCTATTTTCAGGTCTCTCCAGAGATGTTCAATCGGGTTCAAGTCCGGGCTCGAGCTGGTTCACTCAAGGACATTCAGAGCCACTCCTGCATTGTGTTGGCTGTGTGCTTAGGGTTGTTGTCCTTTAGGACAGTGAACCTTCGCCCCAGCAGCAGGTTTTCAGAAAGGATCTCTCTGTACTTTTCTCCGCTCATCTTTGCCTCGATCCTGACTAGTCTCCCAGTCCCTGCCGCTGAAAAACATGTCCACAGCATGATGCTGCCACCACCATGCTTCACTGTAGCGATCGTGATGGGTTCCCTCCAGACGTTACGCTTGGCATTCATGCCAAAGAGTTCAATCTTGGTTTCATCAGACAAGAGAATCTTGTTTCTCAATGTCTGAGAGTCTTTGGGTGCCTTTTGGCAAACTCCAAGCAGGTATACACGTGTCTTTTACTGAGTGTGGCTTCCGACTCTACCATAAAGGCCTGATTGGTGGAGTGCTGCAGAGATGGTTGTCCTTCTTGAAGGTTCTCTCATCTCCACAGAGGAACTCTGGAGCTCTGTCAGCGTGACCATCGGGTTCTTAGTCACCTCCCGACCAAGACCATTCTTCCCGATTGCTTAGTTTGGCCAGCCGGCCAGCTCTAGGAAGAGTCTTGTTGGTTACAAACTTCTTCCATTTAACAATGATGGAGGCCACTGTGTTCTTGGGGACCTTCATGCTGCAGAAATTCTTTGGTACGCTTCCCAAGATATGTGCCTTGAAACAATCCGGTCTCGGCACTCTACGGACAATTCCTTCGACCTCATGCCTTGGTTTTTGCTCTGACATGCACTGTTGACTGTGAGACCTTATATAGACAGGTGTGCCTCTCCAAATAATTTCCAATCAATTGAATTTACTACAGGTGGACTCTCATCAAGTTGTAGAAACATCTCAAGGATGATTCATGGAAACTGGATGTACATGAGCTCAATTTCGAGTCTCATAGCAAAGTGTCTAAATACTTATGTAAATAAGGTATTTCTGTTTGTCTTTTAATACATTTGGAAAAATAAAAAATGTTTTCGCTTTGTCTTTATGGGGTATTGTGTGTAGATTGACGAGGACAGTTTTTTATTTAATACATTTTAGAATAAGGCTGTAACCTAACAAAATGTGGAAAAAGTCAAGGTCTGAATTCTTTCCAAAAGCACTGTATATTATTGTTCCCGATGTCCCGTCATTTTTTTTTTGGGGGGGGGTCGCGGATACTGGTCCCTATTAATCCCTATTTATAACGTATATTTGTGCAGTGTAATGATCTGACACCACTAAAGAAGTTTAATGGGCCTGACCAGGGTATGCGGCCCAAATGGTACCCTATTCCCTATATAGTTCACTACTTTGACCAGAGTCTTATGGGACTGGTCAAAACTAGTGCAATAAAAGGAGAATAGTGTACCATTTGGGATGCAATCCAGGTCATTACTTATCAGCCACTATGAGCCTTCTACGGATCGGACAGGTGCTGTGTGAAAAGCCCTTCCTATACTGATGATCTAACCTAACCTGTGGCATCTCGACTCACTCACGACTCACTCACAACCCTCATCAAACACCGCCACCGCACATGCCCAGTGGCCCACAACAACATCAGTGACATCATCATGCTTCCACATCAAACTATAAAGACTGGAAATGATAACACAGACAGCATCTAAAGTGTTCTTTGAGTTCAGTGGTTCCCACATGTGGGCACACAGAGTGGAGCAGGCTCAGACATGGGGGCCATTTAGAAAAACAGACGGAGAATATGCATTTCCGCTGGTCTCCACAGAGTTCTCAAACCCAGATTAGACTCGAGCTGATGTCTTAAGTAGCTGAACATGTTATTACTTCGACCTTGTGAAAGTGACAAACTGACACTTTTTTTTCATTTTGTAAAAAAACGACTTTATATAGAAGGAGTGCCTTTAATTTTACGGCCTGCACATGAGCTAAGCTAGCAAACATCGCCCATGACATCGCCTACAAGCGTGATCTGGGATTTCTATTGGAGAAGCAGTTTCTGGAGCTCTTCATCTATCGGCTCTTTGGGCTCTCTCTCATCTAGCTCAGTTGCTGCTCTCTGTCAGTGACATCATCATGGGAAGTCTTTGAGCTTGTACAAAGAGATGTCATGGAATGGATTCACCTCTCTCTCATGTTGTGTAACAATGATGATGATGATGAGCGCACAATGCATGTGTGACTGACTATGAGTCCTATCTGAATGAGACTATTGTCTGTGCTGACGTGTGATGATAACACTTCTTCAACATAAGCTTTATACATAGCATCCACTGTGTGTACAGGTTGCCCAGGCTAAGGCATTGCCCTCCTGGTGCCTGCCCTCCATGGCAAGCTGAAAGGGCATGTACATTTCATTCCAGACTCAGTGGTGGTAGTCACAGTTTAATCATAATTCTAAAATTCTCTTCTGCTTTTTTCTCTGTGGGGTGATTTCACTGTACGCAAATAAAATAACCATCATTATGCTGATTCTGAATGGATATATGATCACGGAACATTTCCAAAATAAATGATTTTTCAATGGGAATTCTGGTACTGCATACTGTAAAGGGTATGGAAGGAGTGTGTGTAAGTAAGGGGGTTGATGTGAATGGAGAGTGACCTTGAAATTGTATGACTGTAACCATGGTAGCATACACTGAGATGGTGTTGACAGTAGACAGTGAATGTGTAATGATGTATATAATATGTGTCATGATAACACAGCCAGCAACATTTTAAGTTTCTTTGAGTTCAATGATTCTCACATGTGGGCATACGGAAAGGAGCAGGCTCAGACACAAGAGACCTTTTGAAAAACAGACAGAGAATAGGCGCCTCTGCATGTCTCATCTGGCTCAGATGCTGCTCTCTGTCAGTGACATCATCATCGCGGGCAGGAAGCCTTTGAGCCGAAGCAAAGCGATGATGTCATGGAATGGATTCACAAATACACAATGCAGATGTGATTGACTTTGAGTCCTATCTGAATATGAGACTATTGTCTGTGCTGACGATTGATGATAACACTTCTTCGACAAAAGCTTTGGAGCGTCCACTGTGTGTCTGGATACAAGAGACTGTACAGGATACTCAGAAGAAGAAGAGGGGTTGTAGGTAGGCACTGCCTGCCTGGCACCTGCCCTCAGTGACCAGCTTAAAGGGCACATACTGTACACAGCCACAGGCAGGACACAGCCACACTAGTACAGCCACAGGCAGGACACAGCCACATACTAGTACAGCAACAAGAAGAACACAGCCACATACTAGTAGAGCCACAGGCAGGACACAGCCACATACTAGTATAGCCACAGGCAGGATATAGCCACATACTAGTACAGCCACAGGCAGGATATACTAGTACAGCCACATACCACATAGTACAGCCACAGGCAGGACACACGGAGCCAGGCAAGACACATACAGTACATGCAGGACACGGCCACATGCTATGTACAGCCACAGGCAGCACACAGCCACATACTAGCACAGCCACAGGCAGGACATAGCAGTCACAGGCAGGACACAGCCACATACTAGTACAGCCACAGGCAGGACACAGCCACATACTATTACAGCAACAGGAAGGACACAGCCATATACTAGTAGAGCCGCAGGTAGAACACAGCAGCCACGGGCAGGACACAGCAGCCACAGGAAAGACACAGACACAGGCAGGAAACAGCAGCCACAGGCAAGACACAGCCACATAATAGCACAGCCACAGGCAGGACATAGCCACATACTAGTAGAGCCGCAGGTAGAACACAGCAGCCACAGGCAGGACACAGCAGCCACAGGAAAGACACAGACACAGGCAGGAAACAGCAGCCACAGGCAGGACACAGCCACATAATAGCACAGCCACAGGCAGGACACAGCAGCCACAGGCAGGACACAGCCACACAATAGTAGAGCTACAGACAGGACACAGCAGTCACATGCAGGACACAGCCACATACTAGTACAGCCACAGGCAGAACACAGCCACATACTAGTACAGCCACAGGCAGGACATAGCCACATACTAGTACAGCCACAGGCAGGACACAGCCACATACTAGTACAGCCACAGGCAGGACATAGCCACATACTAGTACAGCCACCGGCAGGACACAGCCACACAATAGTAGAGCTACAGACAGGACACAGCAGTCACATGCAGGACACAGCCACATACTAGTACAGCCACAGGCAGAACACAGCCATATACTAGTACAGCCACAGGCAGGACACAGCCGCATACTAGTACTGCCACAGGCACGACACAGAAGCCACAGGCAGGACACAGCCACATACTAGTGCAGCTACAGGCAGGACAGAGACACATTTAATGGTAGTCACAGTTTAATCATAATTCCAAAATTGTCATGTGTTTTTTTCTCTGTGGGGTGATGTCACTGTACGCAAATAAAATAACTATCATTATGCTGATTCCGAATGGATATATGATCACCGTACATTTCCAAAATAAATTATTTTTCAATGGGAGTCCTGTCCTGGTACTGTATCAATACTGTAAAGGGAATGGAAGGAGAGGGGTGGGGAGGGGGGTAAAGGATTTGGAGAATGGGGTTTATGTGAATGGAGAGTGGCATTGAAATGAAATTGTAACCATGGTACCATACGTTGAGACGGTGTTGACAGTAAACAGTGAATGTGTCATGTAGACAGGAAGGGAATGCCAGATAGAATTGATTAGTAGGAACATCACATTCAATTATAACTTAATAATAGCTCATTTATAATATACAATGATTTCCCTATACAGGCCAGCGACCCTTCCACTTGTGGATATCCCATACTTCAGAGGAACACTGACGAGGAGGAAAGCAGGGTTTTTGTGTCCTGTGTGTTATCTTGTGTGTACTGCAGGCTAGGCGCTGAAAGCTGAAATCCCATCTGGCTTCTATCAGTGTGTAGGGTTATTGGATCAGTAGACCTGAGAAATCCTGTTACATGGCTACAGCTGTCTCCTCCTGACCTTGCCCAGTTCACCCCAGTCCAGTCCACTCGGACCACAATTACATAACTCAATGACCTTCTCAATGAGAGGAGGGAGTTTCACAAAATAAATTACAGCAAATCATTAATCAGCTCATTCATTGTTCTGATAAACTTGTCCAGTAACAGACATGTAGTGGGGAGGTCATTTGAGAGAAATTAAAGCTGATCAGAAAATAACCTGGACTCTTTTTGCCTTTTTTTTTTTAAATCTTGGAGACAAAAATAATATGGTCTGCTCCTTTATAGACTGTCCAAACCGCATCCCTGGTCCTATTCGTAGACACACACAGACTCCAACTGTGCCATAATGTTATTTGTAGAGTATATACACTACCGTTCAAAAGTTTGGGGTCACTTAGAAATGTCCTTGTTTTAGAAAGAAAAGCAAAACATTTTGTCCATTAAAATAACATCAAATTGATCAGAAATACAGTGTAGACATTGTTAATGCTGTAAATGACTATTGTAGATGGAATCAGCAGATTTTTTATGAAATCTACATAGGCGTACAGAGGCCCATTATCAGCAACCACTTCTGTGTTCCAATGTTACCTTGTGTAAGCTAATCCAAGTTAATAATTTTAAAAGGCTGATTGATCATTAGAAAACCCTTTTGCAATTATGTTAGCACAGCTGAAAACTGTTGTTCTTGATTAAAGAAGCAATAACCTGGCCTTCTTTAGACTAGTTGAGTATGTAGAGCAGTGGTCACCAAACTACGGCCCGCGGGCCGGATACGGCCCGTCAGCACATTTGGGCTGGCCCTCTGAACAATACCAGAGACGCTATCTAATTTTTTTCCTATTTGGCCTCCAGAAAAAAAATCCTAGGCCTGGCCCTGTCAAAGACAGAACGGAATAATGGCGAAAAGGTTAGGTAAGAGAAAAATTGATTCAGAATGCAGGGTATTTAACCTGCAGTGGACAAACAATTTTTTTTTTGTTCAATGCAAAGAAAAGGCTGTTTGTCTCATCTGTCAAGAGACGGTGGCGGTATTCAAAGAATACAATCTTCGCCGACACTATGAATCCCGTCACAAAGACAAGTACGATAGCTTGCAAGGCCAAATACGAGCAGACAAACTCTCAAAGCTAAAAAGTGGACTACTATCTCAGCAGAATACATTTGTACGCCAAGCTCAGCTGAACCAGGCATCCGTTCGGGCCAGCTTTCGGGTTGCTAAACTGATAGCAAGAAGCGGTAAGCCTTTCACTGATGGAGAGTTTGTTAAGAAATGTATGGATGCTGTCGCGGAGGAGGTGTGTCCCGAGAAGAAAGATGCATTTAATGCCGTAAGTCTGTCGGCGAGTACAATCACCAGACGCGTTGAAGAAATCGGGAGTAATGTATATGCCCAGCTGCAGCAGAAGACGAAAGAATTTGACTTTTTTTCATTAGCACTGGATGAGAGCACGGACGTGCAAGACAACTGCTCATTTTTATTCGTGGAGTTAGCGCAAACTTTGAGATATGCGAGGAGCTGGCAGCCCTCCAAAGTCTCATAGGGACTACAACGGGAGAGGATATTTTTGACAAAGTGTGCCAAACCATGGAGAAGTTGGACCTGGACTGGTCAAAGCTAGCTAGCATCACGACTGACGGGGCTCCTAGCATGGTGGGCGAAACTCGCGGTCTAATAGGACGCATGAACCGGGAGTTGGAAAAAAGGGGTCTCACCGCCCCGCTACGAGTCCACTGCCTAATTCACCAGCAAGCACTGTGCTGCAAAGTGTTGAAGTGGGATTCTGTAATGAAGGTTGTGGTGTCGTGCATAAACTTCATCAGAGCAAAGGGACTTAAACACAGGCAGTTCCAAGACTTCCTGTCTGAACTGGAGTCTACGCACGGAGATGTGCTGTACTACACAGAGGTCCGATGGCTGAGCCGGGGCAGAGTTTTGAGGCGTTTTTACGAGCTGCTACCCGAAATTAAGCATTTCTTCATTTAAAAGACAAAACGGTCCCAGAGCTGATCGACCCAGAATGGAAATGGCACCTCGCATTTTTAACAGACGTGACAGAAATACTTAACAGTCTTAACTTGCAGCTACAAGGCGAGGGGAAACTCATTTGCGACATGTATTCACACATAAAAGCATTTGAGGTGAAATTAGCGCTGCTTTTGGAACAAGTGAAAAAGCGCAACTTCGTCCATCTTCCTGCTACCCAAAACCTGTCGACAGAGAACCCAGCGGTCCCGTTCCCAGCTGAAAAGTGCGTGGAAGCACTGGAAATGCTGAAGGCGGAGTTCGGTGTGCGATTCAGTGAACTACATGTTCATGCAAAAGAAATCCGTCTTTTTCAGAACCCCTTTGTTGCCGACATTGATGAAGCCCAGCCTTCATATCAGTTTGAGTTGGCTGAGTTACAGAACTGTGATGTTCTGAAAGACGCATTCAAGCCCAACAGTCTCATTGACTTCTATGCCGCCTCCCAAACGACACATATCCAAACATCAAAAAACACGCAATGAAAATGTCCACAGTTTTTGGCAGCACGTATATCTGCGAGAAAACCTTTTTCTCGCATGAAACTGCTGAAAACCCCGATGAGATCAAGATTGACAGATGAACATTTGCATCAGTGCTTGAGACTGGCTGTAACTAGAATGGAACCTGATATTCAACTTCTCACCAGCCAGATGCAGGCCCACAGTTCACACTGATGAACATACATAGGTAAGCTCACTTTTCTGACTTGAATGAGTCATTCTGAGCATAAACAAATATAATCATAATAAAATCTACTGGGATAAAATCCATCTTTACAACCATACTGGTAGTGAAATGTATTGTGCTGTGTAGGTGCTGTATCACTTAGTTCAGTTTCTCAACCTGCTTCTTTTGTGGTTTTCACAGGGAAGTTGATGAGAGAGAGCTGCAAACAGCGGTGTCTACAAGCCTACTGGAACCTACAAAAGGATTATAAGGAAGGAACACAAGAACTTTAAGAGACTGCTCATATGTGTCAGAGAGATTCTGCTCTGACAACTGAGCTGAACTTTTATCTGTTAAGATTGTGCATGGCACGACAGAAAGTTAATGTTCCATGGCTTTTTTTTCTATGAAGAACCCAGAGAGAGTTATTTAGTTATTATTTATTTCCTGTTTTTTCTGTGAAGAACTCAGAGAGGGTTATTTAGTTATTATTTATTTCATTAATAGTGTTATTATTTGTTTCCTGACTTTTTTCTGTAAAGAACCTGGAAAGGGTTATTTGGTTATGTGTGGCTTTCTGGAAAACAATACATTTTTTAAGCTCCCCTACGATCGTCACACTTTTTCTGTTACAAACTGACACCGGCCCCCCATCAGAGAAGGGAAAAGTTATGTGGCCCTCACAGGAAAAAGTTTGGGGACCCCTGATGTAGAGCATCAGCATTTTTGGGTTCGATTACAGGCTCAAAATGGTTCCTCTGTCCAGTGTCTGTGTTCTTTTGCCCATCTTAATCTTTTATTTTTATTGGCCAGTCTGAGGTATGGCTTTTTCTTTGCAAATCTGCCTAGAAGGCCAGCACCCCGGAGTCGCCTCTTCACTGTTGACATTGAGACTGGTGTTTTGTGGGTACTATTTAATGAAGCTGCCAGTAGAGGATTTGTGAGGCATCTGTTTCTCAAACTAGAAGCTCTAATGTACTTGTCCTCTTGCTCAGTTGTGCACCGGGGCCTCCCACTCCTCTTTCTATTCTCGTTAGAGCCAGATTGCGCTGTCTGTGAAGGGAGTAGTACACTGCGTTGTACGAGATCTTCAGTTTCTTGGCAATTTCTTGCATGGAATATGCTTCATTTCTCAGAACAAGAATAGACTGACGTGTTTCAGAAGAAAGTCCTTTGTTTCTGGCCATTTTGATCCTGTAATTGAACCCATAAATGCTGATGCTCCAGATACTCAACCAGCCTAAAGAAGGCCAGTTTCATTGCTTCTTTAATCAGGGCAATAGTTTTCAGCTGTGCTAATGTAACAGTTTAAATTTAGTCCGTCCCATGCACCTACCCGGGCTCGAACCAGGGACCATCTACACACATAGACAACTGACACCCACAAAGCATCGTTACCCATCGCTCCACAAAAGCCACGGCCCTTGCAGAGCAAGGGGAACCACTACTTCAAGGTCTGAGAGCTAATGACGCTGTTCGCTGTTTCCAGCTACAATTGTCATTTACAACATTAACAATGTCTACACTGTATTTCTGATCAATTTGATGTTATTTTAATGGACAAAAAATAAGCTTTTCTTTCAAAAACAAGGCCATTTCTAAGTGACCCCAAACCTTTGAACGGTAGCATATGTCAGATGGTGATGAAGCTAATGGGATCCAACCCTAACCTACTAACGTCTCCGAGCCAGGAACAGGAGGGTTATGATTGGTTAGGATAGAGGATAGAAAGGATAGAGGACAAGGATTAGAATGGACTGGCCTACACCTGTCACGCCCTGACCTTAGAGAGACGTTTTATTTCTCTATTTGGTTAGGTCAGGGTGTGATGTGGGGTGGGCATTCTATGTTCTATTTTCTATGAGGAGAAATATTTACGGCTCCTCCCAGACCATGCTCAAATCCCCATCATTTGAGGAGAGAAACCGATACAGGGGGGGCAGATCCGGGGGCTTGGTGAGAATCTGTCGGTGAGTGGATAATCCGCCTTTACCGTAGTTCCTACTGGCGAACGTGCAATAACTAGAGAATACACAAAATGAGCTCCGTTCAAAACGATCATACCAACGGGACATTAAAAACTGTAATGTCTTATTTCTCAACGAGTAATGCTGAACGACTACGTGAATAATAGACAGTTGGCTGGACTTTCTGTCCATCTGCAAGACAGAACAGCAACCTCCGGTAAGATGAGGGGTGGTGGTCTGTGTCTGTGTCAATAACAGCTTGTGCGCAATCAAAATATTAAGGTTGTCTCAAGGTTTTGCTCGCCTGAGGTAGAGTACCTCATGATAAGCTGTAGACCACACTATTTACCAAAAGATTTTTCATCCATATTTTTCATCTGTCAATTTACCACCATAAGCCTATGCTGGCACTAAGACCTCACTCAACGAGCTGTATAAGGCCTTAAGCAAACAAGAGTATGCTCACTCAGAAGTGGCGAGTCTAGTGGCCATTTTACCTAGTAATCCTTTTTACCTCATTCTACCAGCATGTCACATGTGCAACCAGAAGAAAAAAAATGCTAGACCACCTTTACTCCACACACAGCTTTTCAAAGCTCTTGATTCCTGCTTACAAGAAAAAAGTCAAGCAGGAAGTGCCAGTGACTTGTGTAACAGTATAACTTTAGACTGTCCCCTCGCCCATACCTGGGCACGAACCAGGGACGCTCTGCACACATCAACAACAGTCACCCACGAAGCATCGTTACCCATCGCTCCACAAAAGCCACGGCCCTTGCAGAGCAAGGGGAACCACTACTTCAAGGTCTCAGAGCAAGTGACGTCACCAATTGAAACACTATTTACCGCGCACCACCGCTAACTAGCTAGCTATTTCACATCCATTACACTTGCTCAATACGGAAGTGGTCTTACCAGCCTTTCAAAGCTCTTGATTCCTACTTACAAGCAAAAAGTCAAGCAGGAAGTACCAGTGACTTGCTCAATACGTCTGATGACGTGGATGCTACGCTACAGGACTGTTTTGCTAGCGCAGACTGGAATATGTTCCCGGATTTATCCGATGGCATTGAGGAGTTTACCACATCAGTCACTGGCTTCATCAATAAGTGCATCGTTCCAGGAGCAGGATACTAATCCGTACGCTTATAAGAAATCACGCTTTTCCGATGAACCATCAAACAGTCAAAGCTTCAATACATGACTAAGATTGAATCCTACTAAACTGGCTCTGACGTTTGTCGGATGTGGCTGGGCTTGCAAACTATTACAGATTACAAAGGAAACTCAGCCGCAAGCTGCCCAGTGACGCGAGCCTACCAGACGATCTAAATGCCTTCAATGCTCGCTTTGAGGCAAGCAACACTGAACCATGCAAGGGAGCCCCAGCTGTTCCGGACGACTATGTGATCACGCTCTCCGTAGCCGATGTGAGTAAGACCTTAAAACACGTCCCAGAGCCAGACGGATTACCAGGATGCGTACTCAGAGCTTGCGCTGACCAACTGGCAAGTGTCTTCACTGACATGTCCAGCCTCTCGCTGACTGAGTCTGTAATGCCTAAATGTTTCAAGCTGACCACCATAGTCCCTGTTCCCAAGAATGCCAAGTTAACCTGCCTAAATGAATACCGCCCCACAGCACAGACATCTGGAGTGCTTTGAAAGGCTGGTCATGGCTAACATCAATACCATCATCCCAGAAACCCTAGACCCACTTCAATTCACATAATGCCCAAACAGTTCCACAGATTATGCAATCTCCATTGCACTCCACACTGCCCTTTCCCTCCTGAACAAAAGGAACACCTACATGAGAATGCTGTTCATTGACTACAGCTCAACGTTCAACACCATTGTTCCCTCAAAGCTCATCACTAAGTCCCTTCCTGTACTGCCTGTTCACCCATGACTGCACGTTCATACACAACTTTAACACCATCATTAAGTTTGCCGTTGACACAAAGGTGGTAGGCCTTATCACTGACAATGATGAGACAGCCTACAGGGAGGAGATCAGAGACCTGGCAGTGTGGTTCCAGGAAAACAACCTCTCCCTCAACGTGAGCAAGACAAAAATGCTGAAGACAAAAATGCTGATCGAGGACTACAGAAAAAGGGGTGGCAAGCGTCTACCCCCAAGCCATAAGACTGCTGAACAGGTAATCAAATGGCTACCCCGACTATTTGCATTGGCCCCCTTTTTTTAAAGATGCTGCTACTCACTGTTTATTATCTATGTATAGTCACTTTACCCCTACCTACATGTACATATTACCTCAATTACCTCAACAAACCTGTACCCCCGCACATTGACTCGGTACCGGTACCCCATTTATATAGCTTAGTTATTGTTATTTTATTGTGTTAATTTGTTACATGAAAAAAAAAATTTGCAAATGTTTTCTTTAAAAAAAAATCAGCATAGGTCTTGGTTAAGGGCTTGTAAGTAAGCATTTCATGGTAAGGTTGTATTCGGTGCATGTGACGAATAACAATTGATTTGATTTGACACACACACAGCCCATTTCTGATGACAAGACATAACAGAGGGCACACAAGAAAGTAACCATATATCCCAGGGTAGTGGTACCACCAGCAAAGTATTGTGTCCAGGCACCGTCTATAGCTGCTGGAAGATGTTTGGGGGTTGGGTGCGGAGATTTTTTTTCACGGGGGGGGGGTTAGTTAGTAGTGGCATAGTTAGATTAATTTTTATTTTATTTTTTACCTTACCTGAAAACAAACTTTTATATTAAGAGGACAGACGTTTTGCTGTGTCTGACATGAAGTAATATATATATAAGTAATATATGTATTTCATTGGAAAAGTGATTAAACCAACAGTGCCACATTTTTTTTTACTTCAGTGTTTTTCTCTTATAGTCTTTATGATTCACTTACGATTGATTAAAAAAATGATGCTGATCGATTTGACAGAAGGTTATGGAACAATGCAACATAAATAACTTTGATGATATCAAGCCTCTAGAGATGATCCATTTTCTCTCAGAATAGATTTTTATTATCATGTTGTCGTACTGTGCCAGGGTAAACGGCATTTCAATCAGCTACTAGACAGAGTGGTGGATCTGACTGTGGGACCTTCAGAATGACCCAAATGGCACGCATACAGAACCTATTGTATCTACCAGGACTTATTTTAATATACTGTGTGTTTTAGTGCGAAGGATGTATTCTGTTTGATTAAATATATTCTTTATTAGACTATGCTGAGAAACAAAATCACTTGAAGGTGTTATGATGCTTTACTGGCTCTGGGCATAATATCAAATCAAATCAATTTGTATTGGTCACATGCGCCAAATACAACAGGTGTAGTAGACCTTAAAGTGAAATGCTTACTTACAAGCCCTTAACCAACAATGCAGTTTTAAGAAAAATAAATAAAAAATAATTAAATAAAAGTAACAAACGATTAAAGAGCAGCAGTAAAATAACAATAGCAAGGCTATATACAGGGGGTACTGGTACATAGTCAATAAGCGGGGGTACTGGTTAGTTGAGGTAATTGAGGTAATATGTACATGTAGTTACAATTATTAAAGTGACTATGCATAGACAATAACAGAGACCAGAAGCAGAGTCAAATATGGGGGGGGGGGCAATGCAAATAGTCTGGGTAGCCATTTGATTAGATGTTCAGAAGTCTAATGGCTTGGGGGGAGAAGCTGTTTAGAACCCTCTTGGTCCTAGACTTGGCGCTCCAGTACCGCATGCCGTGCGGTAGCAGAGAGAACATCTATGACTAGGGTGGCTGGAGGCTTTGACAATTTTCGGGCTTTCCTCTGACACCTCCTGGGATAGGGGTCCTGCATGGCAAGAGGCTTAGCCTCGGTAATGTACTGGGCCGTACTCACTAACCTCTGTAGTGCCTTGCTGTTGGAGGCCAAACAAATTGCCATACCAGGCAGTGATGCAACCTGTCAGGACGCTCTCGATGGTGCAGCTGTAGAACCTTTTGAGGATCTGAGGACCCATGCCAAATATTTTCAGTCTCCTGAGGAGGAATAGGTTTTGTCGTGCCCTCTTCACGCCTGTCTTGATGTCCTTGGACCATGTCAGTTTGTTGGTGATGTGGACGCCAAGGAACTTGAAGCTGTCAAGCTGCTCCACTACAGCCCCGTTGATGAGAATGGGAGCGTACTCTGTCAACCTTTTCCACAATCATCTCCGTTGTCTTGATCACGTTGACCACGTTGAGGGAGAGGTTGTTGTCCTTGCACCACGTGGTCAGTTGACATGATGTGATGATGATCAAAATACATTATTTTCTAAATTAAAAAAGAAAATAATTTTTCTGGTTGCCTGCTTTCTGTAATATGGCAATGATTATGCCTTCAACTGAAATGTGTCTTCCGCATTTAACCCAACCCCTCTGAATCAGAGAGGTGCCAGGCGGCTGCCTTATTGACATCCATATCTCTGGAGCCTGGGGAAATGCCTTGCTCAGGTGTAGAATGACAGATTTTTTACCTTGTCAACTCGATCCAGCAACCTTTCGGTTACTGGGCCAACGCTCTAACCACTAGGCCACCTGCCGACCCGTATGAGGATGGTGATGGTGGCGAATATGATGAGTATGAAGACGATGATGATGATGGTGATAATAATGGTGATGTTGGTGAATATGAAGATGATTAACCTTTTGTTGCTACAGGGACCCATCCTCCCCAATTAAGGTTACACCAACCTACTGTGATTTCTGCTAATAGTAGCCGTTTAGCTGGTTAATTAAACAAAGGTTCGCCATGTGTTGGCAAAAATGTACTTCCATGTCAAGAAAGCTTAGCAGCAGCCGGTGGCACTGGTATTAGGTATTAGTTATTCTCCTCTTTTGTACTGTAGGCATGGAATTATAATAATGTTGTTGCTAGCAGTATTCATAAGAACCTTGAAATAAAATACTTATTTTTCCTCTTATGTTAATTTTTTTCCTAGATATTTTCACAGACCTGCTGCAGTATTTCACCTCAGGTTGAATACCCATGGTAACTTGATACACATATATTCCTTTGTGACAGTCAGGAAATTGTGTACTGGCCCTTTAAACCGCGACATGGGATGGAAGGGTGGTGAGCTCAGAGGAAGTAGTGGAAAGGACTGTGCCACAGATTATCCATTATATTGGCAAGATTCTCTAGTGTCCGCTCTAATAATGGAAAGAAATGTCTTCAAAAATGCAAGGCGGTCTGGCGGGGGCATGATCAGGTGGGACTATTTTAGCCAATGAGAGGGCAGTTACGCGTGTGAACAACGGGCACTACGATAAAAATGTTTGTTTTTTCTAAAAGTTGCCGGGATGTTTACGTGTCCTACTTATATCAGTACACTCGTAACAACCTAACCATTGCGAAACGTATATTCTATTAAATAAGCCACACTGAGCAAATAAACTATTGTATTTGTGTTGACCAAATTCGAAACACACGTTAACCTCCATACTAAAACTTTAGGATTGGTGAGCGGGAAAAAACGCCACCTCCCGGAGAAAAAATATTTTGGGAGAAGTTAACCTTATCCCTCTCGCTTCGCCTCTTTCTCTCTGACTGTTCAGTGTTTTGTGCGCCACAGCACTGCAAACTTGACAGACGTAGGCTTCATTGGGACTGTGGACCGATATCATAGCCTACCTTATTGTTGGACTCGTGGGAAATTCATAACACTTTGGAGATGAAGTAGTCACATTCAAAAACGATTTTAGCAATATCGTATTCTGTAAAAGGACGGTATCCTTTGTCCTTTAAAAGCGGTTGTGTATTTAGACTAATCTTGCTCTGTTCGGAACTCAATTTTGAAATTCAACTTTCTCCTATTCAATTTCCCAGTCTGGACTACCAGAAATCAAGGTAACATTTTGGACATATTTGTAATTGTGTGATTTGAACTGCTGAGTATTGGCTTGATTACATTTGTCTTGATTACATTTAAAAATATATATATATATAGAGAGAGAATTGTTATTTACGCTTAAACATATTTCATACAACGTTCAAATACCTTTGAATCGGGGAACGACATTAGTAGACGGAAAAATAAGAATTTACATCTCATTTGAATATAAAATATGTTTGTGGAACAATCTCAGCGCCTTGCACTCGTCGTGTAGGGGCAGTTAGTTGGCTGGGTCCTCAATATAGGAGAACGCAGTCTATTGTGCGTTAACTCAACCATACAGCCTAGTCTTCCCATTTTTGTTTATCGTGTCTGTAACACAACCCACCGCCGATGAAGATATGCATTGTGTTTAAAACGGTCTTATCAACTGGGTTAGTTTTGATGAGACTCTCATCATTACAACAATTGAACGTCACCTTAGGTGATCTGCCTGTCTGGAAGTTGTTGCCTGCCACTTTAAATCAATGACCTACAGGGTTAATGTATTGCTCAGGCTCATCTTAGTTACTTCTATTGTAGCGTGTACTGGCTGCATTCATTGAAGCTGGAAATATGTGACTAGTAAAAAGTTATTGTTGTGAGTTCTGCCATCCCGAGCGAGAGAGAAAAGGGACTTTCCTCCTCTTTTCGAGTCATAATTTTTAATGGACTTTAATTGAGCATAAAATAGGCTTAAATGCAATAATTATTTGCGATTATGAAGTGGTTTACTGGGGGGCGGCATACATGCTCCAAATAACTAGTTCCCTAAAGCAGTAGATAGAATGTCCTGTAGGACTTAGAAATGGCAGATGGGGTGTAATGTGTCAGTGCTCCAATAGGAAGACAGGTTATTTTAACATTACTCACATGGGAAAACCTTGAGCATCATCATCCATCCATCCCATGGCATTTTAGCATGATTAAAATTTTACCGAAGCCAATGAACTAGCCTGGAGTTATTCTGTCTGACAGTACTGAGTTGATGCTTGTGTTTACTATTAAAAACTTTCCCAGATTATCTCTTCCCCCTCTCTCTCTTCCTCCCTCTCTCCTCCTCTTTCTCTTCACCCCCTCTCCCTTTCTCTCCCCCCCTTTCCCTTTCTCTTCCCCTCTCCCTTCCTCTTCCCCCTCTTTTGCTTCCCCAACTCTCTCTTTCTTTCCCCCATCTCCCCCTCTCTCTCTCTCTCTCCCCCCTCTCTTTCTCTCTTCCCTCCCATCTCTCGCTTCCCCTCTCTCTCTCTTCCCCCTCTGTCTCTCTCTGTCTCTCTATCCCACCCCCTTCCCTCATATCTCTCTCACTCTCTCTCACCCCCTTCCTCCCCTTTCCTTGCCAATTTGTCTATTTTCCAGTTCATTACCTCTGTGCCCTGAGCCTGTTATCATATTTGGCACGCCACTCGTTCCTCAGTAGATGGGTGTCACTGTATCGCATCACTCGAGTGATTTTGATTGGACCTGATGGATAATTACAAGACATGGTATTTTGTTGCATCTAGGCAATTGAGTCATCATGTGTAGGCCAAGTACTGTAAACAGCATCAACCACTAGTAAAGCTCATAACTTCTGCTAGGGTTTCCATTTATTTTGTCAATACTTGTCTCAAAGTTCAGTGATTATACCCCCCTTCTTATAGCAACTGTTATTCTAAACAACATTATTGAGACATGGTGACATGAGCTTGGCTTTGTGTTGGGTTGCACTGCAGAG
Source organism: Oncorhynchus nerka (assembly GCF_034236695.1). Classification (NCBI taxonomy): domain Eukaryota; kingdom Metazoa; phylum Chordata; class Actinopteri; order Salmoniformes; family Salmonidae; genus Oncorhynchus; species Oncorhynchus nerka. The sequence continues at coordinate 10,186,126 of NC_088423.1, read as the reverse complement.
CAGACAGCCTCTGACCATTGCCCTCAGATGTTGGGACTCTGATTGTACTTTAATTGATGCTGTGTGATTGGTGGTGACTGCTGCCTGGGTGTTGTGAAGGCAGAGCCTCCTGCTGGCTACCTGCCCAGTTCTGTTCTGCACTACTCTGAGGTCATGATCTCCCTACAGTCTGCAGCATTGGAGGGAGGGTGTATTCAGACACATTGACGAGAGGCTGCTTCTTGTAAAAACAGCTGACTTCAGGCGTATTTCACAGTCAGATCGTGTCGAATTTCTAGAGGTGCCGAAAAAATTCCCCAGCGATTCAACAGGGAATTCAGTTAAAGTGGCACGTCCTCAGGATGATTTCTAGGGCTGTACACCCATAGCCCATAATCATTAGTTGCCTCATATGCCCAATTTGACTGAAGGTTTCCTACTTGTGTGGACCATGTAGTGTTCTTGTGTGGACCATGTAGTGTTCTTGTGTGGACCATGTAGTGTTCCTGTGTGGACCATGTAGTGTTCCTGTGTGGACCATGTAGTGTTCCTGTGTGGACCATGTAGTGTTCTTGTGTGGACCATGTAGTGTTCTTGTGTGGACCATGTAGTGTTCTTGTGTGGACCATGTAGTGTTCTTGTGTGGACCATGTAGTGTTCTTGTGTGGACCATGTAGTGTTCTTGTGTGGACCATGTAGTGTTCTTGTGTGGACCATGTAGTGTTCCTGTGTGGACCATGTAGTGTTCTTGTGTGGACCATGTAGTGTTCCTGTGTGGACCATGTAGTGTTCCTGTGTGGACCATGTGGACCATGTAGTGTTCCTGTGTGGACCATGTAGTGTTCCTGTGTGGACCATGTAGTGTTCCTGTGTGGACCATGTAGTGTTCCTGTGTGGACCATGTAGTGTTCCTGTGTGGACCATGTAGTGTTCCTGTGTGGACCATGTAGTGTTCCTGTGTGGACCATGTAGTGTTCCTGTGTGGACCATGTAGTGTTCCTGTGTGGACCATGTAGTGTTCCTGTAGTGTGGACCATGTAGTGTTCCTGTGTTCCTGGACCATGTAGTGTTCCTGTGTGGACCATGTAGTGTACCATGTAGTGTTCCTGTTCCATGTGTGGGCCATGTAGTGTTCCTGTGTGGACCATGTAGTGTTCCTGTGTGGACCATGTAGTGTTCCTGTGTGGACCATGTAGTGTTCCTGTGTGGGCCATGTAGTGTTCCTGTGTGGACCATGTAGTGTTCCTGTGTGGACCATGTAGTGTTCCTGTGTGGACCATGTAGTGTTCCTGTGTGGACCATGTAGTGTTCCTGTGTGGACCATGTAGTGTTCCTGTGTGGACCATGTAGTGTTCCTGTGTGGACCATGTAGTGTTCTTGTGTGGACCATGTAGTGTTCTTGTGTGGACCATGTAGTGTTCTTGTGTGGACCATGTAGTGTTCTTGTGTGGACCATGTAGTGTTCTTGTGTGGACCATGTAGTGTTCTTGTGTGGACCATGTAGTGTTCTTGTGTGGACCATGTAGTGTTCCTGTGTGGACCATGTGTAGATCTGCCTGTTCCCCTCTAAATCAGGCAGGAAATGCAAATGTAAATTGTTTGAGTATGCTGCAGTCCACCTACCTACCTTCCTACCTACCTTCACCCCAGTGACTGCCTATAGGAGACTGGGTATGAATAGAGGAAGACTTGCCATTTTGGGCTTGAAGGGTCCACTTACTTGGTCCACAGACTTTGCTGCACATCAGAACCAATAGGTCTGACCTCTCTGCCTGAGGCTCACAATGCAATGTAGCCCCATAAGTCTCATAATCACCAATATGATTTTAATGGCCATTCAATCTTTTAACAATACATTTTAATTATGCTATTTTTCATTAAGTATTTGGGATAACGTAATGAATGAGGTATTATCTCAAGAGTGTTAGCTCAATCAGTCCTCACGTGATGCAAGCCTTTGACCCCCAGGTGAACATTCAACCCAGTGACCTTTATGGCCACGCAGAACTCAAGACACATAGATCTAAATATATTTTTATACACACGTTGGCTGGATTGGGTGTCAGTGGGTGATGAGGTCTAAACTCTCTCCGGTAATTCAATATGAATTATTCAAACTTTTTAAACTGTTGAAACCTTGTGTGACTTGAGTAGCCAGTTTCAGTTATCGGCCCCTCAAATATAAATCTGGACCTTGAAGTCAGTTCCACTGCTTTTTTATACTCTTCCCCTCTAATCAATGACTGATTTAGACCTGGGACACAAGGTGCGTGCATCTTAATGATCAGGTAGAACAAAAACCCAGCCGTACTCAGGAGGACCTCCTTGGGGAAGTGTTGAATACCTTTGCTGTATCCCTTAGTGTGTGTGTGCACATTCTTGTGGTTGATAGCAGGTTACTCGTCTTGGTTATTTTCCCTCCTGTTGATCTTGGATAGTACTGGAGTCCCAGAGAAGGGATATTGTGTCTGGCAAAATTACAGGAAGTACCTTTCTCCTGAACGGGAAGCAGATGCCTTTTAAGTTAGACACGTCTTGCTAAGGACATTAACTTATCCGAACCCTTTTCAACATGGAAGTAAGAATTAGTTGAACTTGAAAATTGACGTCTTTATACTTTTTTGAGGTTTGAACTTTTCCTGTTGAACTTTGTTTTATAGGCCTTAGCTGACTTCACCTGCTATAATTTGAATGAGTGTTTCAAATGTTTCTGAAGTGGCCTGGACCGTGTTAGCTGATATTGTAGCTACCTAACTCTGAAAGGCGTCAGCATTTCAGCTCTTGTCGTCGCTAGCTTGTAATCCTATGAGCGTCCTCTGAGCTACCTACAGGGTTCTCCTGTTGATCTGTAACCCTAGTGGAGTGGGTTACAACCCCATCAAATGGCTTGGGCCATGCCTTAAAGGACAGCGTTTAGCCAGGGATAAGTAGGCTGATACTCCGTAAAAGCTAGTTCTTGCTTTGTTGATATGCATCTGATACTGTACTGTGCATTACAAAAACACCCCTGTGTTGGTTACTTTCCATACAATTTGACAAATGCAGAGATAAATAACTGGTTTGGCTGTCAATTTTTTATATTTTTTATTTAAATAGACAAGTCAGTTAAGAACAAAGTCTTCTTTCCAATGACGGCCTACCCCAGCGAGGCTGGGCCAATTGTGCGCCACCCTATGGGACTCCCAATCTCAGCCAGTTGTGATACAGCCTGGACTCGAACCAAGGTCTGTAGTGACGCCTCTAGCACTGAGATGCAGTGCCTTAGACAGCTCTGCCACTCGGGAGCCTTGTGAACGTATGCATCTGTGGTTCAACAACACTCCAGGCTGATATGTTCAGCTTCTGCTTGACAAGATGGATTTGTTGTACTGTAGCATAGGGTTGGGCCGATTTTATAGAATTCAGTTGAATATTGTAATATTTGACATTGATGATATATCGTGAAGTGTGAGACTGAACTCTATTTAAACTCTACGAATCCAAACTGTGCAGCTTTATCAAGTCTAATTGAATTAACTAAGCCTTTTTTTTCTCCATACTACGATTATTTAATGAGAATGCAATTGATATATTAAATAAAAACAAAAATGACACAGTCTAGGATGATCTAGTCAGTACCAGAGCAAAACGATTATATTGGTTATCACAATATTTGGAGTAGCATATTGTAGAAGAAGTCTCCCCAAAAATCGCCCAACCCCACTGAAGCACTTTCAATCTTGTATCATTTTGCACAAATAGCTTCTACAGTACAGTTTTTACCCAGAAGCCTGGGTTTAAATGACAAGCGTTTAGAGACTAGCGTTTAGACAATGGATGTGGAGAAGTACCTAATTAATGTCTGAACTCAAAAGAAATGACTAGAAATCATGTCATTTTCTCATTGTGAGTCACATTCCCAAGATACAATCTGAGGTCATCTTCAGTCGCTTTTCTCTTCAACCAAATCGAACAATGATTTAGGGGAGTGTTTTTGTTTACAATATGTAAATTAGGTTGCCGTGTTTACACTTCATAGATACTGGATTGCCAGTTGAATTGTCCCTCCTCCTGTCTGATTGTCCCTCGTCTGCTTTGATGAAGGTTTCAATGCAGACATGATTAACCATTAACCCTGATTGCATTAATTTCCTTCACCTCTGGCTCTGACACACCACCACTGCTTTGACTGGCCAAGTAGTTGGGTAATACTGTAGACTACTCACTAGAGGAGTCCTATGTATTCAAAACACATTGTGCTGAGTGATGTGCAGCTGGTCTGTCAGAAAGAGAAATGCTCTGGCCTGTTCACAGTTCATTGGTTCTCCATTGTTCTCTCCCTCCGTTCTGTATCTCTCAAGCCTACGGCCACTGGGGAGAGATGACGGCATTCCTTCTTTGTCTTTTCAGTGGCCTCCTCTGTGTTAACCTTGGCCACTCCATTAGAGGGCCGAACCATCCTGTGCCTCCTAGACCACTGGTCTGGTCTATAGAAGTAACATAATACCCTGAGAGTCATACCTCTAGTCCTTTGTCTGTCAGCAGTATCCTGGCCATGCAGTCCTTTTTACTCCGGGTGAGTAGAGGGTGTTCTGGACTGGCCTGCCATGTCTACTGGGTCAGTTCTCAGGAGATGGCCCAACACGCTGTGTGTGTGGAACCCTTTTAGGGTTTAGCTTCCGTCTCCCTTTACACTGAAAGCACTGCTTTGTTTCTTGTTAATCTGGGTCCATTGTGCTATGTGGCGTTGTTGGTTCTTCAGTTCTGCTGGCTTTGTGCTAGTCTAAGTCTATAGGGACAGACTGGATGTGTATGTGCGTGTGAACCGTGAGAGAAAATGTGTGTTTACATTTTAGTCTGACTGATGAATCACTCATCTACAAATACAGTGCCTTCTGAAAGTATATTCACACCCCTTTTTCCACATTTTGTTGTGTTACAGTATGGATTTTAAATTATTTTGTGTCTCTGGCCTGAACACAATACCCCATAATGTCAAAGTGGAATTATGTTAATTTGAAACGTTTTCCAAATGGAAAAATGAAAAGCTGAAATGTATTTAGTCAATCAGTATTAAATCCCTTTGTTATGGCAAGCCTAAATAAGTCCAGCAGTAAAAATGTGTTTAACAACTCACATCATAAGTTGCATGGACTCACTCCGTGTGCTTTTTGAATCGGTATTGGTGTTTATTAGGATCCCCATTAGCCGCTGCAAACGCATCAGCTACTCTTCCTGGGGTCCACATGAAACATGTCATAATACAAAGTACTGAACATTATTAGTCAAGGACTGAAATACATCCATTTAAAATGTCTCACACAGCCTACATATCAGTACATACACACAATATCTAGGTCTAATACATAGTATAGTGCAAATGACAATACAATATATATAATACAAGTCACCTTTACAGTAAGTTGTTATTTTATCAGTTTTTTTAAAATCTGGTTGTATTGCTAGCTTGAGTTACCTGGGTTGGCAGAGTTCCATGTATTCATGGTTCTATTTTAATACTGTGCTTCCCAGCCTCTGACCTGGAGACTGTGAAGAGACCTCTGGTTGCATGTCTTGTGTTGTACCGATGAGTGTCTGAACTGTGTGCCATCTGCTTGAACAGACAGTTCAGTACTGTACATTCAACACACTCTCACAAAGACCAATAGCGATGCAGTCGATCTCTCCTCAACTTTGAGCCATGAGAGACTGACATGCACGTTACTGACACTTTCCCCCCGTGTACATCTAAGTGTGATACGTGCTGCTTTGTTCGGGATCACCTGCAATTTACCTACATCCTTCTTTTCCTGCACATGACCACACAGCTGGGCAGTAGACCAGGGGTGACAAAACTAGGGCCTGTAGGACCTGTCTGGTCGACTGATGTGTCAAGAAGGCAGAGCAACAACCTATCATGGACAGACCTATTTCCATTTTAGCAATGATTGAGTCTGTTTTAACTTTGACAGCTTGCTATAGATCTAAACCAGGTTTACCATTGAGTGAGTGATTTGTCCCAGAGGAAGGAAACAGCTCAGGGATTTCATCATGAGGCCAATGGTTACAGAGTTTAATGGTTGTTATGGGAGGAAACTGAGAATGGATCAACAACATTGGAGTTACTCCACAATACTAACTTAAATGACATAGTGAAAAGAAGGAAGCCTTGACAGAATAAAAATATTCTTAATGCCTCATGTTTGCAATAAGGCATTAAAGTAAAACTGCAAAAAATGTGGCAAGGGAATTAATTTTATGTCCTGAATACAAAGCAATATGTTTGGGGTAAGTCCAACACAATGTTACGCTTGTCATCGGCAAGGAATAGGGAGTTTTTTAGGACAAAAAGTAACAGAATAGTGCTTAGCACAGGCAAAATCCTAGAGGAAAACCTGGTTCATTCTGCTTTCCAACAGACACTGGTAGACAAATTCACCTTTCAGCAGGACAATAACCTAAAACACAAGGCCAACTATACACTGGAGTTACTTACCAAGGCGATATCGAATGTTCCTTAGTGGCCTAGTTCCAGTTTTGACTTAAATTGGCTTGATAATCTAGGGCAAGACTTAAAAATGGCTGTCTAGCAATGGTCAACTACCAACTTGATAGAGCTTGAAGACTTTTTTTAAAGAAAAATGTGCAAATATTGTACAATCCAGGTGTGCAAAGTTCTGAGACTTACCCAGAAAAACTCACAGCTGTAATCGCTGCCAAAGGTGATTCTAACATGTATTAACACAGGGGATTGAATACTTATGTAATCAAGATATATTAGTGTTTTATTTTTCATATATAGATTTTTTTTACAAATGTTAGATTTTTTTGTGTGTTTTGTGTAGATTGGTGACAAACAAAATGACACTTAAATCAATTTTAATACCACCTTGTAACACTACAACATTTTGAAAAGGTAAAGGGGTGTGACTACTTTCTGTAACTACCTACAGTTGAAATCGGAAGTTTACATACACTTAGGTTGGAGTCGTTAAATCTAGTTTTTCAACCACTCCACAAATTCTTTGGTCGGTTAGGACATCTACTTTGTGCGTGACACAAGATAATATTTCCAACAATTGTTTACAGACATTATTTCACTTATAATTCACGGTATCACAATTCCAGTGGGTCAAAAGTTGACAAAAAAAAAGTTGATCATACATAGACTGTGCCTTTAAACAGCTTGGAAAAATCCATGTCATGGCTTTAGAAGCTTCTGATTGGCTAATTGACATAACTAGAGTCAATTGGAGGTGTACCTGTGGATGTATTTCAAGGCCTACCTTCAAACTCTGTGCCTTTTTGCTTGACACCATGGAAAAATCAAAAGAAATCAGCCAAGACCTCAGAAAAAAAATTGTAGACCTCCACAAGTCTGGTTCATCCTGGGGCGCAATTTCCAAATGCCTGAAGGTACCAAGCTCACCTGTACAAACAATAGTACACAAGTATAAACACCATGGGACCACGCAGCCGTCATACAGCTCAGGAAGGAGGCGTGTTCTGTCTCTTGGAGATGATCGTACTTTGGTGCGAAAAGTGCAAATCAATCCCAGAACAACAGCAAAGGACCTTGTGAAGATGCTGGAGGAAACGGGTACAAAAGTATCTCTATCCACAGTAAAACGAGTCCTATGTCAACCTAACCTGACAGGCCGCTCAGCAAAGAAGAAGCCACTGCTCCAAAACCGCCATAAAAAAGCCAGACAACGGTTTGCAACTGCACATTATCATACTTTTTGGAGAAATATCCTCTAGTCTGATGAAACAAAAATATAACTGTTTGGCCATAATGATCATTGTTATGTTTGGAGGAAAAAGGGGGAGACTTGCAAGCTGAAGAACACCATCCCAACCGTGAAGAACGGGTGTGGCAGCATCATGTTGTGGGGGTACTTTGCTGAAGGAGGGACTGGTGCACTTCACAAAATAGATGGCATCATGAGGGAGGAAAATTATGTGGATATATTGAAGCAACATCTCAAGACATCAGTCAGGAAGTTATAGCTTGGTCGCAAATGGCTCTTCCAAATGGACAATGACACTAAGCAAACTTCCAAAGTTGTGGCAAAATGGCTTAAGGACAACAAAGTCAAGGTATTAGAGTGACCATCACAAAGCCCTGACCTCAATCCCATAGAAAATTAGTGGGCAGAACTGAAAAAGCGTGTGCGAGCAATGAGGCCTACAAACCTGACTCCGATATACCAGCTCTGTCAGGAGGAATGGGCCAAAATTCACCCAGCTTATTGTGGGAAGCTTGTGGAAGGCTACCCAAAACATTTGACCCAAGTTCAACTATTTAAAAGCAATGCTACCAAATACTAATTGAATGTATGTAAACTTCTGACCCACTGGGAATGTGATGAAATAAATGAATGCTGAAATACACCAGTATCTCTACTATTATTCTGACATTTCACATTCTTAAAATGAAGTGTTGATCCTAACTGACCTAAAATAGGGAATTTTTACTATTAAATGTCAGGAAATACTGAGTTTAAATGTATTTGGCTAAGGTGTATGTAAACGTCCGACTGTATTATGTGATCAAGATTAGCGATTCTGGCTCTCGCTTTGCTCAAACACACTCAGTGCTGTGTGTGTTCGCTACTGTCAGGGAGGGAACTTTGCCAAGCCTTTATTGCTCTCCTATAGCCTACGTCAGGGCCTATATATGTTTCGTAGTCTGCTGAGCGTCATGATCTACTTTTACACACTGATGTTCGGTGGCTAAGCAAGGGTAATCGTGCTCTCTAGAGCAGCAGCTTATGGTGGGCTTAGGGAGGGGATGGTTGCTCTGCTCCTCGACTGCCGCCACAAGAAAGCCAACACATCTAGCAAAAATGCTTAATTAGGAGTTCATATCAGATGATGGTTTTTAGTGACATCTTCAGTCAATTGAATGGACTAAATTTGGGACGACAGGGGAGGGATAAAACAGTTTTTGAGACAATAGAAAAATGTACTTATTTTCTAAATAAATGTTATTCTCTCCTCCTGATTAGAGCCAAAATCAAAATGCTCCATTTCCCTAGACTGTGCAACTATATAAAGTCATCAGTACAGATCACTCCCAAGATGTCTGAGTTTTTAGATAAACTGAAAGCTAGATTTGCAACGAGATTTGATGAGTTGAAGTCCCCTTGGGGAGGGTGCAGTTTGTTATAGGGACCCATTCTCTACTGATGGGGGGAGGGGGAGACTTATCTCAGTTGACCAGCTTTTGCAGAGATGTCATGCATAAAAGATTTCTATGTGTTTAAAAAAAAGACAGAAAATAAAGAAATAGAAAACAACAGAATGTGATGCTGGTCAACCTAGATATGCCATCCATAAAAGGTTTCCTATGTTTAAATAAAAACAAAAGATTCATGTAAAACAGACAGGGAAGTAGGAATTAATTAATGTGATGCAGGTCAACTGTGTTCTAAGTACAAATATGTTCCATTATTTAAACCATTTGATGCCCTGAATTAAGCTAATCTTAAAGCACTTAAAATTGAACTTTTAGCAACATTACATTTTAATAGAATAAAAGGGCTTCGTAAGATTATAGTTGTGTTTTTGTGCATTGCTTTTTATAACGGAAAAGTTATCCCATGTAGAAAATGTTTGGCCTCCCTGTAAATAAAATGTTTAAAGTCTGCCCCCCGTAAGAATATACTAGAATAGCCCTGGCATACATACTTGTGAACGCACATGAAGACATTCTCCCAAGGCTCTTCTGCATGGAAACTCGCTGTCTTAAGTAAAAAATAAACCGGTCATTATTTCTGGGAAATCAGACCTGCTCCTTAGTTGAATGCCAAACCCCCATAGAGAAAGACAGGAGGATAGTGACAGGGAAACAGAAAGAGACAGTGGTGAGAGAGGTATGCAGGTAGACGAGGGTTGCAATATCATGGCTGGCATAGATTTGGTATTAACTACCACAGTGCTCTCTGAACAGCTGCAGACTCCGTATTTGTCTCTGTCAATTAGAGGTGACACTGTGTCTGAGTGTACAATGTATTTGTTCAGCAGGGTCTGGCTTGACCAAGGCCACTGGCTCATATGGATCCTATTCCCCCATCGTCCTCCAGCAAATGTGTTCTATTCCCCCATCGTCCTCCAGCAAATGTGTTCTATTCCCCCATCGTCCTCCTGCAAATGTGTTCTTTTCCCCCATCGTCCTCCAGCAAATGTGTTCTATTCCCCCATCGTCCTCCAGCAAATGTGTTCTATTCCCCCGTCCTCCTCTAGCAAATGTGTTCTATTCCCCCGTCCTCCTTTAGCAAATGTGTCTTATGCCCCCGTCCTCCCCTAGCAAATGTGTCCTATTCCCCGTCCTCCTTTAGCAAATGTGTCTTATGCCCCCGTCCTCCTCTAGCAAATGTGTCTTATGCCCCCCGTCCTCCCCTAGCAAATGTGTCCTATTCCCCCCGTCCTCCTTTAGCAAATGTGTCTTATGCCCCCGTCCTCCTCTAGCAAATGTGTCTTATGCCCCCGTCCTCCCCTAGCAAATGTGTCCTATTCCCCGTCCTCCTTTAGCAAATGTGTCCGATGCCCCCGTCCTCTTCTGCAAATGTGTCCGATGCCCCCGTCCTCCTTTAGCAAATGTGTCCTATGCCCCCGTCCTCCTTTAGCAAATGTGTCCGATGCCCCCGTCCTCCTCTGCAAATGTGTCCGATGCCCCCGTCCTCCTCTGGCAAATGTGTCCGATGCCCCGTCCTCCCCTGGCAAATGTGTCCTATGCCCCCGTCCTCCTCTAGCAAATGTGTCCCATGCCCCCCGTCCTCCCCTGGCAAATGTGTCCGATGCCCCGTCCTCCCCTGGCAAATGTGTCCGATGCCCCCGTCCCCCTGGCAAATGTGTCCGATGCCCCCGTCCTCCCCTGGCAAATGTGTCCGATGCCCCTGTCCTCCCCTGGCAAATGTGTCCGATGCCCCGTCCTCCCCTGGCAAATGTGTCCGATGCCCCCGTCCTCCCTGGCAAATGTGTCCGATGCCCCCGTCCTCCCTGGCAAATGTGTCCTATGTCCCCCGTCCTCCCCTGGCAAATGTGTCCTATGTCCCCCGTCCTCCCCTGGCAAATGTGTCCGATGCCCCCGTCCTCCCCTGGCAAATGTGTCCGATGCCCCCGTCCTCCCCTGGGAAATGTGTCCGATGCCCCCGTCCTCCCTGGGAAATGTGTCCGATGCCCCCGTCCTCCCTGGCAAATGTGTCCGATGCCCCGTCCTCCCCTGGCAAATGTGTCCGATGCCCCCGTCCTCCCCTGGCAAATGTGTCCGATGCCCCCGTCCTCCCTGGCAAATGTGTCCGATGCCCCCCCTACTCCCCTGGCAAATGTGTCCGATGCCCCCCGTCCTCCCCTGGCAAATGTGTCCAATGCCCCGTCCTCCCCTGGCAAATGTGTCCGATGCCCCCGTCCTCCCCTGGCAAATGTGTCCTATTCCCCCGTCCTCCCCTGGCAAATGTGTCCTCTTCCCCCGTCCTCCTTTTGCAAATGTGTCCGATGCCCCCCGTCCTCCCCTGGCAAATGTGTCCTATGCCCCCGTCCTCCCCTGTCAAATGTGTCCTCTTCCCCCGTCCTCCCCTGGCAAATGTGTCCGATGCCCCCGTCCTCCCCTTGCAAATGTGTCCGATGCCCCCGTCCTCCCCTAGCAAATGTGTCCGATGCCCCCGTCCTCCCCTAGCAAATGTGTTCGATGCCCCGTCCTCCCCTAGAAAATGTGTCCTATTCCCCCGTCCTCCTCTACCAAATGTGTGCTATTCCCCCGTCCTCCTCTACCAAATGTGTCCTATTCCCCCGTCCTCCTCTACCAAATGTGTCCTATTCCCCCGTCCTCCTCTACCAAATGTGTCCTATTCCCCCGTCCTCCTCTAGCAAATGTGTCCTATTTCCCCGTCCTCCTCTAGCAAATGTGTCCTATTTCCCCCGTCCTCCTCTACCAAATGTGTCCTATTCCCCCGTCCTCCTCTACCAAATGTGTCCTATTCCCCCGTCCTCCTCTAGCAAATGTGTCCTATTCCCCCATCCTCCTCTACCAAATGCCCTGAACTGGGCGTTCCTGTAAAGTTGCTGGGAAAGAGTCTCTCTCTCTCTCACAAACACACACACACACAAACACACACAAACTGACTCAGTCAGCCGTGAAAAGACACCAGTCAGTGAATGTAATCAACCTAACGATGCGTGTTACGGTGCTGTGTTGTGTTTGTGCCAGCCTCTCATTCAGACAACATATTTACTGTGATGTGTTTGTGCCAGCCTCTCACTCAGACAACATATTTACTGTGATGTGTTTGTGCCAGCCTCTCACTCAGACAACATATTTACTGTGTTGTGTTTGTGCAGCCTCTCATTCAGACAACATATTTACTGTGATGTGTTTGTGCAGCCTCTCATTCAGACAACATATTTACTGTGATGTGTTTGTGCAGCCTCTCACTCAGGCAACATATTTACTGTGATGTGTTTGTGCCAGCCTCTCATTCAGACAACATATTTACTGTGTTGTGTTTGTGCAGCCTCTCATTCAGACAACATATTTACTGTGATGTGTTTGTGCCAGCCTCTCATTCAGACAACATATTTACTGTGATGTGTTTGTGCCAGCCTCTCATTCAGACAACATATTTACTGTGATGTGTTTGTGCCAGCCTCTCATTCAGACAACATATTTACTGTGATGTGTTTGTGCAGCCTCTCATTCAGACAACATATTTACTGTGATGTGTTTGTGCCAGCCTCTCATTCAGACAACATATTTACTGTGATGTGTTTGTGCCAGCCTCTCATTCAGACAACATATTTACTGTGATGTGTTTGTGCCAGCCTCTCACTCAGACAACATATTTACTGTGATGTGTTTGTGCCAGCCTCTCATTCAGACAACATATTTACTGTGATGTGTTTGTGCCAGCCTCTCACTCAGACAACATATTTACTGTGATGTTTGTGCAGCCTCTCACTCAGACAACATATTTACTGTGATGTTTGTGCCAACCTCTCATTCAGACAACATATTTACTGTGATGTGTTTGTGCAGCCTCTCATTCAGACAACATATTTACTGTGATGTTTGTTGTGACAACCTGTGATGTTTGTGCTCTCACTCAGACAACATATTTACTGTGATGTGTTTGTGCAGCCTCTCATTCAGACAACATATTTACTGTGATGTTTTGTGCCAGCCTCTCACTCAGACAACATATTTACTGTGATGTTTGTGCAGCCTCTCATTCAGACAACATATTTACTGTGATGTGTTTGTGCCAGCCTCTCACTCAGACAACATATTTACTGTGATGTGTTTGTGCCAGCCTCTCATTCAGACAACATATTTACTGTGATGTGTTTGTGCCAGCCTCTCATTCAGACAACATATTTACTGTGATGTGTTTGTGCCAGCCTCTCATTCAGACAACATATTTACTGTGATGTGTTTGTGCAGCCTCTCATTCAGACAACATATTTACTGTGATGTGTTTGTGCAGCCTCTCATTCAGACAACATATTTACTGTGATGTGTTCGTACCACTCGGATCACCGCTCCGCAAAGCGGTCTAAGACACTGCATCTCATTGCTAGAGGCATGATTGGGAGTCCCATAGAGCGGTGCACAATTGGCCCAGCATTGTCCGGGGTTGCGTTTGGCCGGGGTAGCGTTTGGCCGGGGTAGGGTTTGGCCCGGGTAGGCCGTCATTATAATTAAGAATTTGTTCTAAACTGACTTGCCTAGTTAAATAAGGGTTCAAACAAATAAGACCAGCATATTTACTGTGGTGTTTTTCAGCTTGTGAATTTGTATTGTGGCTGTAAAGAGGTGTTTGAGAGGCTGTGTAGGTACCGACCAGGACCAACGCTGCTTAGTTTCAGAAGCAAGGCAGCAGTAGGATGCAGGGTGGTATGCTGTTGGTGTTGTGAAAGCGAGTACCTTGCTGTTTATTATCTTGTCAATTAGAGAGAGAAATCTGCTTGGTCAGAGCTCCCTACCCTGTGAGTTCCACTGTAACTGTGTGTGTTTGTTTGTCAGCAGTAACTGCTGTGTTGGCTGAACAGATTCTGTCCTGTGCTACGCTGGTATCTGCTAATTTTTCTGGTGATTTGACACATTCTCTCCAGCTGCCACTCTGCTCACTCTGTGGGGTGCAGACAGGCAGAGTAATCATGGGTGAGCCCTCTGGGGTGCAGACAGGCAGAGTCATCATGGGTGAGCCCTCTGGGGTGCAGACAGGCAGAGTAATCATGGGTGAGCCCTCTGGGGTGCAGACAGGCAGAGTCATCATGGGTGAGCCCTCTGGGGTGCAGACAGGCAGAGTCATCATGGGTGAGCACTCTGGGGTGCAGAACGGCAGAACCGTCATGGGTGAGCACTCTGTTTGCGAATGGCTCACCCATCTGGAATAATAATTATTTATTTTTTAAATAAATTAGCTCCAATCAGTGTTCCATTGTCCGGTAATATTGTAGGCACAAAGTACACCTAGGGTTGAGGGAAATGGCACATTGTCATGACAGCATTTTTCCTACTACAGGAGTGAATGGAAACTGTAGCCTAATTCTAGCAATGGTATGGGCATCTGTTCCAATGTAATGAGGTTTGGGGCACAGCCTCTCCTTTCATATAAAATTATCCTCAATAGAAACTCTCTCAATCTATTGTGGAGCAGCTGTTAGCCTGTTGAGCCTGTCCTGTATTCTCCTGGCTGCTGCTGGGATAGAGGAGAGCCCATCAGTCCTCTCTGACGGGGGGGGTCACTGATTAATAACACACACACAATCCCCCTCTGTGCCTCTGTAGGGGCTAATGACAGTTTGGAAATGCTCCATGCAGGGCTTGGAGGACAGCCTGTGTTGGTTCACAGCGTTGGCATGCACTCCTTCTGGGCAGGGAGTGAAAGACTGCAAAGTAGTACCATGCCACCCTCACTCCTTCCACCGTCCCTCCTCCCTCCCTCCAGGAGAGTCTGTTTGCTGATAGTTAGACGCTTCAGTGTGGATCAGGATCTGACAACAACAGCATTTCACAATATACGGTGGGGTATCTCTCCATTTTTCTTTCTTTCTCCTTCCGTAGCGCTTTCTCACTCTCATTAGTCATATGAAGGCCGCCCTATCAGATAACATACCAACCCATTGGTTATAAACTGGAACAACGGGTTATGGTGACGATGATAATTATTTCTGTACATGTGACACTGAAGCAGTGGGTTAGCCTGTGTCCAGAATGACTGTTCTTTTTACATGGCCATTATCAGAATATAATTGAAATTATATTGACATCATTCTACAACGCTGCCCACGTACATCACCCTGAATTCACTATATATAGGATATGGTTGGACATTTCCTGGAAATTGGATGGTTTGTATTTAACTTGCAGGAAGGAATAGGTCTATGCATCAAAACATGAAGTTACTTAACCTGTAGTGTAAGCTGCATGGTTTTTGCCCAGGGCCTGGTGAAGAGATGAGGAGGAGGTCATGAGTTCACACTGTGCTCAGAGTAGAGGATGATGGGTAAATAGGTTAGACAGGGATGCAGTGTTGTGAGATTGAGTTAACAGTGAGACGTTTCTCAAGGCGTGTGAACGATGGGGGAGGGATGGGGGATTTTTCAGTTCAAAGTTAAACAAAACGGGGATAATCTCATTGGTTTTATTTGATTTATTTCACCTTTATTTAACCCGGTAGGCTAGTTGAGAACAGCTACCTGGCCAAGATAAAGCAAGGCAGTGTGACACAGACAACAACACAGAATTACACATGGAGTAAACATTAAACAAGCCAATGACACAGTAGAAAAAATAGTCTATAGACAGTGTGTGCAAAAGGCATGAGGAGGTAGGCAATAAATAGGCCATAGGAGCGAATAATTACAATTTGGCAGATTAACACGAGTGATAAATGAGCAGATGGTGATGTGCAAGTAGAGATACTGGTGTACAAAAGAGCAGAAAAGTAAATCAAATGAAAACAGTATGGGGATGAGGTAGGTAGATTGGGTGGGCTATTTACAGATGGACTATGTACAGCCGCAGCAATCGGTTAGCTGCTCAGATAGTTGATGTTTAACCTTTCTAGCGCAGGTCTTCGCTAGCAGAACCCCTCGACAACATTCCGCTGAAAAGGCAGCGTGTGAAATTCAAAAATATTTTTTTGAAATATGTAACTTTCACACATTAACAAGTCCAATACAGCAAATGAAAGAAACTTCTTGTTAATCTACCCATGTCCAATTTCAAAAATGCTTTACAGCGAAAGCACAACATGATTATGTTAGATCACCGCCAAGTCCAAAAAAAACACAGCCATTTTTCCAGCCAAAGATATGAGTCACAAAAAGCATAATCTGAGAACGGTGCTCAGAACCCAATCCAGCCAGAGAAATATCCGCCATTTGAGTCAACAGAATTTCGAAATAACACCATAAATATTCACTTACCTTTGATGATCTTCATCAGAAGTCACTCCCAGGAATCCCAGTTTGACAATAAATAATTTGTTCCATAAAGTCCATCATTTATGTCCAAATAGCCACTTGTTGTTAGCGTGTTCAGCCCAGGAATCGATCTTCATGAGGCGTGAGCACTTCGTCCAGACAAAAACTCAAAGTTCTGTTACAGGTTGTAGAAACAAGTCAAACGATGTATGGAATCAATCTTTAGGATGTTTTTAACATAAAGCATCAATAATGTTCCAACCAGAGAATTCTTATGTCTGTAGAAAACAACTGGAACGAGAGCTAACTCTGTCGGGAGCGCGCGTCACGAGCCTGAGACACTCTGCCAGACAACTGACTCAAACAGGTCTCATGAGCCCCTCCTTTATAGTAGAATCCTCATTCAAGTTTCTAAAGACGGTTGACATCTAGTGGAAGCCGTAGGAAGTACAACTTGACTCCAAAGACACTGTGTATTCTGTAGGCCAAGCTTTGAAAAACTACAAACCTCAGATTTACCCACTACCTGGTTGGATTTTTCTCAGGTTTTCGCCTGCCATATGAGTTATGTTATACTCACAGACATCATTCAAACAGTTGTAGAAATGTCAGTGTTTTCTATCCAATACTACTAATAATATGCATATATTAGCATCTGGGACAAAGTAGGAGGCAGTTCACTCTGGGCACGCTATTCATCCAAAAGGGAAAATGCTGCCCCCTATCCCAAAAAGGTTAAAGTTGATAAGGGATATAAAAGTCTCCAACTTCAGCGAATTATTATTATTATTATTATTATTATATATATATATTGTAATTCGTTCCAGTCACTGGCAGCAGAGAACTGGAAGGAAAGGTGGCAAAATTAGGTTTTTGGCTTTGGGGATGATCGGTGAGATATACCTGCTGGAACGTGTGGGTTGGTGTTGTTATTGGGGCGGCAGGGTAGCCTAGTGGTTAGAGCGTTGGACTAGTAACCGGAAGGTTGCAAGTTCAAATCTGTCGTTCTGCCCCTGAACAGGCAGTTAACCCACTGTTCCTAGGCCGGTTGGTGTTGTTATTGGGGCGGCAGGGTAGCCTAGTGGTTAGAGCGTTGGACTAGTAACCGGAAGGTTGCAAGTTCAAATCTGTCGTTCTGCCCCTGAACAGGCAGTTAACCCACTGTTCCTAGGCCGTCATTGAAAATAAGAATTTGTTCTTAACTGACTTGCCTAGTAAAATAAAGGTAAAATAAAAAAATAAAAATTGTGACCAGTGAACTGAGATAAGGCAGAGCTTTACCTAGCATGGACTTATAGATGACCTGGAGCCAGTGGGTCTGGCGACAAATATGTAGCGAGGGGCCAGACGACTAGAGCATACAGGTCGCAGTGGTGGGTGGTAGAAGGTGATTTGGTAACAAAACGGATGGCACTGTGATAGACTGCATCCAGTTTGCTGAGTAGAGTATTGGAAGCTATTTTGTAGATGACATAGCCGAAGTCGAGGAACGGTAGGATAGCCAGTTTTAGTCGGGTAAGATTGGCAGAGTGAGTGAAGGAGGCTTTGTTGTGAAATAGAAAGCCGATTCTAGATTTAATTTTAGATTGGAGATGTTTAATATGAGTCTGGAAGGAGAGTTTACAGTCTAGCCAGACACCTAGGTGTTTATAGTTGTCCGCATTTTCTAGGTGGGAACCGTCCAGGATGGTGATGCTACTCGGTCGGGTCGGTGCGGGCAGCAAATGGTTGAAAAGCATGCATTTGGTTTTTACTAGCCTTTAAGAGCAGTTGGAGGCCACGGAAGGAGTGTTGTATGGAATTGAAGCTCGTTTGGAGGTTAGTTAGCAGTGTCCAAGGAAGGGCCAGATCTATACAGAATGGTGTCGTCTGCCTAGAGGTGGATCAGGGAATCGCCCCAGCAAGAGCGACATCATTGATATATACAGAGAAAAGAGTCGGCCCGAGAATTTAACCCTGTGGTACCCCCATAGACTGCGAGAGGTCTGGACAACATGCCCTCCGATTTGACACGCTGAACTCTGCAAAGTAGTTGGTGAACCAGGCGAGGCAGTCATTAGAGAAACCAAGGCAATTGAGTCTGCCGATAAGAATACAGTGATTGACAGAGTCGAAAGCCTTGGCCAGGTTGATGAAGACGGCTGCACAGTACTGTCTTTTATCGATGGCGGTTATGATATCGTTTAGTACCTTGAGCATGGCTGAGGTGCACCCGTGACCGGCTCAGAAACCAGATTGCACAGCGGAGAAGGTACGGTGGGTTTCGAAATGGTCAGTGATGTGTTTATTAACTTTGCTTTCGAAGATTTTAGATAGGCAGGGCAGGATGTATATAGGTCTGTAACAGTTTGGGTATAGGGTGTCACCCCCTTTGAAGAGGGGGGTGACCGCGGCAGCTTTCCAATCTTTAGGGATCTCGGACGATACGAAAGAGGTTGAACAGGCTGGTAATTGGGGTTGCAACAATGGTGGCGGATAGTTTTAGAAAGAGAGCGTCCAGATTGTCTAGCCCAGCTGATTTGTATGGGTCCAGGTGTTGCAGCTCTTTCAGAACATCTGCTGTCTGGATTTGGATGAAGGAGAAGCTGGGGGAGGCTTGGGCGAGTAGCTGCAGGGTGGGGGGACAGAGCTGTTGGCCGGGGTTGGAGCAGCCAGGAGAAGGCATGTCTAGCTGTTGAGAAATGCTTATTGAAATTTTCGATTATCATGGATTTATCAGTGGTGACCGTGTTTCCTAGCCTCAGTGCAGTGGGCAGCATTTTTTGAACGGGGCATGCTTATCTTTGATGGTGAGGAAATTACTTTTAAAGAATAACCAGGCATCTGCGACTGACGGGATGAGGTCAATATCCTTCCAGGATACCCGGGCCAGGTCAATTAGAAAGGCCTGCTCACAGAAGTGTTTTAGGGAGCGTTTGACAGTGATGAGGGTTGGTCGCTTGACCGCGGACTCATAGTGGATACAGGCAATGAGGCTGAGATCCTGATTGAAAACAGCGGAGGTGTATTTGAAGGGCAAGTTGGTCAGATAATGTCTATGAGGGTGCCCATGTTTATGGATTTAGGGTTGTACCTGGTGGGTTCCTTGATGATTTGTGTGAGATTGAGGGCATCTAGTGTAGATTGTAGGACTGCCGGGGTTAGGTCAGTTTAGGTCACCTAACAGAATGAAATTCTGAAGCTAGATGGGGGCAATCAATTCACAAATGGTGTCCAGGGCACAGCTGGGAGCGGAGGGAGGTCGATAGCAGGCGGCAACAGTGAGAGACTTATTTCTGGAGAGGTAAATTTAAAAAAGAATTAGAAGTTCAAACTGTTTGGGTATAGACCTGGAAAGTATTACAGAACTTTGCAGGCTATCTCTGCGGTTGATTGCAACTCCTCCCCCTTCGGCAGTTCTATCTTGACGGAAAATGTTGTAGTTGGGTATGGAAATCTCAGAATTGTTGGTGGCCTTCCTAAGCCAGGATTCAGACACGGCAAGGACATCAGGGTTGGCGGAGTGTGCTGATGCAGTGAGTAAAACAAACTTAGAGAGGAGGCTTCTGATGTTGACATGCATGAAACCAAGGCTTTATCGATCACAGAAGTCAACAGGTGAGGGTGCCTGGGGACACGCAAGGCCTGGGTTTACCTCCACATCACCCGAGGAGGAGTATGTTGAGGGTACGGCTAAAGGCTATCAAAACTGGTTGCCTAGAGCGTTGGGGACAAAGAACAAAAGGAGCAGATTTCTGGGTGTGGTAGAATAGATTTAGGGCATCGTGTGCAGAGAGGGGTATGGTGGGGTGCGGGTACAGTGGAGGTAAGCCCAGGCACTGAGTGATGATAAGAGAGGTTCTATCTCTGGATAAGCTGGTTATAATGGGTGAGGTCACTGCATGTGTGGGGAGTGGGACAAAGGAGGTATCAGAGGTATGAATGGAACTAGGGGCTCCATTGTAAACTAAAACAATGATAACTAACCTAAACAACAGTATATGCATATTGGCATATGAGAGAGACATACAGCGAGGGATAAAGTAATCAAAAGGTGTTTATTTGGAAAGCTAGCTAAGACAACAACGGGTGAGACAGCTAATCAGCTAAAACAACAACAGGTAAAATGGTGATGAATGGGCAGAGAGGGTCGGTTAACTAGACACAGGGCCTGAGTTCGCGGCTGGGGCCGACAGATAAACAAACAAATAAACAGAATGGAGTAACGTGATTAATGGGCAGTCCAGCAGGCATCAGCTATGTAGCCAAGTGATCATAGGGTCCAGGGGGCAGCAATAGATGGAACAGGGAAGCCGCAGAGTAGTCGCTACTACGCTAGCACGCGGGCGACATGGCGTGCTAGTAGACGCGTCTGCTCTGATGTCCGACGGAGGCCGGTTGAAGGCACAGCGGATGGAGTATTCGTCAGCAGACCAGTCGTGGTGGTGTGGCGGGGAGCCGTGTCGACTAAGGATCCAAGCCAGATGGCGAAAGAGGCATTGTAGTCGTAGTAATATAGTTTTTTAGCCGGGAGATGCACCTGGCTCACGGCTAACTGGTGCTAGCTTCGGGGCAGGGGCATTAGCCACTATAACCACTCGGTAGCATCGGTGATCCGGTGCCAAGGTCCAGAGCTTACGGCAAGGATCCGGTGGAGTAGTGTGTCCTAGCCTTGTTTGGGTGGAGTCCGGGTGAACAACTTAGTAGGACGGGAGGTGGGCCTCAGGGATAGCTTTGGTACTGGGTAACTCATGGGTGCTAGCTAGCTGTGAAGATCAGGAGTAATGGTCCAGGGATTATGGCAGGAATCCGGTGTTGTAGTGGAGAGACAGTCCTTTACTGGTAGGCTGGCGAGTATTATCCAGGCTAAAAAATAAATAAAAATAATAACATAAAAAAAGGGCTGTTATCTGTGCAGAAGGTAAAGGCCGCTAGCAGTGGCTAAAAATGACTATAAATAACTTGTAGCTAATTATCTGGTTAGCTTCTGATGGCTAGGTGGTTCTTGCTATAAGGTCTAAAAATTGTAAATAATAGCGGTTCCATATCACATTGGGTGAGGCAGGTTAGTGGAAGGTATAATTTAACTAAAATGGAGAAGAGATTGAAAATAAAATTGAAATATATGCAAAAAGACAAAAAATAAAAAAGTACACGAGAGGACGAACAAAACACGTCTCCACTGCTACGCCATCTTTGAAAAAATGGATTAGTCTAGTTGTAGTGTTTCACTCTAGTAGTAAGAATACATGGATATGTCTTTTGGAATATAGAGAGACTTTTTTTTGCCACGTAGCCTAAAATATTTTGCCAAATCAACAGTAATGAACGCACGGGTCTAAAAGGCTTCTCAACAACTTCTACCCCCAAGCCATAAGACTGCTTAACAGGTAATCAAATGGCTACCCGGAGAATTTGCACTGCCCCCCCCCCCCCCCCGCCCTTTTTTGCTGTTTATTATGCATAGTCACTTTACCCCACCATTTTCTACATCTACATTACCTGGACTAACCTCAATTACCTGGACTAACGTGTTCCCCTGCACGTTGACTCTGTACCGGTACGCCCTGTATAAAGCCTCGTTATTGTTATTTTGTTGCTATTTTACTTTTCTGTAAAAAAAAATATATATATATTTTCTTAAATTATTCTTAACTGCATTGTTGGTTAAGGGCTTGTAAGTAAGCATTTCACGGTAAGGTCTACAATTGTATTCGGCGCATGTGACAAATACAATTTGATTTGAAATAGTTGCACAAATATGTCTGACACATTGGGAACATGTGGTATGAGTGATGGTTGTGGAACACTGAAAGGAAACTTGATTTTTGTGGTGATATACAGCTAGCAACTTATGGCGCAAGCATGTCAGCTGTTTATTTATTTCTTATGATATTGTTAATATAAACTAAAATGTGACTATGCCCAGTTAGAATTGAATATCTAACTGGGCATACAGTATGTTAGTGACTCTGCAGTTGTGTAAGATCCACTAACTCTATTTACATTACACAACCAGTACCCTCCCTCCCTTCCGGCCTAGTGAATAAGTAATGTTCTCTCTCTGTCTTTCCTTTGAAAAATTAAAAGGACCCCAAAATAAAACTAGCATGGTTTTGGACTGCAGTGTGTGCTTGTTTCTCTCCTAGGTAGTCTAGCTGTGAAAGGAAGGAGCGACGGAAGATTGACTTGACTTGGCTTCATGGATGACATTTCCAAAACCTCTTATGTGTGTGCATACTCTGAGGAAGAGAGAGGTGTGAAGAGCGTAATATGTGTGGAACATAGTTGGAGGATTGTGGCTTGTGAACCAGGAGGATTAGCAGAGTAAGAGGTCGATGGAGATGTGCCTGATTCACAGTACAGGGACACGCCTAGTTGTACTGGGCTGGCCACGTTACCAGAGCTGGCACCTGGCATAAGCAGTCACTGAGGGACCCAGCCCACTAAGAATACCGACCAGACACGCAGGGCCCTGACCTCCATCAGATATCATTAACATGGCTTAAGTCATGGCAAAATTAGTAGAATTGCAGGAAATTCACTTTAAAACATGTGTTTTTCTCTCCGCCATCAAGGCTGGGGGGCACTAAAATGTTTTGCCCACCAAGTCTCTCTTGGGTCCTGCAAAAGGCTAGAGCCGGCCCTGCACGTTATGCATCCACGACAGTTCCTTGGAACCATGCTCTGAGGACAAAATATCCTCTCTGTCGGTGCCCTGGGGCTGAGGGTGAAATAAGATGCTGTTAATCATTCATAGACCTTACTGCCAGTTGGATCTGGTGTCATGATGCTTTGAGTGCAGTTTGTTACATAAAGACACCATCGCTGGCTGGGCTAATGCTTTGGCATGATGCTCAGATTCAAAACACAGATTGAAGAAGCGCAAAATAGAGCGCACATCCTATTAATTCTCTCATTTAAGTAGTTGCTGAAATTAATTTGGAGACCATATTTGAAGTTAAACACAGATTTGTGATGTCATGTGTGTTTAAGTCTGGAGTGTAGCTGTGGAATGCTAGCTAGCATGGGCTGCCTGGTCTTCTTGACGAGTCCAGCTGTGAGCAGCATTTGAAAGATCACTTTGATATAATCCAGCCCCCAGCGGTGTTCTTAGAACCACTGTGTATTTGTGTGTGGAACAGTATATTATAGGCCATACAGCTGGGCTCAGTGGAATCCCCAGTGACTACTCAAACCCATGCATGACGTCCCAGGCAAAGAAGCAAATGGCTTTCATTTTCACTAGTATTTTTCTTGAAGTCTAGTTAATGCTCAATGTAAACTGAAGGGCTGGGACGATACCAGTATCGTGATATTCATTACTGCCGCGAAAAGGGAAAAAATCTAAAGCAGCCCTTATGTTGGAAACAAACATAATTATATTTATTTATTTGTCAACCTATATCACACAATATTTTACATACAGCAGGTTTTTAATGGCCAAAGAGTCTGGTCTGCTTCGTGTTTTCTTTTTTACCATAGAAAAAATATCGTCCCGGCCCTAGTAAAATGCACAGCTTTTTTAAAACCTTTTATTTAACTAGTTAGTTAAGAACAAATTCTTATTTTCAATCACGGCATACAGATTTAGTGGCTTAAGTGCCACGTTCAGGGGCAGAACAACCAATTTTTACCATGTCAGCTCGGGGATTCAATCTTGCAACCTTTTGGTTACTAGTCCAACACTCTAACCACTAGGCTACCTGCCACCCCAATGAAGGGGCTACAAATAAGCAAGCAGTTTGGAAGGTTGTTTTGAATTGCTTATGTATTGTGTATGTACTGTAGCTTCGTATAGCTTGCGTGATTTATGTTTATGTTAACGCATACAGATTTAGAATCGTAATTTGAGCCAGTCTCCTTCCTGCGGTTAAGGGAAATTCAAAGCAACTAAAGTGATCAAATTAAGATCCTACATCTGTAATGAAAGGTCGTCACTAGTTACCACAGCCACAAAGTCATAAACCCTGCCAATTTCTACAATTTCTCTTAAAGATGTATTTTAAACCTAACCTTAACCACAATGCTAACCTTATGCCTAACCCTAAACTTAAATTCATTTTTGTTTTGATGAATTTTTACGATAGACAATTTTGACTGTGGCTATGGATAGTGGGATAGTTGTTATTAAAGGAGTACACATAGGTCTTTTTTCCTGAGTATGAATGTTTTCTAATGATGCATCACATCCAATGTATGTTTTCTAACGTATTCCATTCCCCCTCTAGTGTAGCAGTTGTGTTGTTTTCCCCTCTGAGCCCAATAGGCAGGGCCTGAGACGTGTCCCATATGGCACTGGTTCTGAACCCTCTCCTCTGGGAGCCCCAGACGTTCCATGTATTTGTTCTATTCCACAGCTAGCAGACCTAATTCAACTAATCATCAAGCCTGTGTCTAGGTGAATCAGGTGTGCTAGTTCAAGGCTACAACACAATTGTTTAGGGGTCCCCAAAGAGAGGTTTAAGAACCATTGCCAACTGGCACCCTATTCTCTACATAGTGCAATACTTTTGACAGCCCTCTTTCTATGTATTTGCCCTGTTTGACAGCCCTCTTTCTATGTATTTGCCCTGTTTGACAGCCCTCTTTCTATGTAGTCTAAACACATTAATGCACTAACATTACATATAAAGCAAAAGATAAATCAGTACATCATATAACATTATTACACCACTACATATTTTTTATTTTTTATTTTAGCTTTATTTAAATAGGCAAGTCAGTTAAGAACAAATTCTTATTTTCAATGACGGCCTAGGAACAGTGGGTTAACTGCCTGTTCAGGGGCATTGTATATACAATACAACATGTATAATACCACCATACAACAATATTACACCATTACATATCTACAATACAACATGTATAATACCACCATACAACAATATTACATCACTACATATATACAATACAACATGTATAATACCACCATACAACAATATTATACCACTACATATCTACAATACAACATGTATAATACCACCATACAACAATATTACATCACTACATATATACAATACAACATGTATAATACCACCATACAACAATAATACATCACTACATATCTACAATACAACATGTATAATACCACCATACAACAATATTACACCACTACATATATACAATACAACATGTATAATACCACCATACAACAATATTACACCACTATGTATCTACAATACAAAATGTATAATACCACCATACAACAACATTACACCACTACATATATACAATACAACATGTATAATACCACCATACAACAATATTACATCACTACATATATACAATACAACATGTATAATACCACCATAAAACAATATTACATCACTACATATATACAATACAACATGTATAATACCACCATACAACAATATTACATCACTACATATATACAATACAACATGTATAATATACAACATTACCATAAAACAATATTACATCACTACATATCTACAATACAACATGTATAATACCACCATACAACAATATTACACAACTACATATCTACAATACAACATGTATAATACCACCATACAACAACAATACACCACTACATGTATAATACCACCATACAACAATATTACACAACTACATATCTACAATACAAAATGTATAATACCACCATACAACATTACACCACTACATATATACAATACAACATGTATAATACCACCATACAACAATATTACACCACTACATATATACAATACAACATGTATAATACCACCATACAACAATATTACACCACTACATATCTACAATACAACATGTATAATACCACCATACAACAATATTACACCACTACATATATACAATACAACATGTATAATACCACCATACAACAATATTACACCACTACATATCTACAATACAACATGTATAATACCACCATACAACAATATTACACCACTACATATCTACAATACAACATGTATAATACCACCATACAACAATACATATAGTATAATACCACCATACAACAATATTACACCACTACATATCTACAATACAACATGTATAATACCACCATACAACAACATTATACCACTATGTATATACAATACAACATGTATAATACCACCATACAACAACATTATACCACTATGTATATACAATACAACATGTATAATACCACCATACAACAATATTATACCACTACATATCTACAATACAAAATGTATAATACCACCATACAACATTACACCACTACATATATACAATACAACATGTATAATACCACCATACAACAACATTATACCATTACATATATACAATACAACATGTATAATACCACCATACAACAATATTACACCACTACATATATACAATACAACATGTATAATACCACCATACAACATTACACCACTACATATATACAATACAACATGTATAATACCACCATACAACAATATTACACCACTACATATATACAATACAACATGTATAATACCACCATACAACAATATTACACCACTACATATCTACAATACAACATGTATAATACCACACCACTACATATCTACAATACAACAATATTACACCACTACATATATACAATACAACATGTATAATACCACCATACAACATTACACCACTACATATCTACAATACAACATGTATAATACCACCATACAACAATATTACACCACTACGTATCTACAATACAAAATGTATAATACCACCATACAACATTACACCACTACATATATACAATACAACATGTATAATACCACCATACAACATTACACCACTACATATATACAATACAACATGTATAATACCACCATACAACAATATTACACCACTACATATCTACAATACAAAATGTATAATACCACCATACAACAACATTACACCACTACATATATACAATACAACATGTATAATACCACCATACAACAACATTATACCACTACAATACAACATGTATATACAACAACATTATAACATGTATAATACCACCACCATACAACAACATTATACCACTACATATATACAATACAACATGTATAATACCACCATACAACAATATTACACCACTACATATATACAATACAACATGTATAATACCACCATACAACAATATTACACCACTACATATCTACAATACAACATGTATAATACCACCATATACACCACTACAATATACAACATGTATAATACCACCATACAACAATATTACACCACTACATATCTACAATACAACATGTATAATACCACTACATATCTACAATACAACATGTATAATACCACCATACAACAATATTACACCACTACATATCTACAATACAACATGTATAATACCACTACAACAACATTATACACTATATATACAACATGTATAATACCACCATACAACAATAATACATCACAACATACATATCTACAATACAACATGTATAATACCACCATACAACATTACACCACTACATATATACATACAACATTACAATACAACATGTATAATACCACTACAATACAACATGTATATATACAATACAATACAACATGTATAATACCACCATACAACAATATACACCACTACATATCTACAATACAACATGTATAATACCACCATACAACAATATTACACCACTACATATCTACAATACAACATGTATAATACCACCATACAACAATAGTACACCACTACATATATACAATACAACATGTATAATACCACCATACAACAATATTATACCACTACATATCTACAATACAACATGTATAATACCACCATACAACAATATTACACCACTACATATCTACAATACAACATGTATAATACCACCATACAACAATAGTACCACCATACAACAATATCACACTATACAACAAAATGTATAATACCACCATACAACAACATTATACAATACAACATGTATAATACCACCATATTACACCACTACATATATACAAAATGTATAATACCACCATACAACAATATTACACCACTACATATCTACAATACAAAATGTATAATACCACCATACAACAACATTATACCACTATGTATATACAATACAACATGTATAATACCACCATACAACAACATTATACCACTATGTATATACAATACAACATGTATAATACCACCATACAACAATATTATACCACTACGTATCTACAATACAAAATGTATAATACCACCATACAACAACATTATACCACTATGTATATACAATACAACATGTATAATACCACCATACAACAACATTATACCACTACATATCTACAATACAACATGTATAATACCACCATACAACAATATTACACCACTACATATATACAATACAACATGTATAATACCACCATACAACAATATTACACCACTACATATCTACAATACAACATGTATAATACCACCATACAACATTACACCACTACATATATACAATACAACATGTATAATACCACCATACAACAATATTACACCACTACATATATACAATACAACATGTATAATACCACCATACAACATTACACCACTACATATACAATACACTACACCATACAACATTACACCACTACATATATACAATACAACATGTATAATACCACCATACAACAATATTACACCACTACATATATACAATACAACATGTATAATACCACCATACAACAATATTACACCACTACATATCTACAATACAACATGTATAATACCACTACATATCTACAATACAACATGTATAATACCACCATACAACAATATTACACCACTACATATATACAATACAACATGTATAATACCACCATACAACAATATTATACCACTACATATCTACAATAGAACATGTATAATACCACCATACAACATTACACCACTACATATATACAATACAACATGTATAATACCACCATATACAACAATATTATAATACACCACAACAACATTATACCACTATGTATATACAATACAACATGTATAATACCACCATACAACAATATTACACCACTACATATATACAATAGAACATGTATAATACCACCAAACAACATTACACCACTACATATATACAATACAACATGTATAATACCACCATACAACATTACACCACTACATATATACAATACAACATGTATAATACCACCATACAACATTACACCACTACATATATACAATACAACATGTATAATACCACCATACAACATTACACCACTACATATCTACAATATGTATAATACCACCATACAACAATATTACACCACTACGTATCTAAATACAAAATGTATAATACCACCATACAACAATATTACACCACTACATATCTACAATACAACATGTATAATACCACTACATATCTACAATACAACATGTATAATACCACCATACAACAATATTATACCACTACATATATACAATACAACATGTATAATACCACCATACAACATTACACCACTACAACAACATTATACTATGTATATACAATACAACATGTATAATACCACCATACAACAATATTATACCACTACATATATACAATACAACATGTATAATACCACCATACAACAATAGTATAATACCACCACAACATTACATATATATATAATACAACATGTATAATACCACCATACAACAATATTACACCACTACATATCTACAATACAAAATGTATAATACCACCATACAACATTACACCACTACATATATACAATACAACATGTATAATACCACCATACAACAATATTACACCACTACATATATACAATACAACATGTATAATACCACCATACAACAATATTACACCACTACATATCTACAATACAACATGTATAATACCACCATACAACAATATTACACCACTACATATCTACAATACAACATGTATAATACCACCATACAACAATATTACACCACTACATATCTACAATACAACAATATTACACCACTACATATATACAATACAACCCACCATACAACAACATTATACCATTACATATCTACAATACAAAATGTATAATACCACCATACAACAATATACAACACTACATATCTACAATACAACATGTATAATACCACCATACAACAATATTATACCACTACGTATATACAATACAACATGTATAATACCACCATACAACAACATTATACCACTATGTATATACAATACAACATGTATAATACCACCATACAACAACATTATACCACTATGTATATACAATACAACATGTATAATACCACCATACAACAATATTACACCACTACATATATACAATACAACATGTATAATACCACCATACAACATTACAATACAATATACATGTATAATACCACCATACAACATTACACCACTACATATATACAATACAACATGTATAATACCACCATACAACAATATTACACCACTACATATATACAATACAACATGTATAATACCACCATACAACATTACACCACTACATATCTACAATACAACATACCACCATACAACAATATTACACCACTAATACTAAATACAAAATGTATAATACCACCATACAACATTACACCACTACATATATACAATACAACATGTATAATACCACCATACAACATTACACCACTACATATATACAATACAACATGTATAATACCACCATACAACAATATTACACCACTACATATCTACAATACAACATGTATAATACCACCATACAACAACATTATACCACTATGTATATACAATACAACATGTATAATACCACCATACAACAATATTACACCACTACATATATACAATACAACATGTATAATACCACCATACAACAATATTATACCACTACATATCTACAATAGAACATGTATAATACCACCATACAACATTACACCACTACATATATACAATACAACATGTATAATACCACCATACAACAATATTACACCACTACGTATCTACAATACAAAATGTATAATACCACCATACAACATTACACCACTACATATATACAATAGAACATGTATAATACCACCATACAACAATATTACACCACTACATATATACAATACAACATGTATAATACCACCATACAACATTACACCACTACATATATACAATACAACATGTATAATACCACCATACAACATTACACCACTACATATATACAATACAACATGTATAATACCACCATACAACAATATTACACCACTACATATATACAATACAACATGTATAATACCACCATACAACATTACACCACTACATATATACAATACAACATGTATAATACCACCATACAACATTACACCACTACATATATACAATACAACATGTATAATACCACCATACAACAATATTACACCACTACATATATACAATACAACATGTATAATACCACCATACAACAACATTATACCACTATGTATATACAATACAACATGTATAATACCACCATACAACAACATTATACCACTACATATCTACAATACAACATGTATAATACCACCATACAACAATATTACACCACTACATATCTACAATACAAAATGTATAATACCACCATACAACAACATTATACCACTATGTATATACAATACAACATGTATAATACCACCATACAACAACATTATACCACTACATATATACAATACAACATGTATAATACCACCATACAACAATATTACACCACTACATATCTACAATACAAAATGTATAATACCACCATACAACAACATTATACCACTATGTATATACAATACAACATGTATAATACCACCATACAACAACATTATACCACTATGTATATACAATACAACATGTATAATACCACCATACAACAACATTATACCACTATGTATATACAATACAACATGTATAATACCACCATACAACAACATTATACCACTACATATCTACAATACAACATGTATAATACCACCATACAACAATATTACACCACTACATATATACAATACAACATGTATAATACCACCATACAACATTACACCACTACATATATACAATACAACATGTATAATACCACCATACAACATTACACCACTACATATATACAATACAACATGTATAATACCACCATACAACAATATTACACCACTACATATATACAATACAACATGTATAATACCACCATACAACATTACACCACTACATATATACAATACAACATGTATAATACCACCATACAACATTACACCACTACATATATACAATACAACATGTATAATACCACCATACAACAATATTACACCACTACATATATACAATACAACATGTATAATACCACCATACAACATTACACCACTACATATATACAATACAACATGTATAATACCACCATACAACAATATTACACCACTACATATATACAATACAACATGTATAATACCACCATACAACATTACACCACTACATATATACAATACAACATGTATAATACCACCATACAACAATATTACACCACTACATATCTACAATACAACATGTATAATACCACTACATATCTACAATACAACATGTATAATACCACCATACAACAATATTACACCACTACATATATACAATACAACATGTATAATACCACCATACAACAATATTACAATGTACGTGTGTAGAGTGCGTGTGTCTGTTCCTGCGTGTGTGTCTCTTCAGTCTCCACTCTTCCATAAGGTGTATTTTTAATCTGTTTTTTAAAATCTTTCTACTGCTTGCATCAGTTAGTTACCTGATGTGGAATAGAGTTCCATGTAGTCATGGTTCTATGTAGTACTGTGCGCCTCCCATAGTCTGTTCTGGACTTGGATTGTGAAGAGACCCTTGGTGGCATGTCTTGTGGGGTATGCATGGGTGTCTTAGCTGTGTGCTAGTTGTTTAAACAGATTGTTTGGTGCATTCAGCTTGTCAACACTTCTTACACAAACAAGTAGTGATGAAGTCAATATCTCTTCCACTTTGAGCCAGGAGAGATTGACATGCATATTATTCATGTTTAAGGGCCAGCTGTGCAACAAAACTAGGGCCTGAAGGACCTGCCTTGTTGATTAGTGTTGTTAAAAAGGCACTGGTCACCCCCAAAGCCAATTCCTTCTTTGTTCGTCTTTCCTTCCAGTTCTCTGCTGCCAATGACTGGAATGAACTGCAAAAATCTCTGAAGATGGAGACTCAAATCTCCCTCACTAGCTTTAAGCACCGGCTGTCAGAGCAGATCACTGCACCTGTACATAGATGGGCTGTTTACAGATGGGCTATCTACCTACCTCATCCCCATACTGTATTTATTTATTTATTTATCTTGCGCCTATCCTTACTTGCACATTCATCTTCTGCTGATCTACCATTCCATTGTTTAATTGCTATATTGTAATTACTTCGCCACCATGGCCTATTTATTGCCTTAACTCCTTTATCTTACCTCATTTGCACTCACTGTATATAGACTTTTTGTTTTCTTTTGTTCTACTGTATTAATGACTATGTTTTGTTTATTCCATGTGTAACTCTGTGTTGTTGTATGTGTCGAATTGCTATGCTTTATCTTGGCCAGGTCGCAGTTGCAGATGAGAACTTGTTCTCAACCAGCCTACCTGATTAAATAAAGGTGAAATAAAAAAATCTTAGC
Source organism: Oncorhynchus nerka (assembly GCF_034236695.1). Lineage (NCBI taxonomy): Eukaryota > Metazoa > Chordata > Actinopteri > Salmoniformes > Salmonidae > Oncorhynchus > Oncorhynchus nerka. Next base: position 10,152,199 of record NC_088423.1, on the reverse strand, counting down.
TACTGTTGTTTCAACATGTTTTGACCATGACAGTTTACAATCCAGGGTTACTCCAAGCAGTTTAGTCACGTCAACTTGCTCAATTTCCACATTATTCATTCTAAGATTTAGTTGAGGTTTAGGGTTTAGTGAATGATTTGTCCCAAATACAAGGCTTTTAGTTTTTGAAACATTTAGGGCTGACTTATTCCTTGCCAACCATTCTGAAACGAACTGCAGCTCTTTGTTAAGTGTTGCAGTGATTTCAGTCACTGTGGTAGCTGAGGTGTATAGTGTTGTCATCCGCATACATAGACACATTGGCTTTACTCAATGCCATTGGTAATGGGTTATGGGTTATTGTGTGTATGAATACTGGTCAAAACTAATGGACTAATATATATATATATATATATATAGTGAATAGGGCTCCATTTGGGACGGAAAGAAAGTTCTAAGGGAGCCAGGGTGAATGCGTTAGTAAAAGACGTCACCCTAGGGGGATAAGGGCCTTACAGACATAGGAAGTTAGCTAGCTGGGCAGCCAGGCAGTGCTCAAGTCGCCATGGAGACGTGGCCAGAGAACTAGCTAGGAAGGGACACGTGAGAATCCTGGACTGTAGTCCAGGACAGGGCACTCTGTTGTGGATCCATGCTGCCAAGTCTCCCTGGTTGGCTGCTGCCTCCTGGCCTTGTGGGCACTGTGTCAGTGTAGGCTATTGCCAGGTAGTACATTCAACTGCTGTTGTTGACAGTGATATTATGCATTAGTAGTAATACCTTGCTTTTGTCAGCCTTACTGAAAATGTCAACGTATATAATATTAACAATAGAATTGGACAAGTAACTTGTTGTTTTAATGTGTTATGATTATATAAGTGGGTTGGTATACTGCAGGAGAGCAAAGCCAAGGACATACAGTGCCTTCAGAAAGTATGCATAGCTCTTGACTTATTCCACTTCCATTTTCTGTTACAGCCTGAATTCAAACTGTATTAAATTATGTTTTTCTCTCACCCATCTACACACAATACCCCATAATGACAAAGGGAAAACTTATTTTTAGAAATGTTAGCAAATGTATTGAAAATGTAATTAATGAATATCTAATTTACAATACAGTACCAGTTAAGTTTGGACACACCTACTCATTCAAGAGTTGTTTTTTATATTTACTATTTACATCAAAGCTATGACATAACACATATGGAATCATGTATTTACCAAAAAAAGTGTTAAACAAATCAAAATATATTTTGATGACCAGATGGAATGGCGTATCGCTGCAGAATGCAGCAGTAGCCATGCTGGTTAAGTGTGCCTTGAATTCTAAATAAATCAGACAGTGTCACCAGCAAAGCACCATCACACCTCCTCCTCCATGCTTCATGGTGGGAACCACACATGTGGAGATCATCCGTTCACCTACTCTGAGTCTGACATAGACATGGCGGGTGGAACCAAAAATCTCAAATTTGGACTCATCAGACCAAAGGACAGATTTCCACCAGTCTAGTTTCCATTGCTCGTCTTTCTTGGCCCAAGCAAGTCTCTTCTTATTGGTGTCCTTTAGTAGTTGTTTCTTTGCAGCAGTTTAACCACGATGGCCTGATTTCATGCAGTCTCCTCTGAACAGCTGATGTTGAGATGTCTGTTTCTTGAACTCTGACCCATTTATTTTGGCAGCAATCTGAGGTGCAGTTAACTCTAATGAACTTATTCTCTGCAGCAGAGGTAACTCTGGGTCTTCCTTTCCTGTATCGGTCCTCATGAGAGCCAGTTTCATCAGCGTTGAATGGTTTTTGTGACTGTACTTGAAATTTCTTGATTTTCTGGATTGACTGACCTTCATGTTTTAAAGTAATGATGGACTGTAATTTTTCTTTGCTTATTTGAGTTGTTCTTGCCATGATATGGACTTGGTCTTTTACCAAGTAGGGCTATCTTCTGTACCACCCCTACCTTGTCACAACACAACTGACTGGCTCAAACGCATTAAGAAGGGAATAAATTCCACAATGTACTTTTAACAAGGCACACCTGTTAATTGAAATGCGTTCCAGGTTACCTCATGAAGCTGGTTGAGAGAATGCCAAGAGCGTGCAAAGCTGTCACCAAGGAAAAGGGTGCCTACTTTGAAGAATCTCTTAAAATATATTTTGTTTTAACACTTTTTTATATATAGTGTATTTCTGTAATTAATTTGTCATTATGGGTGTGGTGTGTGTGTGTGTGGAGATTTTTAGATTCCTTTAATCAATATGGAATTCCGGCTTGAAGTCAATGGGTATGAATACTCTCTGAAGGCACTGTCGGCCTGCACATTGAATGAGAGAGCGAAGCCGACGGGCTGGCATATAGAGGAGAGGCAGGCGGGCCGGCGTATAGAGGAGAGGCAGGCGGGCCGGCGTATAGAGGAGAGGCAGGCGGGCCGGCGTATAGAGGAGAGGCAGGCGGGCCGGCGTATAGAGGAGGGGCAGGCGGGCCGGCGTATAGAGGAGGGGCAGGCGGGCCGGCGTATAGAGGAGGGGCAGGCGGGCCGGCGTATAGAGGAGGGGCAGGCGGGCCGGCGTATAGAGGAGGGGCGGCGGTATAGAGGAGAGGCAGGCGGGCCGGCGGTATAGAGGAGAGGCAGAGGGGCCGGCGTATAGAGGAGGGCAGCGGGCCGTATAGAGGAGAGGCAGGCGGGCTAACAAACTGACTGGAGGATTGTGGTCTCATGCATAGTGAGCTGTGTAATAATGTAATAGGTAGTGACGGATCACTCTGCCGTAAAGTAAGCTTGTCCTCCTTAAGGGACCTCCTTAGCCACAACAGCACAATGTGCGGTTGCACAATTGTGACCCTTGAAAGCGGTGATGGCTGCGCTCATTTGCATGGTTGTTTTGGAGCAGTTAGCTCTTCATAATGGCTAGTGTTTTAGTTGTTGGTGAAAAGGTGAAGATAGGAAATTCCATTATAAACTTTCTACTTCTCCAAACCCCATGTTCAGTCATTCATGCTCAGTCTTAGTCAATACAGTTGTCCTTGTGTTTGTCTAAAGGGGAATTATTTGTTGAGGGTGTAAAACCTCTCCCCACACACTAACAATCCTTATGACTGAGGACAGATTTTCTGAAGGTACTGAATAAAGAGGTTAAACCACAGTAGGCAGACAAGAAGATCATTGAATTGTCCTTAGGGACGTTCTGTCCTTTGAAAGGAGAAGAACTGGGTTAACATATCTTTCAAAACCCCCTCTGTTCTCTCTGCTGCTACAGTTGCCTTTTCAGTTGAATGGGCCTTTGTTGTCGGAGATGTAAATGTTTTCAAGGGTGACGTTGCTTTTTGCCTGAGGCCCCATTCATCCACAGGGTATGAATACACGAATACACAGAGACTAGAGGGTGTGTCGTTGTGTGTGTGCACGCGTGCGCTGTGGTTTTAAAACGAGAATGATTGGATGGCGCCTAGCAGCCACATTGAAACCCTTGTTGACGTCACCTAGGCCTACTCATGTGCCTACTGGGCCTTATTGCTGGCTGTTGGCCTATCTGGGGACAGTAACTTTTATCCCATTAAAAGCTGCCAACTTTGCTACTGTCCACCCCACACCATTATGTTTTGAGATCTTATTTCATTGCGGGGTCAATGGTGACACGAAGACAGATTGGCCTAGGTAAGCAGACACTCTTGAAACGGCCCGTATCATCAGGCTTATTGGGTCATAGGTCAAAATGCTGCCAGGTTGCAGATCAAAGTGTCTGCTGTGAAATCCAGCGCATGTAAGCAGTAAATGATATCCTCGTGGCAGGGCTGTAGACTTATCAGGGCCCCTGACTCTAATCACAACTGAAGTTCTGAACACAGTGATCAGTCACAGCATGCTTTGAGTGTTGCAATAATACAAGTGACTGGTGACATATGGACCGGATGTAGCTTAATGGGGCAGATGTAAGAAGGCTCTGATGGGCTTGAGATTCTTTAGGTCATTATTTACACACAAACCAGTACCTGCAGAAGAACGGCCGGGTGAAAAGAGTACAAGCTTCAAACGTCACCTTGGCTTAAAGATGTCTGGAAATCTTGAGAGAGCGAGAAATCCGAGATCAAGCAGGAGAGACTCGGAGAGAGTTTCAATCTGCCAGTGACGGAAGGGTTGGAACAGAACGATAGTCAGCCAGTGACAGAAGGGTTAGAACAGAACGATTGTCAGTCACTGACAGAAGGGTTAGAACAGAATGAGACAGTCAGTCAGTGACAAGGGTTGGAATAGAACGATACATTTAGTTATTGACAGTCAATGCTTCTGAGCTGTTGCTCTAAATTAATCCAAGCTGCAGAAGAAATGTATCGACTGTCAATAACTAACTGTATCATTTTGTTCCAACCATTCTGTCTTCGTAGTCTTTTTTCATCTGCTCTTTATTCCTGGCAGCTGGAGCCCCCTCAAGCTCCCAGTATTTTATGACTGTAGGGTAATATAGGAGAGAGAGAGAGGCGCAGAGAGGGGGAGAGAGGCAGGCACGGGCCCAAATGGGAATTGCAGAACTGCGGCAGTAGAACAGAGTACTGTAGTGGAAGCAGGGACCCCAGATAACAGACGGCCGTCTCCTAAAAATTGAAAAGCCCAACAGATTAATATTCCGGCTGCCGCTTTTAAACAATATTTCAGCACTTATGGGACCTTGGAAGTTCTATTAAAGACACGTATTTGCATGAAAAATGTGTTCCGATGACTTGAAACGTGTTTCCCCTGTTTTTAAGAAGTACTTTTAGTTCAGGCAGAGAAAGGTTAGAGTTCCAGTTAAGTGAGAAAGAACTTAAGTCCCCCCACCCCCTCTACTTCATTCCAGAATACCTACCTTTTGTCCCCCTAGAGTTTGGAACCACTCAACTGGAGGTTTAATTTCAAAGCCCCGGCCTGGCAACAAAAGTTTCCACATTTGAAGCAGAGCGGCATAGAAGAAGAAAGTTGTCTTGATTCTGGCCGCAGACGCAGCCAGCACTTATTGGAAATAGATTGTTCACTGTCATGTGTCATGTGCTTATTCTCCGAAGGAATAACATTACAAAGCTACTCTGTGTTATAGTTAGTTTCCATGCCAACTTTGAGGATCTGAGTTGGTTTGCATGGTTCTTGCAATATGATTTTAATGTGTCCTCTCTTCTGTTTTTCCCTTAGGTTGATTTGTGGATTATCTGGACCAGAACTCACCGTAGCTGTTTGAAGGACCACAATGGCTGGGTACTCTAGAGACCTGGTTCAAACCTTGCCTTGACAACACAGTTTACAATTAAATGTGAGAAAGGAACAACCATCACATAACTCTCAGCACCAATCAGGTGTTTCTGGTCTTGTTGCGTATTAAATCAGACTTCATCAGACATCACCATGCCTATTCTCAAGCAGCTAACCTTGAACCAGTCCAAGCGTCGCTCCCGGGCCGACCTGACTGCGGAGATGATCAGCGCCCCTCTGGGGGACTTCAGACACACCATGCATGTGGGTCGTGGCGGGGACGCCTTCGGGGACACCTCTTTCCTAAGTACCCGGTCTGGGGAGCCCCCTAAAGAACAAGTTCCAGAGGTCCAGCAGAGCTCCCCTGGACCCAAACCAGGCCTGCTGTCCCGAACCTTCAGGAGCAGCAAGCGCTCCCAGTCGGTGAACCGCGGTGACATGTACAAGAACAACTCGTTGGCGCCCCACGGTGGCTCGCCAAACTTTGTGAAGAACGCCATCTCCCTGCCCTACCTCAATGACGAGGACGTGGTCAGGATGGGCGGTGGTCAGCAGATGCCCAAGAGCGTCTCCTCCAGCCCTCTGAAGAAGCTGCCCGAGGTCGATGGAATCAGCAAACCAGTCAACGGTGCCTCGGCCATGGCGATGCTGGATCTGGAGTTTGACGAGCGTAACTTTGGAGAACTGACTGACCTGCCCCCATCACATCCTCGGGGTGGCGGGATGAAGCACGCGGAGTCCATCATGTCATTCCACATTGACCTGGGACCCTCCATGCTTGGGGACATCCTCAGCGTCATGGAAAAGAAGGGCTGGGAGGAAGACGACCTGGGGTACGAGGAGGGGAAGGGCAGTGAGGGCCGCGGGTCACCCCCCTTTAGCCCTCCCACCACGGAGGATGAGATCGAGGACCAGGTGGATCTAAAGGCTCCAGTCAGGCCCCCACGCACCTATCCTCAGCAGAAGGTCATGGCCGACCCCCTCTACACCCCTCGCAGGAACTACCACCCCCACAGCCACCTGGACAGCTGCTCCGTGTCCTCCTCCGGCTCTGCCACTCTTGAGGAGAAACCACTCCACCACCTGCAGGAGGGGGACACGGACAGCGCCAAGTACAGCTCTCGGGGGGCTGGAGGGGAGGACGATAAAGACTTCTCCTTCATGGACGAGGATGATGATGAGATCAGGGTGTAAAACAGAACAGGGCTGTAATGTCACCACCACAGAACCTGGTTAATAAGGACACCAGAATGTGGTTTGTGAGGTCCCCGAAGGAGACACTTATTTTTCATGAGTTTTGATGCTATAATAAGTCTGGGAGGGGTTGGGAGCACGATAAAGACTGGAAAAATCCCCACAAATGGATCTATCCTGAGAACTTCTATACAGGGACATCCTGTTCTGCTATACCTACTGGATCAGGAATACCCATACACCATCTGTTATTTAACCTTATTTACTCGTGTGTGTGTGTGTGTGTGTGTGTCCAACTGTTAATGGAAACGAAAATGCCTGTCCCATGAGTCCATTTCTCCAGCCCATTACAGAATTCCGTGTCGACCACTAACTCTCTCACTCACACACACACACACACACACTGCAACTTTGAGACACCAGTTATTGGTTTGAGGGATTCTTTTTTGTAGAACTATGATCTGTCATTATGATGATCTAATCCCACAGTTCCAATATGTCATTAAAGTGTGTTTCTCCTTATAAGGGGATCAACCCTTATATCCACTCATATTCAACATGAACCATATCCCACCATTGTCTTTCCATTCAGAGGATTTCCCTTCATGGTTACCATAGCTACAGTCCTGGCTACAGTACTAGCATATTCCTTATTGCCCATTATTAGGTAAGGGAAAACCTACCAGCGGTCATGACACTGATTGTCACATTCTTTCAAAGCGGACATATGGAGATGGACAGAGGTCACAGAGGTCGAAGCATGAACTGTTGATCACCCAGGTTGGAGGTGTAATGCGTGGGGTGTAGAGTCATGTGAGGTCACGGACTGAACTGTATATTTCCCACACTGCTTTGGAGAAAGGAAGTGAAATGTATCCCAGCATTCTTTGGGGCATTGACTGGATTGTATGTGTATGTGTGTATTGAGTGAGGTGAGATGCAGTTAAAATATTGGTTTTGTTAATGTTCAAAGGGTAAATAAAGGTCGCTTCTCCTATGTTTACTACATACAGAATTGATAAGTTGGTCTTCAGGTTCTTAATCAATGGCACAACTTGGTTGTTCATTATTCCAACCATCTGCTTTATTTTACTCTTCACTAGACATACTCTATACAGCCAACACACTCTGAAGTCCTAAATGATCAGTTAGCTTGTTTCGTTTGTTATCTAATAACTACTTCTAATAAGGGGTCGATCATATTGTGCACTGTTTTAAGTCACCATGTTGATTAGAGGAATTTAGTTAAAGGTTGGATCTTGGTGATCTTTAGTTGTTCTAAAGCCTAACGTACTAGCCTACTCAGTGAGCCAGCTTAAGCCTTAGCTTTGGAGTTGATTGGGCTAGGTTTGGGTTTGGCCGTGAGTCCATGGCACTTTAGCTTAGATCAATGGACTCAGTCATATATCCCCTGCAAGCACTGCCAAGGTGTAGCAACAGCTCACTCCCTAAAACACTAACTATTGTACACAACAAATCTTTGTTTTGTTTCCATGTAAATGTTTTAAATTAACTTTACTTATTATTAAATACAAAAAAAATTAAAATCTTGAAAATAAATGGCCTTTTTGTAGAAGCTTTCATGACCAGTAGTGCTTTTATTGTACAAATGTTTAGAAACCGATGGAAACAAATACATAACTCACAGGAGCAGAGATGGTGGTTGTGAACAAGAGAAGTGACCGTAAAGTAGACTGTCATATCTATGTGGTCATCTCTTCCCCCGTACACACCCCAGGCTTGTAGGATCAGGAGAAATAGAGGAGTTTGAAGGGGGAGGGTGTCAGTAATAGGAGAACACTAGTTATAAGTGACAATATTACCCTCCTCTCGCCATTTTGCCACGCAGACCTGGCTACTGTAGGAGCAGATTGAATCAGCACACCCTCTGGCTTCCCTCTCATTCATAAACATACTGTAGGAGCAGATTGAATCAGCACACCCTCTGGCTTCCCTCTCATTCATAAACATACTGTAGGAGCAGATTGAATCAGCACACCCTCTGGCTTCCCTCTCATTCATAAACATACTGTAGGAGCAGATTAAATCAGCACACCCTCTGGCTTCCCTCCACCCTCTCATTCATAAACATACTGTAGGAGCAGATTGAATCAGCACACCCTCTGGCTTCCCTCTCATTCACAAACATACTGTAGGAGCAGATTGAATCAGCACACCCTCTGGCTTCCCTCTCATTCATAAACATACTGTAGGAGCAGATTGAATCAGCACACCCTCTGGCTTCCCTCTCATTCATAAACATACTGTAGGAGCAGATTGAATCAGCACACCCTCTGGCTTCCCTCTCATTCATAAACATACTGTAGGAGCAGATTGAATCAGCACACCCTCTGGCTTCCCCCCACCCTCTCATTCATACACATACTGTAGGAGCAGATTGAATCAGCACACCCTCTGGCTTCCCTCCACCCTCTCATTCATAAACATACTGTAGGAGTAGATTAAATCAGCACACCCTCTGGCTTCCCCCCACCCTCTCATTCATAAACATACTGTAGGAGCAGATTGAATCAGCACACCCTCTGGCTTCCCTCCACCATCTCATTCATAAACATACTGTAGGAGTAGATTAAATCAGCACACCCTCTGGCTTCCCCCCACCCTCTCATTCATAAACATACTGTAGGAGCAGATTGAATCAGCACACCCTCTGGCTTCCCTCCACCCTCTCATTCATAAACATACTGTAGGAGTAGATTAAATCAGCACACCCTCTGGCTTCCCCCCACCCTCTCATTCATAAACATACTGTAGGAGTAGATTAAATCAGCACACCCTCTGGCTTCCCCCTCATTCATAAACATACTGTAGGAGCAGATTGAATCAGCACACCCTCTGGCTTCCCTACACCCTGTCATTCATGAACTTAGTTGGCTGATCGGTCGGTAACCAAACCAACGACTCATCCATTCATGAGTCATATGTTTGGGAAAGGAAAAGACAGGCACGCCTGTTCCCTTTCCCTTTAGATTCCTCCGACAGTATTTGCATCCCAAATGGCACCCTATTCCCTATATAGCGCACTACTTTTGACCAGGGCCCATAAGGCTCTGGACAAAAGTAGTGCACTATATTGGGAATAGGGTGCCATTTAGGATGAATGAAGTGTGACTATAGGTCCCCCTCCCTCTCATTAATTTGGTCAGATAAAAATCGAATCTGTTAAAGTAAAGAAGGAAGTCCCTGCTCATGCCTTCCTGGATCCCTGAGTATTGTCGCGTTCAAAACAACTGGGAATCTCTGAACTAAGTCTGATTGGGAAAATAATTTTGAACAGTCATCCAAGTCGGAAACTTGGGCAACTTTCTAAAAGTGACTTTATTTTCCGACCGGAAGATAATTGATGTTGCGATTTGACCTAGTTTTTTCCTCAGAGTTCCCAGTTGTCATAATCTATTGACTTCATGCTTGAGTGAGAGAAAATTACATTTGTGCCATATGTGACACTGGGGATCACTGTTTTTGTTCCCTGTTATGGTGTTGGTTGGTTGTTTGGAGGGGGGAACACATTATCCAATGGTATTAGGTCAGGGGAGGAACCTAATGCCAGGCAGGATGTGACATCACTCAGCCATATGTTCATGCTATGTATGTTAGAGTTCCATGTGTACATGTCTGTATTAAAGAGAGATCGGTTCAGAGATTAAAATGACCAGGTGGAAATGTGCCAAGTATGTATGTAATCATCCTCTGACATGTCATATTGAGTCTTGATGTCTGAAGGAAACATTTACGGGCTACAGCAGTACAGGGAACTTAAATCTCAGGCCTCTCACGCTGTTCGTTTGTAAATGGGCCAAATTTAGCATTTCTTTGTTATGTTCTTATTGTTTTAAACTCAGTTGCTTGTTCCATTGTTGTAGAATATGTCTATGGAAAGTGGGTTAAACTGTTGCAATCACTTAGTTGTTCTTCACCAATGCTGGGACACTTTATAAAGAACCTTTTAATTTTCTATCAAAGCACTCATACCTGTCCACCCCCATTTTATTTGCTACTGAAGTGAAGTAGATAAATACTAATGGTGCCATCCATGATGGGGGGGGCAGGTATGAGGGGGAGAAAAGAGTCATACAAGGGGAAGGGATTGTGAAAAATAACTGGTTTAAAGGTTCAGCTGGAGAGTGTTTCCTTTTTTTCTACTCTGTGGCTAGTTTTTATGCCAGGTATGTGCTACTTTTCTTTTTCTTTCTCATTCTACTGTGTATATATATATATATATATACTGAACAAAAATATAAATGTAACATGCAACAATTTCAAAGATTTCACTGAGTTATAGTTCATGAGGAAATCAGTCAGTTGAAATAAATTCATTAGGCCCTAATCTATGGATTTCATGACTGTGGAGGTCAAAGATACCTTAAAAAAACGGGCCTCAGTATGGGCCGTCACAGTATCGCTGTACATTAAAATTTCCATAGATTTAAAATGAAATTAAATCAACTGTAGCTTATGCCTGCCCATACCATAACCCCACCACCACCATGGGGAACTCATGTTCACAACGTTGACATCAGCAAACCTCTCGCCTACACAAAACCATACACGTGGTATGCGGTTGTGAGGCCGGTTGGACATACTGCCCAATTCTCTAAAACATGTTGGAGATGTCTTATGGTAAACATTTAACATTAAATTATCTGGCAACAGCTCTGGTGAAAATTCCTGCAGTCAGCATGCTAATTGCATGCTTCCTCAAAACTTGAGACATATGTGGCATTGTGTTATGTGCACATTTCAGTGGCCTTTAATTTTCCCCAGCACAAGGTGCATCTGTGTATTGATCAGGCTGTTTAATCAGCTTCTTGATATGCCACCCCTGTCAGGTGAATGGATTATCTTGTCAAATGAGAAATGCTCACTAACAGGGATGTTAACAAATTTTTGCACAAAATTGAGAGAAATTTTGTGCGTATGGAACATTTCTGGGATTTTTGTTTCAGCTCATGAAACATGGGACCAACACTTTACATTTTGTGTTTATGTTTTCGTTCAGTGTATTTACCTCCCTCACACGTCCTCCTCTTTTGAAATACCAGCTATATTTTTCAATAAAAAGAAAGTTGGTCATCTTTATATGGAGCGGTGTTGTGGCTCATTTGGTATTCTGTGTTATGTTATGTTGTCTATCTGTCCCTATGGGAACCTGTTTCATAGAGAAAACACTTGAACAAGTCTGTTCACGTTTTATTCATGCAGTTAGCAGCATAAGGGGCTGAGGTGGAACTTGTGTAAGACGCTGGTATTCACACTCAGTGTTGCCAGAGATGCTCCTCTCCATCAAGTCCACACACTTCACATACAGTTCGACATAAAAATACAGCCAATCTGTGTTTCTTACCAAATAAACCTCAAGTTTAAATTATAACTGCTATACAGATCATTGGTAAGGACGTTCTTTAAGCATAGACAGGCTAGAATAGCTGTATTGATAGGGAGTGCATTGTATAATCTAATCTATTGTGTTAGCTTTTTGTCTGCCAGATACAGTACAGATCGTTAATCCCAGAAAATTGTCAAGCTTATTTTTTCTTGCTGAGACGGATAAATACGAGGCACCTACACAGTCAGATTGGGATATATGGTTTAGAAGCATCAGACTTTTTATATTTAACAACTCTGATTTAGGCCAACATGTCGTCCATTAATGAGACAATAGGTCCATTAAGGTAATAATGGTACCGGAGGGGAGGGCTGCCATTTTACGGGCTCCTAACCAACTGTGCTATTTTGTTTGTTCTTTCACATTGTTTGCAACTCATTTTGTACATAATGTTGCTGCTACCGTCTCTTATGGCCGAAAAGAGCTTCTGGACATCAGAACAGCGATTTACTCACCTCAAACTGGACAAAGATTTTTCTTTAATGAGTCCGACACAAAGGACATACTGCTTTGTCGACACAAGGCCGAAATCCCCATCAGGATGAAGAAAAGACAGACAGAGAAAAAGGAGGCAGAGGGCGGGGTGCCTTGTAACTGGACGACCTATGATTATGACTATCCTACCAAAGGGACAGTAAAAACTGTAATATCTTATGTTTCACCGAGACTTGGCTGAACGATGACACAAATAATATAGAGCTGGTTCGCTTCTCCATGTTTCGGCAGGACAGAGCAGCTACGTCTGGTGAGACAAGTGGTGGGTGTGTGTGTATATATTTGTCAATAACTGCTGGTGCACGATATCTAATATTGAAGAAGTCTCGAGGTATTGTTCGCCTGAGGTAGAATACCTCATGATAAGCTGTCAACCACATTATCTACCAAGAGAGTTCTCATCTATATTATTCGTAGCCTTCTATTTACCACCACAATTCTACCAGCGTGTCACATGTTCAACCAGAGGAAAAAACAACTCTAGACCACCTTTACTCAACACACTGGGATGTATACAAAACTTTTCCTCGCCCTCCATTTGGAAAATCTGACCATTATTCTATCCTCCTGATTCCTGCTTACAAGCAAAAACTAAATTAGGAAGTACCAGTGACTTGCTCAATACGGAAGTGGTCAGATGACGCGGATGCTATGCTGCAGGACTGTTTTGCTAGCACAGACTGAAATATGTTCCGGGATTTATCCAGGAATCATCCAATGGCATTGAGGAGTATACCACCTCAGTCACCGCTTCATCAATAAGTGCACAGTGACCGTAGGTACATTTCACAACCAGTAGTCATGGATTACATGCAACATCCGCACCGAAATAAAGGTTAGAGCTGCCGCTTTCAAGGTGAGGGACACTAATTTGAAAGCTTACTAGAAATCCCACCATGCCCCAGACAAACCATCAAACATGCAAAGCGTCAATACAGGACTAAGGTTGAATCCTATTACACAGTCTCTGACGCTCGTCGGATGTGGCAGGGCTTGAAAACTATCACGGACTACAAAGGGAAACCCAGCCGCGAGCTGCCTAGTGACATAAGCCTACCAGATGAGCTAAATGCATTTATGCTCGCTACGAGACAACAAACACTGACGCATGTATGAGAGCACCAGCTGTTCCGGCCGACTGTGTGATCACGCTCTTCGTAGCCAATGTGAGCAAGACAATTAAACAGGTCAACATTTACAAAGCTGCGGGGCCAGATGGATTACCAGGACGTGTACTCAAAGCATGCGCGGACCAACTGGCAAGAGTCTTCACTGACATTAGCAACCTCTCCTTTGCCGAGTCTGTAATACCTACATGTTTCAAAATGACCATCATAGTCCCTGTGGCCAAGAAAGAGAAGGTAACATGCCTAAATGATTACAGCCCCGTAGCACTCACATCGGTAGTCATGAAGTGCTTTGAAAGACTGGTCATGACTCACATCAACACCATCATGCAAGAAACCCTAGACCCACTCCAATTCACATACAGCCCCAACAGATCCAGAGATGATGCAATCTCAATCCCACTCCACAATTCCCTTCCCCACCTGGACATAAGGAGCACCTATGTGAGAATGCTGTTCAATGACTACAGCTCAGCGTACAACACCATAGTGGCCTACAAAGCTCATCACTAAGCTATGGACCCTGGGACTAAACAACTCCCTCTGCAACTGGATCCTGGACTTCCTGACGGGCTGCCCCCAAGGGTAGACAACAACATATCTGCAATGCTGATCCTCAACACTGGGACCTGTCAGGGTGCCTGCTTAGTCCCCCCCTGTACCCCCTGTTCACCCACGACTGCGTGGTCAAACACGACTCCAACACCATCATTGTTTGCTAACGAAACAACACTGAGGCAGCCTATAGGGAGGAGGTCAGAGACCTGGCTTTGTGGTGCAAGGACAACAGCTTCTCTCTCAACGTAAGCAAGACAAAGGAGATGATCGTGGACTATAAGAAAAGGAGGACCGAACATTAACATTGACGGGACTGAAGTGGAGTGGGTCGAGAATTTCAAGTTCCTCGGTGTCCACATCACCAACAAACTATCATAGTCCAAACACACCAAGACAATTGTGAAGAGGGCACGACAACACCTTTTCCCCCCCAGGAGACTGAAAAGATTTTGGCATGGGTACCCAGATCCGCAAAAGGTTCTACAGCTGCACCATCAAGAATATGCTGACCAGTTGCATCACCGACTGGTATGGCAACTGCTCGGCATCTGACCGTAAGGCGCTACAGAGGGTAGTGTGTAGGGCCCAGCACATCACCGGGGACAAGCTTCCTGACATCCAGGACCTATATACTAGGCGGTGTTGGAGGAAGGCCCACGGCAAGCGGTACCGGAGCGCCAAGTCTAGGACCAAAAGGCTCCTTAACAGTTTCTACCCCCAAGCCATAAGACTGCTGAACAACTAATCAAATGGCCACCGGGACTATTTACATTGACCCCCCCTCTCTAGGCGGTGATTCAGCCCAACAGGATGGTCTCGATTGTGCACCTGTAAAAGTTTTAGATGACAAGACAAATTTCTTCAGCCTCCTGAGGTTGAAGAGGTGCTGTTGCGCCTTCTTCACCATGCTGTCTGTGTTGGTAGATAATTTCAGTTTGTCTGTGATGTGTACGCCGAGGAACTTAAAACTTTCCACCTTCTCCATTACTGTCCCGTTGATGTGGATGGGGGGTGCTCCCTCTGCTGTTTCCTGTAGTTCACAATCATCTCCTTTGTTTTGTTGACGAGGAGTGAGAGGTTATTTTCCTGACACCATAGTCCGAGGGCCATCACCTCCTCCCTGTAGGCCGTCTCGTCGTTGTTGGTAATCAGGCCTACCACTGTAGTATCGTCTGCAAACTTGATGATTGAGTTGGAAGAGTGCATGGCAACGCAGTCATGGGTGAACAGGGAGTACAGGAGAGGGCTGAGAACGCACCCTGGAGCCACAGTGTTGAGGATCAGCGGGGTGGAGATGTTGTTTCCTACCTTCACCACCTGGGGGCCACCACCTGTCTCACCATTAGTGAGACAATAGGTCTATGTGCCATAAATTAATGAGACAATAGATCTACATGACGTGAATTAATGAGACGATAGGTCTACAGGTCATCCATTAGTTACACAATAGTTCTACATGTCATCCATTAATGAGACAATAGGTCTACATTCAGCCTGTTGAAGAAATCATATGTTGAGATGCTTCTACATTTGGATCATGACAATGGACTGGAAGATTTAACATTAATTTTAAATATATATGCCACATGCAAAAATATACATGCACATACAAACAATTTCATAGATTTTACTGAGTTATAGTCCATATGAGGAAATCAGACAATTAAAAATAAATGTATCATGGCCTAATCTATCGTCATGTATTTTTGTGCGTTCATATTGCCATCAACAAAATGCAATTGTGTTCGTTGTCCGTAGCTTATGCCTGCCCATAGAATATCCTCTCCGCCACCACGGGGCACTCTGTTTACAATAATGACATCAGCAAACCGCTCGCCCACACAACGCCATACACGTGGTCTGCGGATGTGAGTCCGATTGGATGTACTGCCAAAATCTGTAAAATGACAATGGATGCGGCTTTTGGTAGAGAAATGAATAAGAAATTATCCGGCAACAGCTCTGGTGGACATTCCTGCAATCAGCATGCCAATTGCACCCTCCCTTAAAACTTGAGACATTTGTGGCATTGTGTTGTGTGCACATTATAGAGTGGCCTTTTATTGTCCCCAACACAAGGTGCACCTGTGTAATGATCATGCTGTTTAATCTGTCAGTAAACAAGAAGCCACTGCTCCAAAACTGCCATAAAAAAAACCATACTAAGGTTTGCAACTGCACATGGGGAAAAAGATTGTACTTTTTGGAGAAATGTCCTCTGGTCTGATGAAACTCAAATAGAACTGTTTGGCCATAATGACCATCATTATGTTTAGAGGGAAAAGGGGGAGACTTGCAAGCCAAAGAACACTATCCCAACCGTGAAGCACGGTAGTAGCAGCATCATGTTGTGGGGGTGCTTTGCTGCAGTAGGGACGGGTGCACTTCACAAATTAGATGGCATCATGAGGGTGGAAAATTATGTGGATATATTGAACAACATCTCAAGACATCAGTCAGGAAGTTAAAGCTTGGTCGCAAATGGGTCTTCCAAATGGACAATCACTCCAAGCAAATTTCCAAAGTTGTGGCAAAATGGCTTAAGGACAACAACGTCAAGGTATTTGAGTTGCCATCACAAAGCCCTGACCTCAATCCCATAGAAAATTTGTGGGCAGGACTGAAAAAGTGTGTGCGAGCAAGGAGGCCTACAAACCTGACTCAGTTACACCAGCTCTGTCAGGAGGAAAGGGCCAAAATTCACCCAACTTATTGTGGTAAGCTTGTGGAAGGCTACCCAAAACGTTTGACCCAAGTTAAACGTTTTAAAGGCATTGCTACCAAATACTAATTGAGTGTATGTAAACTTCTGACCCACTGGGAATGTGATGAACAAAATAAATGCTGAAATAAATCATTCTCTCTAGTATTACTCTGACATTTCACATTCTGAAAATAAAGTGGTTGTCACGCCCTGACCTTAGTTCCTTTTTTATGTCTCTATTTTGGTTTGGTCGGGGCGTGAGTTGGGGTGGGCATTCTACGGTGTTTTTCTACGATTTATTTTCTATGCATTTGGCCTGGTATGGTTCCCAATCAGAGGCAGCTGTCTATCGTTGTACTTAGGTAGCCTTTTCCCATACTTAGTTAACCTTTTCCCACCTGCTGTTTGTGGGTAGTTGTTTCCTGTTTTGTGTTTTCACCTTTCAGGACTGTTTCGATTTTCATTTCTTACATTCACTTTGTTATTTTGTATTTTCGTGTTCTGTTATAATAAATAATCATGGACACTTACCACGCTACGTTTTGGTCCGATCCTTCCTACTCCTCATCCGATGAAGACGAAGATCATTACAGTGGTGATCCTAACTGACCTAAGACAGGGAATGTTTTACTAGGATTAAATGTCAGGAATTGTGAAAAACTGAGTTTAAATGTATTTGGCTAAGATGTATGTAAACTTCAACTATATATCCTGTTTACATTGATCATCCTTGAGATGTTTCTACAACTTGATTGGAGTCCACCTGTGGTAAATTCAATTGATCGGACATGATTTGGAAAGGCATTCACCAAGCCATGAGGTTGAGTGAATTGTCCATAGAGCTCCGAGACAGGATTGTGTTGCGGCACAGATCTGGGGAAGGGTACCAAAACCTTTTGCCAGAATTGAAGGTCCCCAAGAACACAGTGACCTCCATCATTCTTAAATGGAAGAAGTTTGGAAACGCCAAGACTCTTCCTAGAGCTGGCCGCCCGGCCAAACTGAGCAATAAGGGGAGAGAAGGGCCTTGGTCAGGGATGTGACCAAGCAAACCAATGGTCACTCTGACAGAGCTCTAGAGTTCCTCTGTGAAGATGGGAGAACTGTCCAGAAGGACAATCATCTCTGCAGCACTCCACCAATTAGGCCTTTATGGTAGAGTGGCCAGACGGAAGTCACTCCTCAGTAAACGGCACATGATGAAACCAATATTAAATTATTTGGCCTGAATGCCAAGCTTCACATCTGGAGGAAACCTGCCACCATACCTACGCTGAAGCATGGTGGTTGGAGCATCATCCTGTGGGGATGTTTTTCAGGGACAGGGAGACTAGGAGACTAGTTAGGATAGAGGCAAAGATTGACAAAGTACAGAAATCCTTGATGAAAAACTACTCCAGGGCAGTCAG
Source organism: Oncorhynchus nerka (assembly GCF_034236695.1). Taxonomy (NCBI): domain Eukaryota; kingdom Metazoa; phylum Chordata; class Actinopteri; order Salmoniformes; family Salmonidae; genus Oncorhynchus; species Oncorhynchus nerka. The sequence continues at coordinate 10,134,105 of NC_088423.1, read as the reverse complement.
GACCTCAGACAGGGGCGAAGGTTCACCTTCCAACAGGACAACGACCCTAAGCACAAAGCCAGGACAACGACCCTAAGCACACAGCCAGGACAATGACCCTAAGCACACAGCCAGGACAACGACCCTAAGCACACAGCCAGGACAACGACCCTAAGCACACAGCCAGGACAACGAACCAATGCACACAGCCAGGACAACGACCCTAAGCACACAGCCAGGACAACGCAGGAGTGACTTCGGGACAAGTCTCCGAATGCCATTGAGGGGCCCAGTCAGAGCCTGGACTTGAATTCGATCAAACATCTCTGGAGAGACCTGAAAATACTGTAGCTGTGTAGCAACGCTCCCCATCCAACATGACAGAGCTTGAGTGGAACTGCAGAGAAGAATGGGAGAAACTCCCCAAACACAGGTGTGCCAAGCTTATAGCGTCATAACCAAGAAGACTCGAGGTTGTAATTTCTGTCAAAGGTGCTTCAAAAAAGTACTAAGTAAAGGGTCTGAATACTTATTTAAATGTTTATTTATGCTTTTTATATAAATTAGCAAAACTGTCAAAACTATTTTTTGCTTTGTCATTATGGCATATCCTGCATGTAAATTGATGAGTAAAAAAACTATTCAATCAATTTTAGAATAAGGCTGAGGAGGCTTTTTCCACAAAATGTGGAAAAAGTCGAGGGGTCTGAATACTTTCTGAAAGGACTGTAACCTCAGGGAAGCTCAATTGCAATGAGGTTGCAAAGACACAAACCAGATGAGGTGAGTTAGGCTGATGAAGATAGTAAAATGCTACTTATTTGCTCTGTAATTGCTGTATCCCTGTATTTGTAGTCTGCAATTGTTGTTTGTGCATTGGATCAGGATAAACTATTTGAAGGACGACTAAACGTGTGTATGTGTGGGTTATATCAAAAGTCTCTTTGGCTGCGTTTAGACAGACACAGACACCTGTTGGGGGTGCTGCCAGGGGAGTGAAAAAAATCCCCTTTACAATATAGCATTGTATGCATCTATAAATGCATATGTGTACTGGCATACAGTTGAGCAGACACGTTTTAAGATTTTCACTCATGGGGAACATTATTTAGCCGGGTCTGGGAAAGACAAAATTGGCCTTTTAGCAATTCTGTCATTTACATTATAGCAGACATTATACCACACACATGACAGAAATGAGTGGCTACTCTGACACTGACAAACTGAGAGCAATAAAATCAACCTGGTCTTGAATGTAAACAATAGCCCAGGCCAATGAAGAGACACACATATATAATCCCTATAAATAATGGCTTGCATGATGTGAGCTCTTCTGCTCTGTCATCACGCTGATCCACCATCACGAGCTGGTTTTAGTATCTACTGCCCCCTTGCGTCAGGTAGCACATTTTACATTGAGTGCACTGAAGAAACCTAATTTCTCTCCCCTCACGTTCCTTTCTCCAGGCTGCCACAGTAGCGACAGAGATACAGTGCAACAGTATTCATCCCCCTTGGGGTTTTTCCTATTTTGTTGCATTACAACCTGTAATTTAAATAGATTTTTATTTGGATTTCATGTAATCGACATACACATAATAGTCCAAATTGGTGAAGTGAAATTTAAAAAAGAACACGTTTCAATGTTTTATTTTTTTTTCAAATGGAAAAGGGGTGTGTGCATATGTATTCACCCCCTTTGGTATGAAGCAAAGGGGGGGGGGGGGTGAATAGTTATGCACGCTCAAGTTCTTTTTTTTGTCTTACTTTTTGTTTGTTTCACAATAAATAATATTTGAATTTTCAAATTGGTAGTCATGTTGTGTAAATCAAAATACACAAATCCCCCAAATATCCATGTTAATTCCAGGTTGTAAGGCGACAAAATAGGAAAAATGCCAAGGGGGATGAATACCTTCGCAAGCCACTGCAAGAGGGTAATAGTGTTCAGGTTCTGGATACGCAGACAGTGCAGGAATGGCTACACGTGAAGGTTCCTTCATGGCCACAGGAGAGATACAAGGGTGTCCAAAAAGTGCAACCCTGATCCTAATTCCAGTACAATAGGTCTCTAACCCATCTCTGGAATGAGATATGATGGTGTGGTATGACTGTGAGGTGTGATAGGGGTCAAATTGGGTGGCATGGTGACTAGTGAATGTGGTGATCTTTTCTGTCTTTATCCATTGAATCAGTGGGCTACTATGACTGGGCATACTCCATGGAGTACCCTGTTCATCACTGCAGTCATAGTCAGACAATTCTACAACAGGGGATTCTGTATCCATGGAGAGGATGGAAGTATCACTCAGCCTTCTGGGGGGGTGTAGTTTTAGTGGTACTGGGCCATGTTGTAATGGTTTTCTTCTGGGGAAAGAGAGGCGGACCAAAATGCAGCGTGGTTAGTTTTGTACATCTTTAATAAAGATGAGAGTACAACATTCTACAAAAGAAGAAACGTGGAAAAAACCAAAACAGTCCTATCTTGTGCCACAAACACAAAGACAGGAACAATCACCCACAAAACCCAACACAAAACAGGCTACCTAAATATGGTTCCCAATCAGAGACAATGACTAACACCTGCCTCTGATTGAGAACCATATCAGGCCAAACATAGAAATAGACAAACCAGACACACAACATAGAATGCCCACCCAGCTCACGTCCTGACCAACACTAAAACAAGGAAAACACACACGAACGATGGTCAGAAGGTGACACATGTAGTCTAATGTCAGAAGGTTTGTTATGATGTTGTGTTGTTGTTACAACATGTAATGATACAGTCAAAAGGTAGGTACTTACATACTGTCACACATCCTGCGTGGTTTTGGTACCAGTTCCGATCAATATTTTCGTATAGAAATCAATTTGTGGACACCGTACATAAAAATGGATAGCCCTGGTTCCCATGGACACAGAGTATATATTCTGAGCCTGTGTGACGGATGTGAAATCTGAAACCACTTGAACCTCCTACCATTTAATTTGCTGTTCCAACTGTCCATCAACTGAACCCTACGTCACAGCTACTGACAAAGGACATGCCTGCAAACATCGTAGAGCAGCAGGAGAGAGTGGTTTTATCACGGTAGCACATTCAGACAGGAGCGCAACTTTGGTTTTAGAAGTGGGAGGGACATAACCTGGCAGGGAGTCTGGGGGTCCTCCCTCAGAATCGACTGGTTTACATTTTTAAACGTGTATTTTTCCATATATAGAAACACCTGCTGTGTTTTATTAAAATTAACTATATGTACTGACCTTTTCTGATGCTTTAAGATTTTCCTGTCCTTGTTCTGTATATCTTATTTTGTATTATTTATTTTGTATCTATAAATCTGGGTATTTTCTGTTTCTGTCAGCTTTTTTCTGTTTATATAAAAATTGCATTCTTGTCTTTTCTACAAAGTACCTATACACCATTGTTGTGTGTGTTCAAGAAAAAATATTGAGCAAAATACATATCCTATAAATTACATTGGCTACACATGTTTTGTCTGCAACAAACTTGAAACATTGTATCAACTATCAACTGGGTCGCCCAGAAACTTGTGCTTACAAATTTGAAACATTGTATAAAATATTCTGGGCCCTCAGAGTTTCCCCTGCCAGTGAGTTTGGGACAGACACAACTGTCGGCTATTTGAGCAAGGGACAAGAAGTAATCCAATATTTTATGATGCTTTCACTGGATCAGAGCATTACATTTTTGATCCAGCTGAGAACAGTCACCATCTAATCCTGCTGAGAACAGTCACCATCTAATCCTGCTGAGAACAGTCACCTTCTGATCCTGCTGAGAACAGTCACCATCTGATCCTGCTGAGGAACAGTCACCATCTGATCCTGCTGAGAACAGTCACCATCCGATCCTGCTGAGAACAGTCACCATCTAATCCTGCTGAGAACAGTCACCTTCTGATCCTGCTGAGGAACAGTCACCATCTGATCCTGCTGAGAACAGTCACCATCCGATCCTGCTGAGAACAGTCACCATCTGATCCTGCTGAGAACAGTCACCATCTGATCCTGCTGAGAACAGTCACCATCTGATCCTGCTCACCTGAGGCATGGCAAATAATTACCAATGAAAATTATTATCTAAGAATAAAATCAATGGTTCAATAATTGAAATGACCATTATTCTCAGATCTCAGACTGAAGCCTACCCATCAACTCAAGTTGGAACTCTGTATCTATTCACTGATTGTTTTAATGTACTGCAGAATTCACCTGCGCTCCATAGCCTGGTCTTCCCTGGCTGTCTGACCCTGCTGGAACACCTGTCACCATCCAATAGTGTTTTGTACTGACCGTGCAGCATGACAGCGAAGCCTGTACAGCTATTTATACCGTATCCGTATGAAAAGTAGGGAATTACCTATGGAAACTGACAGATTAAAAATGTTACATTGCTATACTGACTCTAATAAAAACTCACATTGCCATGTTACAAAATGTCAGAATATTGGTCTTCAATCGTTGGCCGCTGGTTTCATCATTTGATTCAGGTCTAGTATGATTGAAGCAAAAAAAATGTTATACCTAAAGTTAGTGAACTAGCTAGTTAATGTTAGCCAACTTTTGGATAGTTTTTATGGTAGCTACAAAAACTAGCAAAGTAAATGTACTTCTGTTGAAATGGGACAAAACAAAGGCTACAAAACATTTATATACACACAGCAGCTGTTAGACACTGCTAGCTGACAGATAGCTAGAGGCTAGAGCTGAACTGGCTGTGGTAACTACTAGCTAGCTAACGTTAGATAGCTAGTTCATTCACTTCAGACAGAACTTCAGTCGAGAGGGGCTGAAGCATTAGCTAACGTTATATGTCAGTTACACTACTAGCTTAGCACTGGGAATAAATATTTTTTTCTGTCAAGTCAACCAGCAGTTACCTCGCCAGCTACATCAATTCTCTGGTTGCTTTTAATAAAACTCAGAGAAAAAGCACAACACACACAGACAACAGTTGCCTCTGTTCGCATGTCTGTCTGCCTGGTCCTAAATCCAGCCAGCTGAAACGCTTTGAGGTATCTGCATGGTCCTAAAGCACACTTGTGCCACTCTTTTGTATCACAGTGCAATGATAAAACTAGTGGGAAAAAAATGCAATTTCAAAATGTGGGGGGTCATGTCCTCACCTATCCCCTGTGAAAGTTGCGCCCCTGCATTCAGAGATCGATTTATAGCCATTAATCTAGAACACTTTGTTTGTCATAGTCGGAAAATATGAATATGAGATGACGGGTGCTTTCCTAACAAGTTGAAGAAGGTAAGCTAAAACTCGAAGACGTTCACAGCGATGGGGGCAGACATTTTGATCAAGAGAGACCTTTAGAAAATATGTATATACATTTTATACATATACATTTTCTCTAACACTAAACATACAAATATGTATTTGACAGTTAATGAAGGTGAAATCTTATTGTTAGTCACTTTTTAATTTGATTATACTATATCTAGAAAGCATCAAGCCTAATTAATACAGATTTGTTGAATAGGGAATACATCATATAAAATATTTCATATTTGTGTCACGTTCTGACCTTAGTTCCTTTGATTTGTCTTTGTTTTAGGACCATGCCCCAGGACTACCTGACATGATGACTCCTTGCTGTCCCCAGTCCACCTGACCGTGCTGCTGCTCCAGTTTCAACTGTTCTGCCTTATTATTATTCGACCATGCTGGTCACTTATGAACATTTGAACATCTTGGCCATGTTCTGTTATAATCTCCACCCGGCACAGCCAGAAGAGGACTGGCCACCCCACATATACTCTCTCTAATTCTCTCTTTCTTTCTCTCTCTCGGAGGACCTGAGCCCTAGGACCATGCCCCAGGACTACCTGACATGATGACTCCTTGCTGTCCCCAGTCCACCTGACCGTGCTGCTGCTCCAGTTTCAACTGTTCTGCCTTATTATTATTTCGACCATGCTGGTCATTTATGAACATTTGAACATCTTGGCCATGTTCTGTTATAATCTCCACCCGGCACAGCCAGAAGAGGACTGGCCACCCCACATAGCCTGGTTCCTCTCTAGGTTACTTCCTAGGTTTTGGCCTTTCTAGGGAGTTTTTCCTAGCCACTGTGCTTCTACACCTGCATTGCTTGCTGTTTGGGGTTTTAGGCTGGGTTTCTGTACAGCACTTTGAGATATCAGCTGATGTATGAAGGGCTATATAAATACATTTGATTTGATTTGATTGGATTTTTAGTATGGTCAGGGCCTGAGTTGGGTGGGTTGTCTATGTTCCCTTTTCTATGTTGTGTTTGCGTTTGGCCTGGTATGGTTCTCAATCAGAGGCAGGTGTCGTTAGTTGTCTCTGATTGAGAATCATACTTAGGTGGCAGCCCCCCGCACCAGGCTGTCTCTCCATCTCCTCCCTACAGCTCCTCCTGCCTGTCCAGCGCTGCCAGAGTCTTCCTCCTGCCCAGCGCTGCCAGAGACTCCCGTCTGTCCTGAGCTGCCAGAGCCACCCATCTGTCCTGAGCTGCCAGAGCCGCCCGTCTGTCCTGAGCTGCCAGAGCCGCCCGTCTGTCCTGAGCTGCCAGAGCCGCCCGTCAGTCAGGAGCTGCCAGAGCCGCCCGTCAGTCAGGAGCTGACAGCCGTTACAATTTGTATAATATTTGTACTGTGTACTTGAGCTTGTGTCCTTAAAAGTGACTACAACTCAGCAATAAAAAAATTAAAGTACCATAGAAGGTGAGATTTTAACTTTTTTCTGAGTATGCAGCATTACTAGTTATTGTTTATGGCCCTCTCATGATAAATAACTTTTGGGGATTAAGTAGATTACATTTAATTACATTTAGCTACATTTAAGTGGTGAACAGTTTTGACAGCCCCCTCCCTCATCCTTTCCTCACACACACTTATTTTAATATACTAGGTGGCTCTTAAAAGAGCCTTTGGTTTCATGGAGGGCAGGCAAGTGGCAGTGAGTGTGGTGGTGTGTACTACTGTGTGCATCTTGCTAGAGTGGAGGAGAGACCAGGGCCCGTATCTACAAAGTGTCGCAGGTCCTAGGAATCCTGTTAAAACCAGTTTTAAGACAACAACAACAAAGAAACTCCCAGGGCAGAGGAAGTTTTAGGATGATGTTAAGGCACTAAGTAAAATTCACTCATAAAAGTTTATCTCACGAGTTTGAGGAAAGGAAAGATAGCGATGACACTAATTGGCATGTTGCAAATTATGGGGAATAACCAATCGCGAAGAGGCATCACCAGCTGTGAAATTTATAGGCGCTTCAGACAACCACGGTGAATCAAATGTTGCAATGGTAAAATGTTTGATACAATTTTTCACTGACACGATCACTTTGCCTACTCTTGTTTCTTGCTTATTATGTTGGCATGCATAACCTTTTAAAAAAATTTTTTTAACCAATTTTGAATAATGTGATAGGCGTTTTGCACTGAATCATACAATATAATAATGATGGGGCGGCAGGTGTTCCGAAGCCACCCCTGCATTGTCTTGGCTGTGTGCTTAGGGTCGTTGTCCTGTTGGAAGGGTCGTTGTCCTGTTCGCCCCAGTCTTAGGTCTTGAGCGCTCTAGAGCAGGTTTTCCTCAAGGATCTCTCAAATCAAATTGTACTGGTCACATGCCCTCATCTGTGAGATGCCCGCCATCCCTACCAGTGGTGGCTCCTCAGAGGAGGAAGGGGAGGACCATCATCCTCAGTGAATTTCATAAAAATCTAAATAATAAAATGTTTTAAAAAGTTATCCTTTTTAGATATAACTATGCTAAATATATTCATGTCACCAAATTATTTATAAAAACACACCGTTTTGCAATGAAGGTCTACAGCAGCCGAAGCAGCACTCGGTAAGGTAGCACCATGGTGTAGCTGGAGGACAGTTAGCTTTGATCCTCCTCTTGGTACATTGACTTCAAAACAAAACCTAGGAGGCTCATGGTTCTCACCCCCTTCCATAGACTGGCACAGTAATTATGACAACTTCCGGGGGACGTCATTCAACCTATCAGAGCTCTGATATACACAGCATATGTCATTTGACTGTGTATATTTTTACATATAGGCCTATTGTAAATGTGTATTATTGTTGCATCACCATGGTTATCAAACATAACTTTAAGATATGTATTATTTTGACAGAAGTAATGAACTGTCTATTGATCAGCACAGCAATTGATAAAACAGAACAATGTTTGAAACACAGAAATCAGGAATGCAGGCAGGATCTATCTGGGGTCGGGCCAAGGGTAGGGAATCAGGACCATGTTTGAAACACAAGTGGTTCTGAGCTAATGTCAATATTACACAGGTAAGCTAACAGTTACAGAATTCAGGAATGCAGACAGGCTCTGTCTATCTGGGGTGGGACCAGGGTCATAGCTAGGGGGTACAATAACACTTTACGGGCACATTTATAATTCTAACAGCTTTTTTCTTGGTAGACTATGTGTCTTAAAATATTGATCATTTTCCTTTTGTAAAGTAAAACATTTGGCCAAAATAATATTGACCTTAATTATGTACAATTATTTTCAATCGTTTTTATTGTAGGTAGTGTAAAGAATCCAATCAGTCTCTCAATAATAGGGTAAAATCTTCATAAATATGACCAATCATATATCTACTGATGTCTTGCCACAGATTCTTTACCTGAATACAATGCCAAAAAAGATACAACACTGTTTCTGGGTCGCCATTACAAAATGTACAATTTGAGTTTGTCTTTTATCTGAGGGCTAGGCCCCTTTTTTCTCAATTTCCGCCTGAATGATGTGCCCAAAGTAAACTACCTGTTGCTCAGACCCTGATGCCAGGATATGCATATAATTGGTACCATTGGAAAGAAAACACTTTGAAGTTTGTGGAAATGTTAAAGTAATGTAGGAGACCATAACACAATAGATATGGTAGGAGAAAATCCAAAGAAAAACCAACCAGAATATTTTATTTTTAAGAGACCATCCTCTTACAATGGCAAGTATGAGGTCATACTGAAAATTAGCTCCCTGGATGAAATTCCTATGGCTTCCACATGGTGTCAGCAGTCTATGTTCAAGGTTTCAGGCTTGTAACTTCAAAAACGAATAGGAAATATCGGTTTTGGTACAGAGACACAGTCTTGAAAATTTGTGTTTGCGTGTGCCATGAAGACACGACGCACCTGCTAAAATCAGTTTCCTATTGAACATACTTCTTTCTGTAAGAAATATTATAGGTTGATTACATTTTAGGGTATCTGAGAAGTAACTAGAAACTTATTTTGACTTGTTGAAACAAATTTCTTTCTCTGCATCGAAACCAACTAAACAGACTTTTTGGGATATAAAGAAGGATTTTATCTAACAAAATTAAACTGCATGTTATAGCTGGGACCCTTTGGATGACAAATCAGAGGAAGACTTTCAAAAAGTAAGTGAATATTTAATTGCTATTTGTGAATTTATGAAACATGAGCCGGTGGAAAAATATTTTGATGTGGGGCGCCGTCCTCAAACAATCATATCGCATTTTTTCACTGAAGTTAAGCTACTGTAAATCGGAAAGTGCAGTTAGATTAACAAGAATTTAGCTTTCAACCGATATATGACACTTATACTGTATGTACCTAAATGTTTAATATCCATAATCTTTATGATTATTTATTTGAATTGAGCTCCCTCCAGCTTCCACACCTAGCCCTAAAAGGTTTTTTAAACTTGGGGGTTAGCAAGATAATATTTATGAATCATTTTAAAATAAACTTCCTTCATTTAGTTAATAAGTAGGTATATGTGAGGCAACATCCAAACTTTTTCCAACAGATGTTATTAATAAAAGGATTCCAATAAGGCATAACATGAGGTATAGATACTACAACATCTTGTTAAAACAAGGCACATATAGTTCTATTATTGTTGTACGGACCAAAATAAAAATACATCTTTCCTACTGATGAGTCAACAGGGATAATTGAAGCTAAATTCTGAGGATCATGTTTTGACATGTTCCTGAATAATAAGCAACCCCTGAAGGAATGTCATCTAAAATGATTGCAAATTCTTTAGGTGTTACATGGATCTTATAAAGTGATAAGAATTCCTCATAACTAAGTAATATAACCTCTGCATTTACAAGTTGGTTCACCAATACGATATTATTTTGGAACCAATATACTAAAAACAAACCTTACGATGAAAAGCAGAGAGTTTCACTGGAACTTTGTCAATATTATAATTGCAAACTAACATGAAGTTAAGGCCACCAAAAGTAGAGAAGACACAATGAGGAATAAAGTTCCACATAGAAGTGGGTCTTCTTGGCAATTATTTTATCCAATTGACCTTAAAGTATTATTTAAGGTTGAAAAGTCCAGACAATAAAGCCCACCATACTCATAAGTGTTCATTACAACAGTTTCCCCCATATGAAGCTCACAGAAAGTTGAAAGCATCTGGTCTATCTCTTTGATAGTTTCCCTGTCAAGACGTAAATATAGAGCAGAATATGTTTGTCTATAGATACCCTCAGCCTTGGTTATTTGGACTCTTCCTTTTAAAGATAATTCCCACTGTAGCCATTGGTTTAGCTTCTTCAGTTTAAAAAAAACAACAGGATTCAAATGTAGGAAGCCTCTAAATGTTTGATCCTTAGTAATGGTTATGCCTAAATATGTAAGTTATTCTTTCACTGGAATACCATAATATGAGGTTGTCACCTGTACTTGACTTGGACTGAAAAAGGTGGCGGTACTGTTCACATTTATCAGCAGGTGCTCCACAATACTTTTGAGTTTGCATTTGTTAATGTTAAGACATAGATTAGATGTTTTGGAAAATTATCACATTTGACTAGCGTCTTTCAGAAAAAAGTGTAGTATCGTCAGAAGGCTGGCTTATAATAATTATTTCACCAGTTTGTACAGGACTATTATTATTAAATTTGTAAGAAGTTGGGTGACTAATAAAAACAGATACCGTGAGATGGGACAACCTTCATAGTTCCTTTCTTTAACTCAAATATATAGCAGTTTCAGCCCAGTAAGATTCCCCTTCAACTCGTGTGATTATGTGCATTTTTAACAAGTTTACTTTATGACACAAAATTGCTTTTATTCTTGTTTACTTACAGGCTATGTTTTATATCTTCAGCCCAAAATGACAGACCATAAGTAGTGTCTACACTGACAGGGATCATTCAATGGTTGGTTCTACTGAGGTCAAGCCACATACGTATACTCTCTTCTGTGCACTAGCCTAGTGTAGTAGATGTTAGAAAATACTATGAAATCTGTCTACACAAATCTGTTAAAGTCTATATTTTTATGATGTTTGCATTTTTTTCCCTCAGAAGAACAAAGCGCAACAATGGCATATATTCATGGCTTCCGCAAAAAATGTAACAACAAAAAACATAGAATAATAGATTTTTCGTCTCTCTGTTTAATATTTTCCTTCAATTCACGAGAGGCTGAATGTATCTCACTGAAGAAATCATTAGAGCGAGCAAAACAGCGTCCCTCTGTCTCTGTATATGTAGCCCATCTATCTGATGCTGTCTGGTCTAAAATAATATGACATTGTTGCCGCCAGTAGCATTGAATGCAAGGGAAGCCAGAGAGCATTTGGCCTCTTTTGACAAAACAGTATTAAATAATAGTGTTGAGCTAAACTGAGTGAGATCAACGGTGAATGGTCCTGGCACATGAAAAAAATAAAATAAAACTGTCAAGGGAAGCCAGTTAGTATTTGACTTCAACCCAATCAGATCACATCAAAAGCCAAAAGTAATTGACAGAAAAAACTTGAATTGCTGCACGTAGTTGTGTCGTTGTTCACTGGTGGCTAGCTAGCTAAAATGAACCCTTTTCTAAGTTAGCCATGGATGGAGATAGGGATTTGGACTTGTGGTTTTACTTAATACTCTGTAGTGGCCAAAGATTATAGCGGCAATTCTGATCCAACCATAAAGTCATACATTGTGCCCCTGGCCTGAGAGGGTTGAAGTTCTATATGTAGCTAGATGTAGGCTAGTAAGCTAATGTGACCTAGCTGGCTCATCGTTGCCCATGAAATGAATTTAGGCTAGAGAGCAAGCATTTTAGCCAGGTGGCCTAAGACAACAAAAACTAAAAGTGTGTACTGCATGACATGCCTAGATGTTTCTGCAAAATGAAAGCAAGGAGGATGGCATTGTTGTTTCTCGACAAGTAGGGTGAGTCAACATCTTTTTTCTACTTTCACACACACAAAGAAATCAGTACCATGAACAACCAAATCATATTTAGCTTACGTTGATAGAACTGAATTGTTTCTCGTATCTTTTAGTTGTACCTGCATTAGACTAAGCAGAGGTGATTTGATGATGTTCAACTGTTGGAAGTTGAAATGGTGCTGGAATAGCGGAGGCAATAGTTGTTTAGTAGTACAAAATGTTGGAAACATTAACTTGATTGACCGTGCTGTAGCTCATGTATCTGTTTGTTACATGAAGTATGCTTTGTGTACTTCACTGGACTTCTCTGGTTTTGTGAAGAAACAAAGGAGTAGTAAAATGTATTCTGACACTGTGTTTTCTTATTGTCTCAGCCTTAGGCCTATATACTGGATGACAGTGGCAAGGAATATGACAGTGGTAAGGAATGTGAACACAAAAAGCTCTGACGAAGGCCGTGAAGCCGATACGTAAGCTTATTAAATATCAGTGATACTACCAAGAGCAGTGTGCGGTTTCCTTTTTCCTTCATCTTGTTCAACTGTTGCCATGCACTTGCAAAGAGATTTCTCATATGTGTGAGTGCCTTTTGAATTTTGTATTAAGGAATATGAACTACCAGGTTATAAAGCAACCAAGACAATATTCACAACACATAGGTTGTGATATGGCTTTTTTTTACCTGGCTTGGCTTCGCCAGTGATATTCTCCACGCACCACTAGTGGAGCTGACCACTCAAGTTCCGCCTGCAGTACCCAGCATGGAGAACATCAACTATCGGATAAGACACCAGCGTGAAACCTACTTCAGGCCACACCAGTTTAGCCCATGCTACCCCAGGCAACACCACTCTAACCCAACCTACCCCAGGCAACACCACTCTAATCCAACTTACCCCAGGCCACACCACTCTAACCCAACCTACCCCAGGCAACACCACTCTAACCCAACCTACCCCAGGCAACACCACTCTAACCCAACCTACCCCAGGCCACACCACTCTAACCCAACCTACCCCAGGCAACACCACTCTAACCCAACCTACCCCAGGCCACACCACTCTAACCCAACCTACCCCAGGCAACACCACTCTAACCCAACCTACCCCAGGCAACACCACTCTAGCCCAACCTACCCCAGGCAACACCACTCTAACCCAACCTACCCCAGGCAACACCACTCTAGCCCAACCTACCCCAGGCAACACCACTCTAACCCAACCTACCCCAGGCCACACCAATCTAACCCAACCTACCCCAGGCAACACCACTCTAGCCCTACCTACTCCAGGCAACACCACTCAACCCAACCTACCCCAGGCCACAACACTCTAACCCAACCTACCCCAGGCAACACCACTCTAGCCCTACCTACTCCAGGCAACACCACTCTAGCCCAACCTACTCCAGGCAACACCACTCTAGCCCAACCTACTCCAGGCAACACCACTCTAGCCCAATCTACTCCAGGCAACACCACTCTAGCCCAACCTATACCAGGCAACACCACTCTAGCCCAACCTACTCCAGGCAACACCACTCTAGCCCAACCTAACCCAGGCAACACCACTCTAGCCCAACCTACTCCAGGCAACACCACTCTAGCCCAACCTACTCCAGGCAACACCACTCTAGCCCAACCTACTCCAGGCAACACCACTCTAACCCAACCTACTCCAGGCCACACCACTCTAACCCAACCTACTCCAGGCAACACCACTCTAGCCCAACATACTCCAGGTAAAACATCTCTCGTCCAATCTACCCCAGGTAACAACACTCTAACCCAACCTACCCCAGGCCACACCACACTAACCCAACCTACCCCAGGCCACACCACTCTAACCCAACCTACTCCAGGCCACACCACTCTAACCCAACCTACTCCAGGCAACACCACTCTAGCCCAACCTACCCCAGGTAAAACCACTCTAGTCCAATCTACCCCAGGTAACACCACTCTAGCCCAACCTACCCCAGGTAAAACCACTCTAGTCCAATCTACCCCAGGTAACAACACTCTAGCCCAACCTACCCCAGGTAAAACCACTCTAGCCCAACCTACCCCAGGTAAAACCACTCTAGTCCAATCTACCCCAGGTAACAACACTCTAGCCCAACCTACCCCAGGTAAAACCACTCTAGTCCAATCTACCCCAGGTAAAACCACTCTAGCCCAACCTACTCCAGGCAACACCACTCTAGCCCAACCTACCCCAGGTAAAACCACTCTAGTCCAATCTACCCCAGGTAACAACACTCTAACCCAACCTACCTCAGCCACAACACCTGAAGTTGTTGGTAACATTCTACAAGGTATGACTTGCCCATTTTGGCACCATTAGATATGTGTGGTCTTGGTTTTGGAACCTGTACAAAAATGATTCCTTCTACTAGTTGACAAAACTTACTGACTGTGGATATTCTGCCTATAGTTGACATCAGTTTAAACAGTCCTTTAAACTGTCCTGTACTTGGAATAAAGACAGGAATGCATTGAGATACATTTAAAATGTACATTTACTGATGAACAATTTAAAATGTACATTTATTCATATTGTGTAACAGAGAGTATATTTGCTAAATGTACAATAATATCACTCAATATTTATTGTTGGTACATACAATATGACTATATAACAATTATTTTTACTAAAGATTTACTCAACCAAAAATGTACCTTCAGATTTCAAAATAGGAATCTCAAGGTAAAACTGAAAAATAAGCTCTCTCTCTTATGTATTACAGGTGTAGAGAGAAGCCAATTTGACCTTGAAAAGAAGTATGACATGTATGACATCTCTGCTTTTGTCTGTTTCTGTTTAGTGTGGGTATAAGGGCCACTCTGCCAGAGCATCCAAGCTACAGGACTGGCTGCCTTAAACATCAACACGTCATGATTCTCAACTCATCCTCAAAATACCAAGAGATTATGATAGTTTCTGTTCATACCGTGTCACATTGTTATCTTGTATTGTCTGGAAGGATTGGATAAAAAAAAATACTGGAAAAAAAAATTCAAAGACCAGATAGTCTCTCCTCCACTAGTTGGCAGTCACAATCCATGGAATGTTTTCAGCTTTTAGATTGTTCTTTTCATTTAAGTATGGCTCACATTCATTTTACAATGTTCTTATATACAGTAAGTTCTAAGTTGTTATCTTGTTTTAAAGGAGTGGGGCAGTCCAACTCTTTACATATTTGATTGTTTTTATGGAATGGTCTGCCTACCCATGTTAGAGACGCAGACTCGGTCTCAACCTTTAAGTCTTTACTGAAGACTCATCTCTTCAGTGGGTCATATGATTGAGTGTAGTCTGGCCCAGGAGTGTGAAGGTGAACGGAAACGCTCTGGAGCAACGAACCGCCCTTGCTGACTCTGCCTGGGCGGTTCCCCTGTCTCCACTGGGATTCTCTGCCTCTAACCCTATTACAGGGGCTGAGTCACTGGCTTACTCGTGCTCTATCATGCCGTCCCTAGGAGGGGTGCAATCACTTGAGTGGGTTGAGTCACTGACGTGATCTTCCTGTCTGGGTTGGCGCCCCCCCTTGGGTTGAGCCGTGGCGGAGATCTTTGTGGGCTATACTCGGCCTTGTCTCAGGATGGTAAGTTGATGGTTGAAGATATCCCTCTAGTGGTGTGGGGGCTGTGCTTTTGCAAAGTAGGTTGGGTTATATCCTTCCTGTTTGGCCCTGTCCGGGGGATATCATCGGATGGGTCCACAGTGTCTCCTGACCCCTCCGGTCTCACCCTCCAGTATTTATGCTACAGTAGTTTATGTGTCGGGGGGCTAGGGTCAGTCTGTTATATCTGGAGTACTTCTGCTGTCTTATTGGGTGTCATGTGTGAATTTAAGTATGCTCTCTCTAATTCTCTCTTTCTCTCGGAGGACCTGAGCCCTAGGACCATGCCTCAGGACTACCTGGCATGATGACTCCTTGCTGTCCCCAGTCCACATGGCCGTGCTGCTGCTCCAGTTTCAACTGTTCTGCCTGCAGCTATGGAATCCTGACCTGTTCACCGGATGTGCTACCTGTCCCAGACCTGCAGTTTTCAACTCTCTGGAGACAGCAGGAGTGGTAGAGATACTCTTAATGATCGGCTATGAAAAGCCAACTGACATTTACTCCTGAGGTGCTGACTTGCTGCACCCTCGACAACTACTGTGATTATTATTATTTGACTTTGCTGGTCATTTATGAACATTTGAACATCTTGGCCATGTTCTGTTATAATCTCCACCCGGCACAGCCAGAAGAGGACTGGCCACCCGTCATAGCCTGGTTCCTCTCTAGTTTTCTTCCTAGGTTTTGGCCTTTCTATGGAGGTTTTCCTAGCCACCGTGCTTCTACACCTGCATTGCTTGCTGTTTGGGTTTTTAGGCTGGGCTTCTTTACAGCACTTTGAGATGTCAGCTGATATACGAAGGGATATATAAATACATTTGATTTGATTTGATGATTGTTTATCAGATAGGCAAGGTAAGAGTGAGTGCTGAAAGAGCAATGGGCTTGATTCGAACGCATGCTGGCAGCGCCATATCAATTCTAGAGGAAGCAGCTCAGATCGCTAGACCATAATTTGTTCTAATTTAAAAGATAACCATGTGACCACTACTGACCCTCTTTACAACTAAGGAGTGTAGTTGCTGTTCAGAAACAGTATGATGTTGATATTCTCTGGCTCCAGGCAACTTCGTCTGCTGTAGAACATTTTATCTGTCTCATGGAAAGCCCTATCCAAGGGGATCGCTGTAGAAACCACACCAAGGTTTCTAAGGGCTACCCTGCTCAGATCCTTGAATTTCACAGATCCTTCAAATCTCCACCATGCAAGTGGGTTTTCCTTCTCTGGAATTGAGCTGTGTTCACTGTACTGTTTCAGCAGTTGAACTAAGTTCGGTACATCGGATGAAACTATCAGTGGAGATGAAATCGCTTTGAGATCTTTAAGCAATTTAGTTAGAAAGTGATTAGCACTTTCACTGTCGTTGACATTCAGTATGAGGTTTTTGAACCTTGGGTCCAGGGCTGTGGTAAGGACTAGTCGTTGGCTCTTCTTCAAATCACCAAAATGAATTTTGCATTGCTTGGCTAAGTGATTAGCTACATCGTTTCCCCTCTGTTCTTTGCTGATTTTGGTCTGAAGTTCTTCGACCAAAGGAATGCTGTTGGAGAGGAGGTAGTACTGCTGATTATTAGAGATGTCTTTGCATCTCTGTAACATCTCCTCTGTCACATCTTTGAAAGGCTGAAGGGCTGCTACCGCACTGGAGGCTTTAGTTATGTCAGATCCATTAAGACAGAGGTCGAACTCTTGCCTTTGGCTAAGCACCGTGTTGATAGCCATGTATTGCTCAGCAAGTCTCTTCAGCATGTGGAAGCAAGAGAACCATCCATCACCAACAGACTGGATCAGGCCATGATGAGGCAACTGTTGTTGGAGTTGAGCCTCTTTTAGCTTTTTCTCAGCTTCTATGTCATTGTGGAAGAACCTCACAATCTTCTGACACTTCCTCAGCATTTCCTCAAGAACAGGATCCTCCATCAATGTATCTTTGAACACCAGGTTTAAAGTGTGGGCAAAGCAAGGAATGTGTGTCCATCCATTTCTAGAAATCTCTTCTCTCATGGATCCATCTATGTTTGTCACCACGGTGTGAATCTTTTCTTTTATTCCCCAGTCGTTTGCAATTCCTAACAGTTGTTTTACTATGTCGACTGACGTATCTTCACCCAGGACTTTAGTTGTTTCCAATACGTAGGAATTGAGGTTCCATTCTCTGTCGATGACATGGCAAGTCACTGTCAGATAGGACTCTTCTGCTCTTGCAACCCACAGTTCAGCTGCTAAGACAATGTCATGAGCCAAGGCAAGGGATTGCTCTACCTTCTGCCTCGTCTTATTGTACATTCTGAGAAGGTCTTTTCGAATAGAAAATGTCTCCTTTGGAATGAGGGTGCCAGGTTGTTTTATGGCATCCACAAATGCCTGGAAACCAGCATCTTCTACAATGGACAGTGGTTGCAAGAGGGAGACAATCATGTTTGACAGGTGCCTTTTGGGTGTGAATATTCCTTGAGTGCCAGCTGTGTCAAATAGGACATTATAAGTCAAGATCATCATACATTTATCACGTTATATAATTATCTCTAACATAATCAGAAATATTTATGATTGGTGTTTTTCTAAATCAGTACTACACAGTCATAGTTGAACACAATTATTTTAAAACAAAGACAGATTATAGTCAGCATAGTATTGTATATTCGTAAACTTCCTTCTCTCTAATGTGTATGCACTGTGTTTGTTCATGGAGTACACACTGAATTAAGCATTAAATACAAAGACTGGTTACCGTTTTGTCTGATTCCTTGAGGTCTAGGGAACTGGTGAACAGACAGGTCTTCAAGGTTTCCCCTGTTCCTGGTGTTAGGCCTGTTAGTAAATCCCCTCCCTGCAATCAAGCGACAATTCAGTAGACAAAACCAGAATTAGTCAAATAGGATAAAGTAAGATCATCATATATCACGTTATGCAAATACCTTCAACATACTCTAAAACGTGAATGACTGTCTATTTCTAAACCATATAATGGTAGTCAGATTCCACCACCTTTGAATCGGCAAAAACACAGTTGTATGCAGTATTTTTATTCATATGTATTTTTTAAGAAATATTAAAACACAATTTGAGGAACAATTATATTCATTGTTGTATTGATATGATAATACATTGCAATATTACATCGAAATTAAATATATATCCTCGCTGTCCTTTCAGTCTTACAAATATATGAGACATACTGTATATAAACATCTTCATACTTCTCTTAAATTCGTATGTAGTGTTCGTTGAGTGAATGTCTGAATTAAGCATGAAATACAAATAGTAGTACAAAGACTAGTCACCATTTGGTCTAATCCTTCGTGGTCTAGTGTCCTGATGAACAGACAGTGCTTCACGGTTTCCCCTGTTCCTGGTATAAGGACTACCAGTAAAGCCCCTCCCTGAAATCAAACGACAAGACAGTTGATACAACCTGTACTTGTGCAAGTTATGCATCCTACAATGTTACAATCTTACATGCACTGCATTTCACGGTGCCAGCATTGCAAAATACATTTACAGATACATGTTATTCAGTAATTTCCCCCAAACTACGCATCAATGAGCTTCTGCATAGCCAGGCGCTAAAATGGAACTTGTTTTTATTTTTGGCACTTGACGCGCTGCAAGTCCCGCATCTCCCATCTCTTCATTGGTTTTAGGAGCATATACCCACGTGGGTGATTGAAAGCTGAACTGAAACTAACTAGGATTACCCTTTCATCTGTGGATGAATGATTTTGTGAAAAAAAAAGTCTACAAAGATCCAGGGAAAAAAAGGACCTTGTGCATTTCATGTAAAATAACAACCCAATGTTTATATCCCAGGACAAATTAGCTAGCAACAGCAAGCTAGCTAGCTAAATGTCCATGAATATTTCAAGTGTTTTGACCTGTCCCCAAATGAATCTAGTCAGTTCATAGTTCATTTAGATATTTCAACCTGCATGTCCCAATCACATCTGGTGTGGATGGACGAAATCAACATGCGTACGATGGCACACACCGGTGCTCGGTGGAGTCCGTGTTTAAAAATTAATGAAACTAAATTAAATATTGCTTCATTTGTTTGCATTGAACATGTCAGGAATAAAACGTTTGTTAGAGGTTTGAGGCTATGTATTTGATGGCATAATCTACAATGATCTGGAGATAGTTAAGGGGACAGTGCTTACCAGAATGTCTTGCTCTTTGAGACATATCTTCTGAAAATGTGTCACTTTCCTTCCTGACCTTTCCTCCTTTTGTTGCAAATCGGAAATACATAGACAAAGATATTACTTCCATCCTGGGTTTAAAAAATGTAAATTCCTGTTTCAAAATTGTTTGCAAGAACATTACTGTTTTGCTTATTATGTTATTCTTGTAAAGTGAATATCGGGAAAGGCTGAATCAAATTCAGTAACTTACTTGAATAGTGTCCTCTCCGTATGTTACTCCTGGCTCCTGTTTGAACAACGTGTTAGTACTATTGGAGACAGGTGAGGTGTACCAATCCACTGGGTGTGGCTGTTGCAGTTTTCAGTGAAACGAAAGTCAAATGTCATCTTTTGCCCTCCCACAAGGTTTATTCCTATCGAAATCCTATATTAGTCCTTAAAGGGATAGTTAGGATTTTGGCAATGAATTCGTGCTTCTCCATAAGCAGATTAACTTGTGAATACAATTTGTATGTCTCTGAGTCTGTTCCTAACTAGCTTTAGCGCAATTAATGGAAGTCTATGGGAACAGCTAACATGCTCGCAAAACTACCTCTAACTTCCTTCGAACTGGACGCAGAGACATTTCGAACTATCCCTTTAATTTATCACGGTCATAGTAGGATCATATCCTGTTTCACCTGAAACTACTTTCTTGCAATGCAGGAAATGTTAAAATGTGTAGTTTTATTTTAGGTTTAAAAAGGCTTCTGAATGTTGTAATTTCCATCTTGTAATGTCAATGTGTTAACACCTAAAAAAATGTCCATTAATTGTAATCCACATAGTTCCCATTTCCTCTTGCTGTAGGATTATTTTCCTGCTGTAGCAAACTGGCTCAAATGAAGATCCTACTTCTGTACACCAATGGGCAGTTCCTCACTCACCTCTCATTCTGACAAATTACAAAGATTTCAGTTCAAAGTGCAAGGTAATCATTTATTTATTATATCAATTATTATATTGTGTTATTGACTGTACGTTTGGTTATGTGTAACTCTGTGTCGCACTGCTTTGCTTTATCTTGGCCAGGTCGCAGTTGTAAATGAGAACTTGTTCTCAACTGGCCTACCTGGTTAAATAAAGGTGAAATAAATATAAATAAAAAATATTTCATTTTCTTTGCATATTTAACACAACACAATCACACAGTACACAAAACTATACACACACCCAAAGGGAAACAACAAATAAAAGAGAAAAACAATAACCAACAAGACAAACATACATAACAAAAATATAAAATACAATTCATAGGGAGAGTTTTTATTTCATTTTTCTAATAAGTGATGATACTCCTTAATGTACCTTTGAAGAAAAACAGTGACCTTTCGTTGAGTCTGTATTCTTTTTCTTCAAACTTTTGGCTAGCATGAGTACATAAGAGTATTTTTTAAATAAATTAACTAAAGTTAAAGTTTCTACTGTTGAGACTTTTTTTTATACCTAAATCAGACCTGAGATGGATACACACCGTATGGAAACGTAAGGCCAGAATTCAATATGATCGCTGGTTGAAGACAATGCAGCTTTTAAAGGCAATGTTCAGAAATTGCTTTAAAAGCCGCATTGTCATCAACCCCTGATCAGATTGAATGCCAGCCTAACACTGTCAGTTTGAGATTCTGTTGATGTGTCCTTGAGCAATGCACTTAACGCCAATTGCTCCTGTAAATTGCTCTGAATCAGAGCATCTGCATCAGTATCAGAAAGTACCCAAAGCTTATTACAATACTGGACAAAACCATCAGATATTTTATCTCCCTATTCTACCACCCTCATTTTAGTTGATACCAGTAGAGGGAGCTCATGGTTTGCTGTATAGCTTTCTAATTCAGTACATGGTAGGAATCAGTCTCCTTGGCTTGGTGAAAGACTTGCAGTATTATAGAGTTAGTGTGACACAACAACATGCTACAGTGGTTCTTCCTTTAAAAGTTTTGAGTTTATGTCGTGAACGTTTGTGGTAGATGGTGGCAGATTGTGGTAAATTGCATCATTCTGTCAACAATGGCTGACACTTAAATAACGTGCCATAGAATTCTGCGGCACCCCGCAAGCTGTTCTGCAGTAAGCCACACCTTTTAAAGGAAGAACCACTGTACATCTAACTACTTTTCCCTGTCTAGAGCAAGCATGCAGTCTTGAATGTGAATATTAGACTTGCTTGAAAACCCATCAAGGAATTAAACTATGAAGTATGACCAGACCAACCCAGATCATGCTGCATTACATGTCCTGTGAGTTGAACAGAAACAATGTGTTCTTGTGTTTGACTGGACTGTATATTATGCATTTAACTTTTAGGAGAGAAAGAACCACTTCCCTGTTCACCACTTCCCTGATCGGAGCCTTGTATGAAAACCTCTACAGTGTTTGACTTTTGGCTGTCGCTCACCTCCCCCGACTTCACTCTGCAACTTTCATCTACTCTCATCTTCGTTAGGCTTACTGCATGAACACACCCTGTGGATCACACCAGATAGGCTGTGTTCCTTTGGGCTCGTCTTGAGGGAGAAGGCCGAAGCAAACGACTGCACACAAAAGTCGAGGAGTGAAGTCGGGGGAGGTGCATCTGCGACATCCGAAATGTCGGACACTGCTGTGGTTTTCCAACAGCTAGGCTCTGTGCAGTATTGCCATTGTTTCTAAACAATGTTCTTTGTAATGTTGAAATAAATGTCTCTAACACCCATATCACACATTTACAAACTGTAAATATACGTGTGTTTATTGTACTATCAATTGGTGAGAGAGAGTCTCAAATATTACATTAATTTGTACATATCCACTGAATGCATGAATCACGCAGAGTTGGTTCCTGTTTCAGTCAATTCTTTGGTCACGTTCACGTGTCAATCAAAAGAGTTGCTTCTCACCGGTGAGAACATACCATACTGCAGCGACTTGAAGGCGACTTCATCAAAAACTGCTCAAGTCTGAGTTTTTATACCCATTACATGTATTAAATCATATGAAATAATGTAATTCAAATAAGTTTGCTCACATAAGTATAGGCTTACCTGGATGCACATGTATCAACTTTTGAAGCAACATTGCTGCGTGAGCTAGGCGGTGGAGACCAACTACAGCGCTGACCAACTACAGCGCTGTGCAAATCACGTCTACTTCGCTGGCGGTGACTCTACATCCATTGCTGGCATAGTTTTTCTTGACCGCTGGGATGTTTTTTTGGGCTATGAACCCAGGGTGAACTGGCAGAGCTCATCCATTGGTTATTTTGTCACCTCGCCTGAGCAAAGGAACATGCACCATAGTTCTGCTTCTTGGAATATTTCTGATCCACCACAATCAAATGGATAACTTCAATTGTCTTAGGTCATCATTAACATGGCTAAATACATAGATACAAATACCTATTTCTCTTCTACTGCTCTTGAGACAACAATGGACATCATGACACTTTTTGGAGCAATGTACTTACTTTATTGAGCAGATTCAACTATGCCTAAATGTCCTTCTTAGTTGGACTACTACAAACCATAAACTAGGGTGTATTCATTAATCGGATTCCAATGCTAAATATTTAGTCTGTTGCAAAATGTTTTGCAACTGAAACCGTTTACTCTTGGAAGCAAAAAGTGCAAATGGAAATAAACAGGTACCTTCATTAATTTTTCCAATATAAACTCATGTTTTAGTTGAGAAAAGTTCTGGTTGAAGTAAACTGTTCCCGTTGCAATGCGTTTTTCAACAGACTAAACATTTTGCAGTGGAATCCGACTATTAAATACACCCTGTATTTCAATTTCAGTATTTCAGTATAGTATTTTATGAGGCCTGACCACACTTTTGTCGTAATCAAATATGTTTTTATTTGTTACATGTTGTAAAAGGTGATAATAAAAACAAAGTAATATAATTTTACATTTCTACACAAAGTATTGCCAAGTTTATATTTTGATATGAATTTTGATATTTGATATATATGACAAATCTATATTTTTTTCTCAAATAGCTATGACAATAAATGGAAGATGAAAACAAGACTTGAATTGCGAGAAAAGTTCATGTTTTTCCTTGAGTTTACATTTGAACTTGACCCCTTCTAATGTATTTGTAATGAATCCCCAATCCCCTTTCTCTGTAAAGGTTCTATAAAGAACTTTAAAACAAGGTTGTATATAACCCCAAAATGGTTGTAACCATAGTGGAACCTTTTTTGTTCCATATAGAAGCTGTTTTTAATGGTTCTTTATACAACCTTAGGAAAGGGTTGTACATAGCACCATACAGGTTATATTTAGAACCTTATGAGCATGGTTCTTTATAGAACCTTCATAAAAAGGTTCCATAAAGCACCAACAAGGGATTTGCTATGGTTACAAACCAAATAACCCTTATTTGGCACTCACTATATAGCACCATTTGTTTATAGTGTGCTGTGTAGAATTATTTTCCATCTGATGTAGAAAATGCTGCTTGTTATTATTAGAGCTCACAGGTATGCTGCCAACAAAATCCAAGGCTGTTGTGTAATTCTGCTTTATTGTTTCAGCCATTACTCCACTTCTACTACTAACTATCCACTTCCAGCTGTGTTGTAAGGGCCTCTTGAACATCCCAGTAGATGTACCATTATCTTTAGGGGGTTTCTCTGTCTGCATGGTAACATATGGAGGACTACCTCACGACCATTGCCTCTTAGGCCATCACCCATCAACATTATTAAACAGTGTTTTGATTCTCCTTTCTACTCCCTGTGGTACTTTGCTGAGGATAAAGAGTCTGGTTTACATACTCTCCAGCAGAATGTGTGTGTTCTTTGTTTACGTGAATGACAGGGCATTTGGAGAAGCTGTTTCAGTTTGAGAGGGTCTTTAATCCTCTAGAAGCCAGTCTAATGTTCACATGTGGCAAGACCTGCCATGAAAAACCCTGCCCTTACATAATAATAACACATCCTACCCTAGTGTTTAGACTGCTGGCAATGTAACTACAGCCCCACCTTTTCATTCAACAATGAGACCTTGTAATCTTTGTCAATTATACACATGCAGTTAACAAAAATATGGAAATGTTTGCTCGATCCAAAGTTACAACCAACTGATTGCAGCATTACCTCACAAATGTACCAATTAACCAATTTTCTTGGTTAAATACATTTGTGATAAATAAAAAAGTAAAGGCTGGAATTGAATCTGATCAGCCTGCCAGAATTTATGCTCACCCATCGTAAATGTAAATATTATCCACAAAACATGAAGTGTCCCTTATAATTATACACATATACAGAACCTTCAGAAAGTATTCACAACCCTTGACTTTTTCCACATTTTGTTGTGCTACAGCCTGAATTAAAAATGTATTAAATTTAGATTTGGTGTCACTGGCCTACATACAATACCGCATACTATGAAAGCGGAATTATGTTTTTAGACATTTTTACAAATTCATAATAAATGAAAAAGATTTCTTGAGTCAATAGGTATTCAACCCATTTGTTATGGCGAGCCGAAATACGTTTAGGAGTAAACATTTGCTTAACAAGTCAAATAATAAGTTGCATGGACTCACTTGGTGTTCAATAATAGTGTTTAACATGATTTTTGAATGACTACCTCGTCTCTGTACTCCACACATACAATTATCTGTAAGGTCCCTCAGTCGAGCAGTGAATTTCAAACACAGATTCAACCTCAAAGACCAGGGAGGATTTCCAATGATGGGTAAAAAAAAAGATTAAAAAAAGAAGCAGACATTGAATATCCCTTTGAGCAGGGTGAAGTTATTAATTACACTTTGGATGGTGTATCAATACACCCAGTCACTACAAAGATACAGGCATCCTTCCTAAATGTATTGCCAGACAGGAAGAAAACCGTTCAGGGATTTCACCATGAGGCCAATGGTTACTTTAAAACAGTTAGAGTTTAATGGCTGTGATAGGAGGAAACTGACGATTGATCAACAACATTGTGGCTACTCCACAATACTAACCTAAATGATGGAGTGAAAGGAAGGAAGCCCATACAAAATAAAAATATTACAAAACATGCATCCTGTTTGTAATAAGGCACTTAAGTAAAACTTCAAAAAAATTTGCAAAGAAATTAACTTTATGTCCTGAATACAAAGCATTATGTTTGGGGCATATCCAACAACACATCACTGAGTATCACTCTTAATATTTTCCAGCATGGTGGTGGCTGCATCATGTTATGGGTATGCTTGTCATCGGCAAGGACTAGGGAGTTTATCATAAAAAGAAACGGAATAGAGCACAGGCAGAATCCTAGAGGAAAACATTAATTCAGCCTGCTTCCAACAGACACTGGGAAACAAATTCACCTTTCAGCAGGACAATAACCTAAAACACGAGGCCAAAAATACACTGAAGTTTCTTACCAAGATGACATTCAATGTACCTGAGTGGCCTAGTTAGAGTTTTGACTAAACATAGTCTTGAAAAGCTGTTGTAAGACTTGAAAATTGCTTTCTAGCATTGATTAACAACGAACTTGAAGAATTAAAAAAATAATAATGTGCACATTTTGTACAACCCAGGTGCGCAAAGCTCTTAGAGACTTACCCAGAAAGACTCTGTAATCTCAGCTGTAGATCTGCCAAAGGTGATTCTAACATATGTTGAATCAGGGGTTTGAATACTTATGTAAATGAGATATTTTTGTTTTTGATTTCCAAAACATTTGCAAATATTTCTAAAAACATGTTTTCACAGAGACTGCTGACACATCAGCAGCTGCGCTTCAACATAAAATCCTTGGCAGCATAGAATATAATGGGCTGGATATTGCAAAATGTCATGGGCAGTGGTATGATGGAGCTGCTGACATGAGCAGGGTCTATTCGGGTGTGCAGGCCAGAATATCCAAAAAAGAGCCGCTTACTGTTTATGTGCATTGCGCAGCGCACAATCTTAACCTGGCTCTCAACGACTCTGTCGAAAATCTGCCAGAGATTCACCCGTTTTATGATACTGTTGAACTGTTATACACCTTCTTCGGGCATGGCATAAAGAGGTGGTCAATGTTGAGTGGTGCAGTATATTTGATTTTACATCAAAAAAATAAAATGTAACTCTAAAACGACTGTGTCCCACCCACTGGTCATCTAGATATGAGTCCCTTGCTGCCCTGAGATACAGATATGTGGATGTAATGAATGCCCTCACCAACATTGTGCTTTTAAGTGACAAGAAGGATGAGGAGGGATGATACATCAGCACTGAAAAAGTGCTTTTGTAGTCATTCTGCCGATTAAGGTTTTAGAAAATGTGAACGTCGTCTCCAAAATGCTACAGGCCAAAGACAAAGCAGTCAGCCTACTCAAGGACATGATAGAGGTCCTGTCTGGACTCCTTTTTATGACTCTGCCTGCAACAGTAACCAGTGCAGAGCTCTCCTTTTCCAAACTGAAAATAATTCAAATCATACCTGAGGAGCACCATGGGACAGAAAAGACTGAGTGGGTTGGCCCTTCTGTCCATTGAAAACACCAGGGCCAGGACCACGGATTTGAATGCCAGTCAACGATTTCGCAGAGCGCAAGGCCCGTCGAATGCCCATCAAATGAGTATGCTTATATTTTTACATGGGAGGCTACCCAGACAGCCTATATAAATCAAGCTTTATTGAGATTAATATACATTGCTTGCCAATCTACGACTATGCTTGATCTGCCTTTGGAAACAATGTTCTGGTGCACGGCCGCTGAGCCATTTCATGGTCATCATAGCCTATACGTTTAACTAGGCTATAAGAATAATAGTAAGCACATACACATCATATACTGTTAAAAGGCATGGTGCTATTTAAGCAATCTGTTTGAGTGCCCCACTTGATTGATTTGCTGGTGTTTTTGCTTTGGGCCTCCGTGGAAAGCAGATCATTTGAAAAACCAGTATGTCAGTTTTGCCACCGTGCGTAACTTCCATGAACATGTACTGGGTCATTAGCTGTGATGTATATATCTATGTTTTATAATAGAGGCTATTGCCTATTATTTGCAGATAAAATAGGGTGTTTTTTGACCGCTTTGTGTGTTCGGTGGTGCTGATCGACTTATAGGGTTCATTTCTGACCGCCACCCGTTCATGGTGCTGAATGTATATTGTGGATTCTCTGCTAACAGCGTCAAATGTGCTCTTAGATTGGGTTCAGCTGTTACAATGCTTAGTAATATTAACCCACAGCCTTACTAACAAAATTATTTTAATTGAGGGAAATATGGGCGGTAATAGGGGCCCGTAATTTTTTGGGGCAGCAGGGCCCGTCGTGATTAAGCTACACTACTGTAGTGGAGGAAACATGAAACGGATGATGATAGATGGATTGTTGATTTTCTAACATCAAAGCAGCATAAGCACTGATGTTTGCGATTATAACAATGCCACAGGCCCTATGGGAAATTGTTCATGTAGTGATCACTGGTATGTTACATATGTAGGATCTTAATTTCAGCCAGTCTCTTACAGCAGGAGAATAATAGCTGCAACAACGGCAAATGTTAATTATGTGGATTATAATTAATGGATGTATTTGTAGCAGTTGATATGATACATTTTTCAAAAGTGCAAATCAAGTCAGATTGCAATGTGGAAACTTTAGAAGCCTTTCTAAATCTCAAATACAGATCTTACATCTGTAGGTATGGAGTATTTGACTGTGAGCCTAATCACAGTAAAGTCTTTTGTCATTTGCCATCGCTTTTCCTGTGACAGAAAATACCAACCCTGCCTTTGTCTCAAGTCCATGAATTACTATTTTCAATGTAATAGTGTGTATAACATATTACAAAACTGGAAGAATGTAGCGCATTCGAGTGGAATCAGTCCATTCCCTGATGGGTCGACAGGCAGCAGCTTCTTGTGATGGATGCTAACACTGTGAGACAGCTGTGGGTAAAACAAGGGCACTGCACTATGTGAAGTATGAGGGGAGGAAAGGCAGTGGGTAGTGACCTTCCAGGTCTTCAGCTGTAATCCAAGATGTCTACAGGAGTCTTCTTTCATGGTTGGAAACTCACCCGTCATCACTTCGCTCTCCAACATGATATAGAGCTACACAAGTGGGCTGATTCTATACTGACCATTTAATTTCTTGCATGAGAAGTACCTCTGTTTTAAAAACGAGGTCAAATAAAATGTAATTTAATTTGTCATATGCACCAAATACAACAGGTGTAGAAAAGATGGGGCTGACAGACATCACAGCTCTGCTTCGAGAGCCTAACCAACTTGCAGTATTTGTGTTTTATTTCTTACATTATTAACCCAGAACGTTTTTTGTTTTATTTCATACAGCTGTAAAGAACTTTTGGATATCAGAGTGGTGGTAACTCAACAGCATTCCGACCAGAAATACAACTTTCCAAATGGGATCCTTTGTTTTTACCCCCCATGGCAATTGAACTAATCCCAGAGGCTGCGCCAAGATGCCCCTGGGACTTATAGTCCAACTCCGGAGGTGTACACCATCCACCACTTCCGCCTATATTACTCGCTAATGTTCAGTCTCAGGACAAAAGACTAAGTAGAGTTCAGGACGAGTATCTCTTTCCAGAGAGACATCAGGGACTGTAACATACTCTGTTTCCTGGAATAATGCCTCTCTCCGATATACTGTCCGCATCCATATAGTGAGCTGGATTCTCAGTACATCGCACAGACAGGAATAAAGAACACTCCGGGAAGAAGAAAGGAGATGGTGTATGTTTTATGATGGTGGTGTGATTGTGATAAACGTACAGAAACTCAAGACCTTTGTTAATACAACCTGGAATACCTCACAAATCAAATGCCAACCGTATTATCTCCCAAGATAATTTTCTTCGGTTAAAGTCACAGCCATGTATATTCCCCCTCAAGCCGGTACCACGACAGCCCTCAAGGAACCACACTAAACTGGAGACAAATCCTGAGGCCACATTTATTGCAGCTGGGGATTTGAACAAAGCACATTTGAGAAAAACACTACCGAAGTTCTATCAACACACTAACGTAGTAGTCGCGCTGGAAAAACAGTGGGATATGTTCCAGGTAGCCTTTGAGAACAACAGACGAATACACGGACACGGTGACCGAGTTTTTCAGGAAGTGTATAGGGGATGCGGTTCCCACTGTGACTATTAAAACCTAACCAAACTGGACATTGACGCCCTGCCCCCAGGTGGTGAAGGTAGGAAACACCACTTTGCTGATCCTGAACACAGGGGCCCCACAAGGGTGCATGCTCAGCCCCCTGTACTCCCTGTTCACCCATGACTGCGTGGCCATGCAAGCCTCCATCTCAATCACCAAGTTTGCAGACGACACAACAGTAGTAGGCCTGAATACCAACAATGACGAGACAGCCTACAGTGAGAAGGTGAGGGCCATAGTGGATTGGTGCCAGGAAAAATATCCTCTCCCTCAACAAAACGAAGGAGCTGTTCGACAAATTCAGGAAACAGCAGAGGGAGCATGCTTCAAGTTCCTCAGCGTACACGTCACTGACAATCTGAAATGTTCCACCCACACAGACAGTGTGGTGAAGAAGGCGCAACAGCACCTCTTCAACCTCAGGAGACTGAAAATTCAGCTTGGCCCCCAAGACCCACAAACTTTTACAGATGCACAAATGAGAGCATCCTGTAGGGCTGTATCACCGCAGGGAACGTCAACTGCCCAGCCCGCAACCGCAGGGCTCTGCAGAGGGTGGTGCAGTCTGCCCAATGCATCACCAGGGGGGGACACTGCCTGCCCTCCAAGATACCTACAGCACCCAATGTCACAGGAAGGCCAAAAAAATCATAAAGAACACCTGAATCACAGGCTGTTCACCCCACTATCATCCAGAAGGTGAGGTCAGTACAGGTGCATCAAAGTTGGGACAGGGATACTGAAAAACAGCTTCTATCCCACCCAGTTACTCAACCCTGCAACTTAGAGGCTGCTACACTACACTAAGGGACACAAATGGCATTTGCTGTGTGATTGATGAAAATCTCCATATTGCAAATGTATGGTCCCTTACTAGACGTCCACGAATGTCTTTAAAATAAGCCGATGGCCTCAGGGCGTACCCCAGGGCCAGATCTTCCGGGAAGTCATCAAATGAAGTCTCTCGGACATTTAGTTTCCGTTTTATAAAAGTTTTAAATTGGTAATTTTTCACCTGTTCCGGAAAATTCCACCAGATGGCGACTGGCTGCTAAGTGCAAATGGACAAAACATCACCAATGTTACATGGCCATTTCTCCTAAAGGGAAAATACTTTGAAGACGAAACTTGGTGAGCACAGGTTTGAGCCCAGAAACAAGATGGCGTCGAGGACTCAACGCTTTGAGTTATGGCCCATTTTCTGGGATTAAAGGTCAAAAACAGTCATAGAGTTCTAATTTGACCGCTTCACGTTAAAGTACATGAACCTACGGTGTGAAAAAAAAGAAAAAAAAGAACGAACCATTTATCTATCGTAATTTACGAGAAATTGTACAATTGGTGATGGTTAAAGAATTATTATTATTATTTTTATTAAAAGATAGATCCAGTTGCGGGGTGTTCAGACTAATCCGTTAAGGCGGGTTTCGGAGCACGACCATCACGAAAATGACAACATTTATAAAAGTCTTTGGGGACGCCTCAGCTAGGCCTAAACATAATATCGGAACTGGACCCATAGCTAGAACGAAGCTACGTGTTAAGTTTTTATTATGGTTTAAACATTAGGCACTGAATTTTGGGCCCATATGGAAATATGTGATAGTTGACTTCTAAACGAGTTGGAAAAAGTGGGTTTGGTGTTAGTATGATATCTTACTGACTGATGGACGCTGACTTGCTGACTTTTGTACATTTGCAATAAGTTTAAAGAGTGATGAACCATCACCAAAATGACAGACTGAAAACACTAAAATAGTTGGCAAATGGCATCACCGTAATCTCTAGGCTGTGCTGAGTTCAAGAGGATGCCCCTCTTGACCGTAGCTCACTGTCTGACCGCAGCGACCGTGCAAAAAAGTAGGCCCAAAATGAAGCCTGGCCTAAATTTCAGGTGCTTTTGGGTGACAGTGGCAGAACCGTTCGGGTTAGAAGGACAATTCAACCACAGGAACGTTCCTAAGGTCCTCCCGATCTGTGCAAGCCTAACCTTGACCATGTGGAATTAACCCTTAACAGTGAAAACGGTGTTTCCATGTCAGTTTACAATGACATCTCTCCCCATAGGAATGACATATCAAACGGTCTTTGATGACAATCCATCAGGCCACTATGAGGACTACCTGTGTTGATTCTAAGCTTCCTGGAGCAACCGGAAGTGGTAAAAAATAAAAATAAAATAAAAAATAATAATAATTCGCCCTGAAATTGTTTAGATATAGCCAACCTGCAGTTTGTGAAAAACACTGCATTCTACCGTCTGTAAATCAGTCAGTTCTTAATTTAAAGACTTACAACTCACGACTCTGTGAAAGCCTACCACAAGGGGGACATGTATTCACTTTAAGCTTCCTGTGCTTACCAGAAGTGCCTTAAATTGGGGTCATAGGGGCTGTTTCGAAGGGTTAAAAAGGTCACATCTTTCCAAAACTTCATATGTGCAATTAGGCAACCCTCATGAACTGGAAATCAGTCATTTCACCCAACAGATGTCAAATGATATCTTATTGACTCATTGACTTGACGGCTGACTTTTGTCCATTTACATTAAGTTTAAACAGTGATGAACCATCATTCAACTTGACGTGCTGAAATCAACACCAACGAGCGATGGAGAGGAACCACTATCACTGCCCGGCCATCCCGAGTTCAACGGGCCAGTCAATTGGGCATTTCTGCAGTATATTAGAGCATGGTAAATGCCCATTGTAAAAGACAATGCAAATGGAGAGCCGTGCACCTGGTGATTGGAACAGTTTACCAGGAGCAATTTTAAAAAATGGTTTTGAATGCCTTTAGGGGGGGTGCAAAGGGTCCACCTGGGTAGGGAGCACCCCCACCCGTGCACAACCAATATAGGGTGCCCCTGGTAATTTTGAACGTTTATAAAAAAAAGTCCCACTTCTCCCGCATCAAACAAATAGACCTAGGTTGATTCAGAGCTTAAGAGTGATATATATCATTTGGTCAGTATAAATGCCATTTGGACATGGTTCACTGACTTTTGGGTTCAGAAACCGGCCTTTATGGACAAGTCAATAAAACAAGACAAAAGGTATGTTCATACAAGTATATGTATAATTGACACAAAAAAAGAAACGGTCCAGAAAGCACTTTAAAAGTTCACATTTTTACCTTTGCGTCCATGTCTATTATCAAAATGAAAGTTCACGGTGGAGCGCGCTCGCCATCATTGGGATTTTTGCTGTATGACACTTGGCATTTGCCATATTCCAGTTGCCATAAGCTTTGAATGAATTGCCGTCCATTTGAGTGGTATTTGCGATTGTATTTTGCCCAATGGCAATAAGATGCCATTCATTTGTCCATTTCATGGGGGTCTTCCATTACCCAAATACAGTGCATTCGGAAAGTATTCAGACCCCTTGACCTTTTGTTATGTTACAGCCTTATTCTAAAATGGATTACGTAAAACTGTATCCTCAATCTACACACAATACCCCAAAATGAGAAAGCAAAAACGGGTATTTAGAACTTTTTGCAAATGCATTTAAAATAAAACAGAAATACTGTATTTACATAAGTATTCAGACCCTTTGCTATGAGACTTGAAATTGATCATCCTTGAAATGTTGCAACAAATTGATTGGAGTCCACCTGTGATAAATGCCATTGATTGGACATGATTTGGAGAGAGGCACACACCTGTCTATATAAAGTCCCACAGATGACAGTCCATGTCAGAGCAAAAACCAAGCCATGAGTTCGAAGAAATTGTCTGTAGAACTCAGACAGGATTGCAATGAATCGCAGATCTGGGCAAGGGTATCTACATTTCTGCAGCATTGAAGATCCAAGAACACAGTGGCATCCATCCTCCTTAAAATGGAAGAAACTTGAAGCATGGTGGTGGCAACATCATGCTGTGGGGATGTTTTTTAGCGGCAGAGACTGAGAGACTAGTCAGGATCGAATTAAAGATGAACGGAACAAATTAGAGACATCCTCGATGAAAACCCCGGTTGCCCCGGACCTCAGACTGGGGTGAAGGTTCACCTTCCAACAGGACAACGACCCTAATCACACAGTCAAGACAAGTCTGAATGTCCTTGAGTGGCCCAGCCAGAGCCCTGACATGAACATCTCTGGAGAGACCTGAAAGTAGCTGTGGGATATGTATGTACAGTCACGATGGGAACGACGTCGTCAATGCACTTATTGATGAAGCCGGTGACTGAGGTTGTATACTCCTCAATTCCATTGGATGAATCTCAGAACAAATTCCAGTCTGTGCTAGCAAAACAGTCCTGTAGCATAGCGTCCACATCTGACAACTTCCGTAATGAGCAAGTCACTGATGGTGATACTGTATGATGTTGGTATAGTTGAAAAATCCTGGTAACTTTTCCAAAATTCCAACCTAGATTTCTGGAAAAAGTGGGAAGACTTCTGGCATTAGGAGGGAATAATGAGTAAATCCTTCAACTGGGATTTCTACACATTTTACAACCCTAGTTAGAGGGCTAGATAAACAAAACCAAACCAAGTTTAAAAATCAGTAGTTTACAATTTGACTATTCTATCAATGCAAAATATTAAAAACTTTTTAGCAACAAAACTAAAAGAACAAGGCTCCAAGGCGAAGAAACATCCTAAATTGTTTAAGATCAGTCATGTCAATCAGTCACATGCTTACTGAGGTGTAGCGTGCAGTGTTGTCTGAAATTGAATTTTAAGAATGCCCATCTGTGGTAAGCCTACCATTTGTAAAACACCAAAAAAACTAAACAAAGCCCGGACAGGGACAAAAAGATGTTGGCTCGTGCTTACTGGGGTGTAACCTAACACTTCGGCCCACAATGGATTATCATTTTACTAGGCAGGTCAGTTAAGAACAAATTCTTATTTACAATGACAGACTACCCTGGCCAAACCCTAACGTCGCTGGGCC
Source organism: Oncorhynchus nerka (assembly GCF_034236695.1). Lineage (NCBI taxonomy): Eukaryota > Metazoa > Chordata > Actinopteri > Salmoniformes > Salmonidae > Oncorhynchus > Oncorhynchus nerka. Next base: position 10,099,086 of record NC_088423.1, on the reverse strand, counting down.
AATTGTGCACCGCCCTATGGGACTCCCAATCACAGCCGGTTGGGATACAGCTTGGAATGGAACGAGGGTCTGTAGTGTGCAACGTGTTAACAGTGGGAAATGCAGAAGTATTTGATTTTTCACTATGATCAGCTTGTTATAAATTGACAAACATGAAACCACTGATCAAAAATGGGGTGAAAACTCCTGGACAACAATCGTGACTATCCATTCCATATTGGCCATTTTACTTTGACCAGTCTTGTTTACATGACAGTGCATTTTTGATTGAGTGCCATTTAGTTTAGGCTATTTGATGGGAGAAATCTGCATGATGTTAAAAGTCTCATTACATTGTCATACATTTTTTCCCGAACAGAACCGAGCTCCTAGTGCGGGTATTATATTATGGCCACAGAGCAAGAGTTCAGAATTTGCATTCTCTTTAATAACACACCAACCAAATACAAGAAGAGATCCCACATTACACTCTTTCATGCACTGTACATTTTTACTTCCTCTCTTCAGTAGTTTACCATACTCTTCAAGGCAGACACTGGACCATTCAAACATATCTATTAAGATTGTAAATAGCTACATGGAGTTCAACATTAATCAATGGTCTTGACTATAGCTCTAATGGTGTTAGTGTTATGCTGTGATGAGGAATACACTAAATAAAATCGTGAAATGCATAGAAACCCCCTGTAGGTAGGAGCTTTCAATTTGGTTTGTTTCATTAAGTCTACATACTAAATAGTCATAGACATGTTATTAACATGATAAAACATGTACTTCAGTGTGGCAGAAACTGCAGCTTGTCAAACTTCAAAAGTGAATTGGAACATTTGTATCACAACTGCAGACCTCAGTCCATTTTCTCCCACATGGCAAGGCTAATACTAGAAATCATGTCCTCTATTCTGCCTTGATCAGGTTGGAGTACGCTGCCTCAGAGCTTGCTTGCCCTTCTTTGAATTATCTATATAATGTAATCAGATATAAAAACGTACATAAATGTAGATCTGGCTGCAATGCCCTACTAGTTGTTACAGTACTCTGTCCAAGAGGCAGGTTGGTATCTAGCGTGTTTACTGGTCGTACATATGCTAGAAATACAAACAGATGAACATGGCTTGGCCTTACAGTGAGAGAGAAGACAACAACCCAGATCTAAGTCAATCCAGTCATTTATCTCTCGTTCTCCATCCTTGAACTCTGTCTAAAACAGAGGAAATCAAATGGAACAATGGCAAGACATTCTAATACTGACATTCCAACCAAAACACGACTGCTCCATCACCCTAACTCCAACGCTCCTTTTAGCTGAACAATCACAGTTGACTGTTTTTCTAAAGCTTTAATTTAAAACAAATCTAAATCATCTCTATAAACCGAAGCAGTTAGGCACATTACATTGAAGTCTACTTCTCACCCTGACGTTTATAGTTACTTCATAAGTCAAGTCATTTGACTGTAAAATGAAAATGGCTATCAGTAATAGGAATGGGAAATACATAGCACCATTTGTTGAAAATAAAACAAAATTTAAAAAAAGTTAAACATCTAAGCCATTATTTGGATGTTACCACTTAGTTTTTGTAAAGCAAGCTCAGTTACACAATCCTTCTAGCTCTCTATTTTATACATGCACTTTGGTGAAAACTGTTCAAAAACACAGCGTCTAATTATTTCATCATTACAAACATATTTATCAGCTAAAACAAAGCTTGTCTGAATATCTGACGGAGCAACAATACTATGTACACATATGTAAAGTGTTATAAATAGACTTTAAACCATAGATACTATATACAGCTTCAAATTCTGACAGTATTGTTTCATCATGTGTTACCTCCCAGTACGATGAAGACCTGGGTGAAGACGGCTGTAGACTCAGTCAGAAACCAGTCCTCAAGCTTCTGACTCTACTCTCCTGGGGGGGATTGTTAATGCTGAGAGTGGGGTGGAGGTTAGGGAACAGGGGTCTTATTCCCGTTTTCTCAAGATGACATAGATGAGTCCGCTGATCAGGGCCAGAGGGAAGGCCGCCCAGGCCATGATGTAGGCCCAGCCAAAGGCCTCTGAATCAGGCACCCACTCAGGACTCATCACCGTATAGATCACTGCTCCACTCATCACAAACAGACCTAGAGGAGAAGAAAATATGAGAAGAGAAGGAGATCAGGAGATGAAGGGGAGGGGGTCGAATTCTTAAGATCAAATTCTTGTGTCACGCCATCATCACAATCTGCAATGCTTCATGGAAGTTGTTCTAGAATGAACCATGTTGGGTAGCAGTAGAGGAGAGGTGGGGTGAGTAGGGTCCAGACTTCCCAAATGGATTCCCCCAGCCAATTGTTTCGTCACACTGTCATGGTTCCTATTGAACTACAAACATGCCTGTTAGATTCCTCACGTCCTCATCTAAAGCCCTGGCCTGCTTCCAAGTTACAAGAGAACCCAGCCCTGCCCACTGTAAACTGGCATGACACGGTCTCTGTGTTGAAGTTGTTGTTCACCCACCATGTTTCCAGTCTTGAAATTTCCAGTTGTGTGAGTGTCTGTGCCCACTGGCATTTCATTCAATTATTATTATTATTTCACCTTCATTTAACCAGGTAGGCCAGTTGAGAACAAGTTCTCATTTACAACTGCGACCTGGCCAAGATAAAGCAAAGCAGTGCGACAAAAACAACAGAGTTACACGTAGAATAAATGGGATAAAGAAACGTAGTCAATAACAATAAAAAAAAATCTGTATACAGTGTGTGCAAATGAAGTAAAGAGGTAAGGCAATAAATAGGCCAATAGTGGCAAAGAAATTTACAATTTACACTGGAGTGATATGTACAGATGAGGATGTGCAAGTAGAAATAGTGGTGTGAAAAAAAACAGAAAAACAAATATGGGGATGAGGTAGGTAGTTCATTCATTGGATGGGCTATTTACAGATGGGCTGTGTACAGCTGCAGCGATCGGTAAAAAAAGCTGCTCTGATAGCTAATGGTTAAAGTTAGTGAGGGAGATATAAGTCTCCAACTTCAGTGATTTTTGGAATTCGTTCCAGTCATTGGCAGCAGAGAACTGGAAGGAAAGGCAGTGTTGGCATTGGGGATGACCAATGAAATATACCTGCTGGAGAGCGTGCCACGGGTGGGTGTTGCTATGGTGACCAGTGAGCTGAGATAAGGCGAGGCTTTACCTAGCAAAGACGTATAAATGACCTGGAGCTAGTGGGTTTGGCGACGAATATGTAGTGAGGACCAGCCAACGAGAGGAGCATACAGTGGTGGGTACTATATGGGGCTTTGGTGACAAAACGGATGGCACTGTGATAGACTACATCCAGTTTGCTGAGTATGGTGTTGGAGGCCATTTTGTAAATGACGTCGCCGAAGTCAAGGATCCGTAGGATAGTCAGTTTTAGGAGGGTACGTTTGGCAGCATGAGTGAAGGAGGCTTTGTTGCAAAATTGGAAGCCGATACTAGATTTAATTTTGGATTGGAGATGCTTAATGTGAGTCTGGAAGGAGAGTTTATAGTCTAGCCAAACACCTAGGTATTTGTAGTTGTCCACATACTCTAAGTCAGAAGCGTCCAGAGTAGTGATGCTCGTCAGGCGGGTGCAGGCAGCGATCGGTTGAAAAGCATGCATTTCGTTTTACTAGCATTTAAGAGCAGTTGAAAGCAACAGAAGGAGTGTTGTGTGGCGTTGAAGCTCGTTTGGAGGTTTGTTAACAGTGTCCAAAGAAGGGCATGGTCTACAGTGCCAACCTGGGAGATTAGAAAGTGCTGCCAATGGTGAACACAATAGACCAGAAGAGGTGGCAGAATACAATAGACCCTATTCAACTGACAGACAATATCAGTGCACTGACAGACAACCCAGAAGCTGTTTGTTGCAACACTTTCTGTGAAAGTCCACTCCGGTGCGGCGGGTGCATAGTCTGGATGTTTAGTGAACTGCTGGTGTATTGCTTGAATACAACAAGAAGCTTTAGGACCCTTTATACAGTGTAAACTTCTGAATAGGTCTGTTTCAGTTGAGTTTTCCTGAATGACATAATGGGAACTTACTGGCAAGGATCTGGAAGACTCCAGTGAGGAAGAAGCGGCCTCCCTTTTGAAGGGTGAAGAGCTGACAGAAGAACAGGAAGAGAGAGATGAAGCTGAAGATTATGGACAGGATCATCAGGGCCTGCACCGCCTGGATCCACACTGCAGGGAAGAGAGGGGGAGATTGTCAGTCAATTATACATAATATATTTAAGCAATAAGGCCTGAGGGGGAGGTGTGCATGTTCAACACATCACAGCTAAGGGCTGTTCTTAGGCATAACGCAACGCACAGCTACAGAGGACCACACAGGACACATGGACTAGACATAGCTATGCAGTATATACAGTTGAAGTCAGAAGTTTACATAAGTCTGTTGGAGTCATTGAAACTCGTTTCTCAACCATACCACAAATTTCTTGTTAACAAACTATAGTTTATGTAAGTGTATGTAATCTTCCAACTTCAACTGTATGAATTGGCTATACATGGATACATGCATTAGACTCACAACTATACATCAGACTTCACTTTCTATTTACAGCAACATAGAAACCCAAGTTCGCAACACTAAAGAAACAACTTTAATGAGAATGGAGATCAGTGAAATGACAGGGAAGAAGCCCTGGAACACTTAACCCATAAAAGTCTAAGTCAGGGGAGGGGTTCTACTAAACAGTATGGAATTGTTTTAAAGAGGTCATACCTAGGATCATTTTGCAAGACCCCTTGAAGTATCAATTTTTATGATTTGATAAAAAAGGTGACCTATAAGCCCATACAAACCACTGAATAACATTCACTAAACATGGAACAGAAGAGGAAACATTTGTATTTATTTTCTACACTTATTTAACTCCTTATTATTGGCACTATATACACACTGTCCATATATACACACACTTCCATTAACTTTTGCAACTGGTACCAGGAGACAGTCAGATCAATATGGGTATCCTAGAGCAAAACAGAGAGTCTCTCACCTTTGCACAGAGGGGGCATATACGTGTGTAGCCCAAAAAGACAGAACTTGGCAGACAGGGACTCGTCTGAAGTCGGTACAGCCAATATGCTTGTGGGGGTTGTAGAGAAAAATACCATCGTGTTCGTGAGTCTCATTTGTAGGCCAAACCGTTTGGCCACTACAGATTTTTGTTACAAGACATTTTTTTCGGGATGTCTCATGGTCTGACAACCACAACTCTAGCTCACCTTTCACCGAAGAAGCAACATCTGTATTAAGAAGTATCCAATGCAAAGAAAGATCTCTAGCTTAAAATTACAGATTTTACGGAGATTTTTTGTATTATGCTGATTACATTTCCAAGGGGGTACGAATGTCAACCACAATAATGGTACCTAGGTATCCTGTTCCTGAAAGCATTGTAGGCTACTCAATAATACAAACAGGCCCTTAAGACATTGATGGTCTGGTTACTATACCTACTGCTGTTCTAAGGCCAGGTTACTACAGCACAGAACGCCCTGTTAACCCATTATAGTAACCTGAAATGACAGCCAGGGACTTTGAGCAGTAGCGTTGCGTGGGTAAAAGCCATTTTACAACCGGTGTTGTGATAATTGTGTTGTTTGCTCTATAACCTGTTAGGCCTATATATCACGGAGGCAAAGCTTATGAACTAAGGCAGACATTAAGACAGTGGCAGAATAAATTCATCCACACCTTTGTTTCATCACAAAACTAGAGTCCACAAAGCATTTTGCATGTAACATGACCTACAGCATTGTCACGCAAGTGATATATATCCAAAAGGGACCATAATTCTCTGTACTGGCCAATGATGATTATAACAGCGATTCTGATCCAATCATTAATGTATCCTAAATTCCGGAATACTAAACTATTGATTTAGAACCACAGAGAGTTACCGCAAGACAAAGAAAAATGGTGATGCCTCCACTAATCCAGCATGATTTCAACATGCTTAGTCCAATACAGTGACAACTAAAAGATACCAAAATCAATTTAGTCCAATCAATGTAAGCTAACTATGATGAAACTGATTCATGTGTGCAAAAATGTTGACTCACACTACTTGTAGAGAAACGCCAATGCCATCCTCTTTCATGTTGCCTAAACGGTCTATGACTGTCATACAGCACACACGGTTTGTTGTCCTAGGCTACCTGGCTAAAATGCTTGCTCGCTAGCCTAACTCCCTTTCATTGGAAACTAGTTAGCTAGTAAAAATTAGATTTCTACACCTGTTGAACTTCCATCCCCTCAATCCAGGGGCACAATGTATACATTAATGATTGGATCAGATTGGATCATTGCTGTTATAATCATTGGCCAGTACAGAGAATTATGTAAAACCACAAGTCCAAATCCCTATTAGTTAGCTAGTCACCGGAGGACAACACAACAATTCAAGTTTGTCAATGACTTTTGGCTTCTAAAGTGATGCGATTGGTGTGAAGCCAAATCCAGTGGCTTCCCTTGACACTTTTGGTGCGCCAGGACCGATCACAGCTGAGCTCAATGACGAGTTGGCTTCCCTTGCAGTCAATGCTACAACGTCATACTCTTGTTGAGCAGACAGAATCAGATAGATGGGCTACACAGACAGACAGGAGGGCGCTGTTTCGTTCACTTGGATGCTATCTCCGGTGAGATACATAGCCTTAGTCATAAATATCCTTCAAATCGCAAGAGACAAAAGATACATTATTTTGTATGTTTTTTTTCTTGGTACATGTGTGGAAGCCAGGCTTCCCTTGGCATCCATGAATACATGCCACTGACAGATATATCCCCCCAGCACTCTGTGTTAGCGCTCCAACCACAGCACTATCTACGTCTGGAATGCCTGGACTTCCACGCAGCTCTATTTCTTGTCAGAGGGTCATGCATGTAGCCTGCATACACTCAGGTTTCCTAAGGCATCTCTCCATCTAGCTCTCCAAAGCCATTTCTCACATCTCTCTCTCCCTTTCACTTCACGTTTAGCTGTGTCTGCTGCTGTCACTACCCATGCCACAACATGTTTTCTGCTGGAGCTCTACCAAAGTATTTACCAAACAGAAATGTATTATTGGACTACGTAGAAATCTATTCTACATCAAGTAACACATGGAAGTAGCAAAATTAGATTTCAAACATTTAAAAAAAAAATACACCTTATGGAACAGCGGGGACTGTGAAGCAACACAAATGTAGGCACAGACGCATACAGATGTTCACATGGATTTTGTGATGTATTTATGTGGTAGTAGAGTAGGGGCCTGAGGGCACACAATGAGTTGTGAAATCTATTGTAAATGTATTGTAAAAAAAACATTACTTAACTGCCTTAATTCTTTTGGACCCCAGGAACAGTAGTTGCTGCCTTGGCAGGAAATAATGGGGATCCTTAATAAATAGAAATACAGACCTGCATGCCCCCATTGGATACTAAGGACACTGTACCATAGTCAAGTGGGAAGATACGATTCCAGTATACACCATGCATCCTCCATGTCTCAGGTACTAAACTTACTGTGGATGCTTGTTTTTAACCAGTATTTAATTCAGCCCAAATCCAGTGGTTTTTGAGACCCTGCTCAGGATTCTTTAGCATCACTAATTGGTTAAGAAACCTCAAAATGAATGATTGTGGCTCAGACATAGTCCAGTCCACAGCAGACACTTTACTAATTTATAACGGTTCGTTCAGTCGACATCCATTTGTAGATTGTTTAAACATCTCCCATGATGCACCTGAAGCTTTCCAGGAAACTAATACATCTTGTCATGAGAGGTTTGGGGAAACAGGTTTTGATGGATTCAATGACGTTATCAAAGAGTCTGTCACCCCAGAGCAGAGAAATAGACAAAATTACTATCAAACCAATCCACTGAATAGCAATACGACAAACTCCATTTATATCCATGAAAGCTTTACATGAAACCAAATCAACTCTCATAGTAAGGCTAACGATACGTTAGTGTATATGACAATTTATAGGCCTAAACATGATAACATGTTGCATGATACTTTGTTGTTCGGCACTTTGTTTTACATCAGGGTTCTATAAATATATCCTATACGGTTGATAAACAGACATGTTCTCTTCCTTCCGCTCTTCCTGTCTCGTACCAGAAGGCTGTGACGTTGTGATATGGGGCATTTCCTGGGGTGAGGTGTGGTCCTTGGGCCCACAATATCTACCATAATAAGAGTCCCTGTTGTGCTTGTGTCTACGGTCATTTCCATTCTACACTCAATGGTTAGAATACATAACCCACACAACATGTTACACTGTACTCTATGTTATAGAATTCATTCAAAATAGACTTTTTCACAGAAAAATCAAGAGGAAAATGAAGAATTGTTCTTAGTTTGTTGAGTCCTGACTATCCTGAGGCACAAGGACATATCTGTTATGCATGTCATGTTAACGTCACGCTTCATCTGACAGATTGAAGTGCCAGCCTGTGGCTACAGTAGAGATCAGACCAGCTGGTGTCTGTCCAGTACACGTAATAACTAACATACAGTAAGAAGTTAATGTGGACATTGCTTAACTGTAACTAGTAAAACAAACTAAGGACTGGGTTCCCATGTCATGGGCAAAGTCAGGTCAAGTGCAAACAGCATGGGGAAAACATAAACCAATCCCCACATGGAATATAGACTATGCATAACTACATAACTTAACTCCTAATAGGAAGATTAAAAATAAAGAGGCCATCCAGTGTGCGTGACCATTGGTGGAGCCTCCATCCCACCCTCATGTTTAGCGAACCCAGTCATACCAGTTGTACTGATTGTTCAGCAAAGCATTGCAGTAGCCTTTGAACACTACTGATTGGCTGGGTCGGGCTGGGCCCCGTGCACGTGAGTAGACTCCACCATCTTCCCCTCGACCCCTACCTCCTTCCCCTCGACCCCTACAGAACACGATAAAGAATCTGCTGTCTGTCTCACTAACAAAACACACTGGGGCCCGAGTCTGACACGCTCATTTTAGACACCAGGCAGCTATCTACAGCCTGTTGGGCTTGAGACTAGTGTAGTAATGGATCTAAGGTAATACATTAAACTATTGAACACAAGTTTTATAGTATTACATTGCCTCTAGAACCATGTTTGACGTCAGACAGAGGCTCTGCATCTGTCCTCGTGCTCCTAGACCTTAGTGCTGCTGTTGATACCATTGATCACCACATTATTTTGGAGAAATTGGAAACCCAAATTGGTCTACACTGATAAGTTCTGGCCTGATTTCGATCTGATCTGTCAGAAAGAAATCAGTTTGTCACTGTAGATGGTTTGTCCTCTGACAAATCAACTGTAAATGTCAGTGTTTGCCAAGGCTCCGTTTTAGGACCACTATTGTTTTCACTATATATTTTAACTCTTGGTGAACAGAAAGGCACTGGAGCAATGAACCGCACTTGCCGTCTCTGCCTGGCTGGTTCCCCTCACTCCATTGGGATTCTCTGCCTCAAACCCTATTACAGTGGCTGAGTCAGTGGCTTACTGGTGGTCTTCCATGCCATCCCTAGGAAGGGTACTTCACTTGAGTGGGTTGAGTAACTGACGTGATCTTCCTGTCCGGGTTGGCGCTGCCCTAGGGTTCATGCCGTGGCAGAGATCTTTGTGGGGTATACTCGGAATTGCCTCAGGATAGTAAGTTTGTGGTTGGAGATATCCCTCTACTGGTGTGGGGCCTGTGCTTTGGCAAAGTGGGTGGGTTTATATCCTGCCTGTTTGGCCCCGTCCTGCGGTATTGTCCGACGGGCCCACAGTGTCTCCCGACCCCTCCTGTCTCAGCCTCCAGTATTTATGCTGCAATAGTTTGTGTGTCGGGAGGGGGTGGGCTAGGGTCAGTCTGTTATATCTGGAGTATTTCTCCAGTCTTATCTGGTGTCCTGTGTGAATTTAAGTATGCCCTCTCTAATTCTCCCTATGAGGACCTGAGCCCTAGGAACATGCCTCAGGACTACCTGGCCTGATGACTACTTGCTGTCCCCAGTCCACCTGGTCGTGCTGCTGCTCTAGCTTAAACTGTTCAGGTCATGGTTCCACAGAACAGTTCACCGGACGTGGTACCTTGCCCCAGACCTGCTGTTTTCAACTCTAGATACAGCAAGAGCGGTAGAGATACTCAATGATAGGCTATGAAAAGCAAACTGACATTTACTCCCAAGGTACTGACCTGTTGCACCCTCAACAACCACTGATTATTATCATTTGAACCTGCTGGTCATCTATGAACATCTTGGCCATGTTCTGTTATAATCTCCACCCGGCACAGCAAGAAGAGGACTGGTCACCCCTCATAGCCTGGGTCCGCTCTAGGTTCCGGCATTTCTAGGGAGTTTTCCTTGACACCGCGCTTCTACACCGGCATTGCTTGCTGTGTGGGGTTTTAGACTGGGTTTCTGTACAGCACTGACATCAGCTGATGTAAGAAGGGCTTTAAATTAATATGATTGATTGATGTTTCTGCTAATTGTAAAATATTCTAATCCATATCATAACTTCTAATTTAATATGGTATTGTTTGTTGATGCAGTGTTTCCCTCCAACCCCTATTGACTCTGGTCTGAATCTGTCTCAGACAAAAAACACACAGCTGCTAGGTCTCTGTTTTTTTTAATGATCTCACTGTATACAGGATCTGATACATGGGTGTGACCAGAGCTGTCAGCACACTGTGTTCTGTATGGGGTGGTCCAAGGCCTCCCTGTCTGCTGCACACACAATGCTGCTCAGATCTAACACTTTAAAATACCCTTAAAAAGACCCATACATGCCTGAATATGGACATCACACCATGACTATTTATACAGAGTTTCACATTCTCACCCCTAGATGGCAGTAGGGTCTCATTGGAGCATGATTCCCATTAGGGGCATGGTTAACATTAATGTGAGTGGGATTTCAGGGCCTAAGCCAGTTATTGTTAATCACTATCGAAGTCTTCCCACATTTTACTGTCTAGGATCTTACAGTGATTAACTTATTCTCAAGACACAAGAAAATCTCAACCAGTTTGGTGTCAAATGCACTAATATTCAGAATACCCCGTTTATAGGATCTACAAATAGATATCTACATTATATCCTTCAAAATAAGTTCACTATTGGACAATAGGAGGGATCATCAGCATCATGCAGAATGAGAGATGACTTTCTGAAAAAAAAACCTAGCCACTGCAGCAGATGTACAGTCAGTCGCTCTATTTTACCTCCAGTGTTGGCCGGGTCACAGTGGTATCCTCCAATGGTAGAGCAGTTATTCCAGAGGTCTGAGCTGCTAGTGGACCCTGTCGTCCAGGCCTAGAGGATAAACACAGAGCTGCCATTAACAAGAGAACAATGCAGCCTGATTTTTTTTTACTGTTTTGATTCATTTTCAGAAATGATTGATAATGAGCTCTACTTACGTTGACAATTGTTGACACAAATAGGAGGACTAGGGCTGCAATGTGCAGGACGACGATTCCCAGTAGTAGGAGCAGCATCTTGTCAGACGGAGCTAAATGAGAAAAGAAAGGAGGCGCAGTCAGTTTCTGAAGGTCTCTCTCTAGTTCTGTGGGACTGGGACATGGGTGTGTCACTGCAGGATCTGTAATGCCCTGTATTCAACACAGAACAGCGCCTTCTCTGAAACTTGATCTGCACAGTGGAATGTCTATTGGAGAGGAATTTAAAAATTAGAACTTGTTTATGTCCAACTGATATTCAACTTGTAATACACATTAAGTAAAGTTTAGCTGAACATTTTGTTAATGTTTAAAATTGAATAGTCGCTTATGCATGTCCACTAGAAATGAACAAGTGTATACCTACAATATTTTTAGAGTAGCACGTCATTAATCACACCCTCAGTAAGTTGCTTTCCTTTATGAGAAAAATACTTTAATAGGCAGGTCGTTGTTTCCTCCATGTAGCATGATAAACAAATCAATCTAGGTTAGAACAGGCCAGCTTTCACACAGCACTGCAGGTCCAGTTGGACCTAAAACATGTTCCACTAAACCAGAGATAAGTAGACATTATCAACAGCACAGTGTAGGCTACTTCCTAAGTGATTTATGCCAGTTGGTGTGTATATGTTGCATGTGTATTCTCAATAGGTGCTCATGAATTATAAATAAACAATTCGACTCCATCTAGCAAAAATATTAAATAATAGACCAGAAAAGTCTACTGTATGTCGACACGCTGAAAGTCGATGTAAAATTAACAGATCCATCCGTCAAACATGTTTTTATGGATATTATAGCTACTAGGAAAATAAACCACGTCTTTCCCCTGCCTGCCTGCCTGCCTGCCTGCGAGAAGATCGCAGTAATTTAAATTTTAATGAGGAAAGGCCGCTTCGTTTTGGAGTTCCGTTCGTGCCATATAATCCATACGCATGTGATTATTTAATCTACCGAAAAAGTTCACCACAGTTGGAAGCAAAGACAACTTACTTAGTGCGACTGCAGAGTGACTATAATTCCACAAAAAATGGTTTTCCGAAGAAAAGCGCGCAAAGCAAGTTTAACGGAGTCCAACAACTGTTCCAATTTCTTCCGACTAGATTGATGTGAAGGGCAGCGCTGCAGTTATAAAGTATCTCATTATGGAAGAACAACGCCCATCGGTGCGTCGCTACGTCAGGGGGTGCCTCTCTGTGATAGGATTTCCGATACATCATTTGGAAGTCAAGTACATAATTACACAACAGGAAAGCAGTCTGGAAGTTACTCACTCACTGTGCTTGGAAGTTATTTCATGACACATTGTTTGCTTGAATACATGGATACCATGAACACATTACGACCTTTGTCGTCGAGGATAATGTATTAATATCTCTCTGGATGGTATTCCTTAGAATAATTTCCCCTAAATGTTATGGAACTATTTTTTAAATGTATATAGTTCACACATATAATTAAAATGATAACTCCAGTCAATATTGATATGTGAAATATTGAATAGGTTTAAATCAAATCCAAATGTTAACACTGATGAGCTACAAAGATATATATTTTTAACGTCAAATATGAATTATTGTTGGCCTTTGAACATTATTCCAGCTTTAATACACCTCATCATTTATCTGATGTTGAAATTGAGAGAGGTCGGGTGGATATAACGTTGCTTACTGTACAGTACAGTGAGGTATGTTGGGAGTGCTCCAAAGTGATTAAATACTGGGAAATGAGGCACACAAACAACGTTGGTTCGCAGAATGGGAACAAGCCTCTCTCTCGTTTCTAGTCCACTGTGTGGTCCGCTCTGTGATTAACTCACCCCATCATACAGCATGTGTGAAAGTGTGGACGAGTGGGTATGACCCAGCCGTAGCGCAGCGTCTGGGCGATGTAGGCCTGCTGGAGAGGAGAGATAGGGCAGGGATAGCCCCAGATCCTATCTTCTGTTTGACATGACTCATTCAGCTGGGGGCCCATAGGGCTCTGGTCAAAAGTGGTGCACGATGTAGGAATTAGGGTGCCATTTGAGATACAGACAGGATCTGGGGTTATCCTTTGTTTGACATGAATCATTCAGCTTGGAGCAGGGAGTGTGTTCTAAAATCCGTAGGCATGGATTCTACTCGTCTGTGTACAGGGAAGTTTACAGGTGCAGATACAGATAACAGGGTAATAAAGTAATGGGTGTGAAGAGCAGTGGGGAGTCAAAACAAAACTTTAGCAGCCTTATTCCTGTACACAGATTAAACTCAATTTCCTGGACTGGAGATTCTCCATTCAGGAGGAGTAGAAACCGGACCAAAAACTCTCTCTAAAACAACCAGTAGCACACTACAGCACTAAGACCTACTGGATGCTCATTCACCGTGATTGACAGGCTGAATTCTGCAGTCATGTGAAATACATATTCTAGAAATTATACCGTGTAAGGGTCTTTGTGGTCCAGATTAGACTCATAAAATATACACACTTCAGCACTCAATGGTCAGTCGTTAGGCCTATAAGGAAGAAGACACCAGCACCGTGTTTTAGCCCTGAATACAGAGTGTGTGTTGGGTAGACGTCATACACAAAGCATGGGACAGACAGACACGTAATACACACTCAGTAGGTTAGTAGAGCAGCTCTACACACACACACACACGCACACACGCACACACGCACACACGCACACACGCACACACACACACACACACACACACACACACACACACACACACACACACACACACACACACACACACACACACACACACACACACACACACACACACACACACACAGTGATATGGAGACATTATACTGTCCCAGAGGAGCCAAGGAGTGGCAGTCTGGTCCCAGATCAGTTTATTCAGCATATCCATATCAATGCCTTGCCAAACAGAGCACAGATCTGGGACCAGGATAATAGAGTAGCCCACTACTGCCTGAAATGAAAAGCTGCTTAGCGCACCCTCCTAGCCCCATATATGCTAATGTTTGTAAAAGACTGACAAGAGTTATTGTGTGGGTGGGTGGACGTGCCAACCGCTTGGGAGTGTTACATTACCCCATCTGTTTACCAGAGGCCCAGAGCCAACCCAGCTGGGAGACAGTTAACATGTCAGGATCTGATCAGATTCTAGCATTGCATCTCTGTCAGAAACTAGCTCGCAGTGATTGATCTACAGATAACGGCCAAAATAAAGGAAACACCAACATAAAGTTTCTAAATAGGGTGTTGGACCACCACGAGCCAGAACTTATTTCTATGCACCTTGGCATATAGTAGGTTATTGATGGACAGTGAAGCAGTAGGTTCCAGACTTACAGTGGGTTATTGATGGAGAGTGAAGGAGTAGGTTCCAGACTTACAGTGGGTTATTGATGGACAGTGAAGGAGTAGGTTCCAGACTTACAGTGGGTTATTGATGGACAGTGAAGCAGTAGGTTCCAGACTTACAGTGGGTTATTGATGGACAGTGAAGCAGTAGGTTCCAGACGTACAGTGGGTTATTGATGGACAGTGAAGGAGTAGGTTCCAGACTTACAGTGGGTTATTGATGGACAGTGAAGGAGTAGGTTCCAGACTTACAGTGGGTTATTGATGGACAGTGAAGCAGTAGGTTCCAGACTTACAGTGGGTTATTGATGGACAGTGAAGGAGTAGGTTCCAGACTTACAGTGGGTTATTGATGGACAGTCAAGCAGTAGGTTCCAGACTTACAGTGGGTTATTGATGGACAGTGAAGCAGTAGGTTCCAGACTTACAGTGGGTTATTGATAGACAGTGAAACAGTAGGTTCCAGACTTACAGTGGGTTATTGATAGATAGTGAAACAGTAGGTTCCAGACTTACAGTGGGTTATTGATGGACAGTGAAGCAGTAGATTCCAGACTTACAGTGGGTTATTGATGGACAGTGAAGCAGTAGGTTCCAGACTTATAGTGGGTTATTGATGGACAGTGAAGGAGTAGGTTCCAGACTTACAGTGGGTTATTGATGGACAGTGAAGGAGTAGGTTCCAGACTTACAGTGGGTTATTGATGGACAGTGAAGCAGTAGGTTCCAGACTTACAGTGGGTTATTGATGGACAGTGAAGGAGTAGGTTCCAGACTTACAGTGGGTTATTGATGGACAGTGAAGGAGTAGGTTCCAGACTTACAGTGGGTTGTTGATGGACAGTGAAGCAGTAGGTTCCAGACTTACAGTGGGTTATTGATAGACAGTGAAACAGTAGGTTCCAGACTTACAGTGGGTTATTGATGGACAGTGAAGCAGTAGGTTCCAGACTTACAGTGGGTTATTGATGGACAGTGAAGCAGTAGGTTCCAGACTTACAGTGGGCTATTGATGGACAGTGAAGCAGTAGGTTCCAGACTTACAGTGGGTTATTGATGGACAGTGAAGGAGTAGGTTCCAGACTTACAGTGGGTTATTGATGGACAGTGAAGCAGTAGGTTCCAGACTTACAGTGGGTTATTGATAGACAGTGAAACAGTAGGTTCCAGACTTACAGTGGGTTATTGATAGACAGTGAAACAGTAGGTTCCAGACTTACAGTGGGTTATTGATGGACAGTGAAGCAGTAGGTTCCAGACTTACAGTGGGTTATTGATGGACAGTGAAGGAGTAGGTTCCAGACTTACAGTGGGTTATTGATGGACAGTGAAGCAGTAGGTTCCAGACTTACAGTGGGTTATTGATAGACAGTGAAACAGTAGGTTCCAGACTTACAGTGGGTTATTGATGGACAGTGAAGCAGTAGGTTCCAGACTTACAGTGGGTTATTGATGGACAGTGAAGCAGTAGGTTCCAGACTTACAGTGGGCTATTGATGGACAGTGAAGCAGTAGGTTCCAGACTTACAGTGGGTTATTGATGGACAGTGAAGGAGTAGGTTCCAGACTTACAGTGGGTTATTGATGGACAGTGAAGCAGTAGGTTCCAGACTTACAGTGGGTTATTGATAGACAGTGAAACAGTAGGTTCCAGACTTACAGTGGGCTATTGATGGACAGTGAAGCAGTAGGTTCCAGACTTACAGTGGGTTATTGATGGACAGTGAAGGAGTAGGTTCCAGACTTACAGTGGGCTATTGATGGACAGTGAAGCAGTAGGTTCCAGACTTACAGTTGGTTATTGATGGACAGTGAAGCAGTAGGGATTCCTTCCTTGTAGGTCAGGAGTAAGGGACAAATGGTAACTACTGAGGACATTGCTACTGGTCAGGCGAGGGTTAGGTTGCTTGTTATGTTACTCCCTACGTCCTGGGATGGCATCAGAGTGTGACGTGCTCCTCTCTGTTGGACCTTAGTTTTTAGTTCAACAGCTTCCCTCCCTCCCACCATCACCGTACCACCACCTCCCCTGGACCCGATCTGCCCCTCTCCCTCTGTCTCTCTGAAACAGCCCAGATGTGTCACAATGGACCGTTAAGGCCCTCCCAGCTATTTAAAGAGATAGAGATGCAGTCTCTCTCAAACGTACACCCACCTACAGGAAAAGCTGTAGGCACAAGGTGTGTGTTAGGGTACAATGGCATGCAGAATAATCTCTGGCACATTTTGTGAGTATGTGCGTTTGAGGTGGTTGGGTGAATATTGTGGGGTCTGAGAAACATAATGTGTTGAATCTACTAGTTTCCAATCCCTGAGCTCTAGTCTGGAGGTCTCCTTGTGAGGTTTACATTACCTCCTGGTAGTCTGATCATCAAGTTTACATTACCTCCAGGTAGTCTGGTCATCAGGTTTACATTTCCTCCTCAGACAAACAAAGCACGAGGTGATGGTACTCATGTCCACTGACATCCCGTCCTTCAGCGCCCGCTTAAATCCACAACGGAGTCTGTGTATGAAATGGCACCCTTCTCCCTACATAGTGCATGACTTTTGACCAGAGTAGCCACTGAAATATGCTCATTTGTGACTCGGTTTTATATGAAAATACCCCTACGCCCTGGAGGTGAGGGTTGTGGCATAGAGCTGTGACTTTCTATAATGATACAGTGCTAACTATAGCAACTCTAGAGAGATTTACATTTACATTTACATTTAAGTCATGTGATCATCTGAGATCAGAATCAGTTTGCGGTGGTGTGAGGAACTGCTGTGCTCTCCCCGCCTGACTGCCTCTTTTCTCCTTCTTCCCCATTTTCCTCATCTTCCTCTAACTACCACACTTCCTGTTGTCTCCTTAGAGACAGAAATATAAATAAACAACAGCGAATGAAAAGAAATGCAGAGCAGAATTCTCAAATCATCCCACGCTATGATTCAGCAGGAAAGAGCAGTCTGCTAACTCTGTCTCCCGTCACCCCTTCACCCCACCCACCCACCTATCTCTCTCTCGCCTGATCTCTCTCAACAGAAGGAGAGAACAACAGATCAATCATATAGATCGTCCAGGCATTCCTCTCAATTTCACTGTGTAATCTTCAGACTCAAGGGTCCGTGAGTTGGCCATCTCTCTTTAACCCAGCGTGATTCAAAATGTTGATAATGACCCATGAAAGTCCATTTGCAGTTACACATCTTATCATATCACTTTGTTTGATGTAACAGAGTTATGCTGGTGAGTGATATGAGGGAATTTTATGACAGGTTTCATTAGCCTGTGTCAATACTGAGAAACAACGGGATAGAACAAGATGGCGCAGAAGAACATGGCTGACGTTTTACATTCTCCAAATCAATCGTACTATTTTGTGAGGTTTTTTTGCGTTTTGTGTACATAATGTTGCTGCTACCGTCTCTAACGACCAAAAATAACTTCTGGACATCAGAACAGAGATTACTCACCGTGGACTGGAAGAAACTTTTTCCTTTAACGACTCCGACGAGAAGGATATCCTGCTTTCACTGGAACAGGCCCAGATCCCTGCCTTTCACGTGAAGAAAAGACACAGGAGAAGGGTCCGCAGATCGGGCAGCCTTCTGAGAATCCATAGGCGAGCGAGTGAACTCCCACTGCCGTCCATTCTTCTTGCTAATGTGCAGTCATTGGAAAATAAAATTGAAGACCTACGTTTAAGATTATCTAACCAATGGGACATTAAAAACTGTAGCATCTTATGTTCCACCGAGACGTGGCTGAATGACGACATGGACAATATAGAGCTAGTGGGATTTTCCATGCACCAGCAGAACAGAGACACTACCTCTGGTAAGACGAGGGCTGGGGGTGTGTGTATATTTGTCAATAGCAGCTGGTGTCTATGTCTAATATTAAAGAAGTCTCAAGGTATTGCTCGCTTGAGGTAGAGTACCTTACGATAAAATGTAGACCACACTATCTACCAAGAGAGTTTTCCTCTATATTATTTGTAGCCGTCTATTTACCACCACAGGACGAAGCTGGCACTAAGACCGCACTCAACCAACTCTATAAGACAATAATCAAAGAAGAAAATGCTCACCCAGAAGCAGTGCTCCTAGTGGTCGGGGACTTTAATGCAGGCAAACTTATATCAGTTTTACTACATTTTTACCAGCATGTCACATGTACAACCAGAGAAAAAAAATCCTAGGCCACCTCTACTTCACACACAGAGATGCATACAAAGCTCTCCCCACACTCTATTTGGCAAATCTGACCATACATCTATCCCCCTGATTCCTGCTTACAAGCAAAAACTAAAGCAGGAAGTACCAGTGACTCGCTCAATAAGGAAGTGGTCAGATGACTCGGATGCTACACTACAGGACTGTTTTGCTAGAACAGACTGGAATATGTTCCGGGATTCATCCAATGGCACTGAGGAGTACACCACCTCAGTCATTGGCTTCATCCTCACAGTGACTGTACGTGCATATCCCAAAAAGAAGCCATGGGGTACAGGCAACATCCGCATTGAGCTAAAGGCCAGAGCTGCCGCTTTCAAGGACCGGGACACTCATCTGGATGCTTAAAAGAAATCCTGCTATGCCCTCAGGCGAACCATCAAACAAGCAAAGCATCAATACAGGATTAAGAATTAATCCTACCACGCCAGCTCTGATGCTCGTCGGATGTGGCAGGGCTTGAAAACTATTACGGATTACAAAGGGAAATCCAGACGAGAGCTGCCCAGTGATGCAAGCCTACCAGATGAGAATATGCCTTTTATGTTCGCTTCGAGGCAAGCAACACCGAAGCATGCACGAGAGCACCAGCTGTTCTGGATGACTGTGTGATAATGCACTCGGTAGCCGATGTGAACAAAACCTTTAAACAGGTCAACATTCATAAAGCCACTGGGCCAGATAGCTTACCAGGACATGTACTTAAAGCATGCTCTGACCAACTGTCAAGTGTCCTCACTGACATTTTCAACGTCTCCCTGACCAATCTGTAATACCTTCATGTTTCAAGCAGACCACCATAGTCCCTGTGCCCAAGGAAGCGAAGGTAACCTGCCTAAATGATTACCGCCCAGTGGCTCTCACGTCGGTAGCCATGAAGTGCTTTGAAAGGCTGGTCATGGCTCAAATCAACAGCACCCTCCCGGACACCCTAGACCCAATCCAATTTGCATACCGCAGCAACAGATCCACAGATGACGAAATCTCAATCGCACTCCACACTGGCTTATAGGGAGGAGGTCAGAGAACTGGCAGTGTAGTGCCAGGACAATAACCTCTCCCTCAATGTGAGCAAGACTAAGGAGCTGATCGTGGACTACATGAAAAGGCGGGCCGAACAGGTCCCCATTAACATCGATGGGGCTGTAGTGGAGCGAGAGTTTCAAGTTCCTTGGTGTCCACATCACCAACGAACTATGATGGTCCTAACATACCAAGACAGTCATGAAGAGGGCATGAAAAAAAAAATCCCCCTCAGGAGACTGAAAAGATTTGGCATGGGTCCCCAGATCCTAAAAAGGTTCTACAGCTGCACCATCACCGCCTGGTAAGGCAACTGCTCGGCATCTGACGTAAGGAGGTACAGAGGGTAGTGTGAATGGCCCAGTACATCACTGGGGCCAAGCGTCCTGCCATCCAGTACCTATATAGTAGGCGGTGTCAAAGGAAAGTCCATAAAATTGTCAGAGACTCTAGTCACCCAAATAATAGACTGTTTTCTCTGCTACCGCACAGCAAGTGGTACCGGAGCGCCAAGTCTAGGACCAAAAGGCTTCTCAACAGCTTCTACCCCCAAGCCACAAGACTGTTGAACAATTAATAAAATCGCCACCGGACAATTTACATTGACACCCCCCTTACTTTTGTACAGTACACTGCTGCTACTCACTGTTTATTATCTATGCATAGTCACTTCACCCCTACCTACATGTACAAATGACCTCAACTAACCTGTACTCCCGCCCACTGACTCAGTACCGTTGCCCCCTGTATATAGCCTCGCTATTCTTCTTCTTATTGTGTTACTTTTTATTATTACTTTTTACTTTAGCCTACTTTCTAAATATTTCTTCTTCTTGAACTGCTCTGTTGGTTAAGGGCATGTAAGTAATCATTTCACTGTAAAGTCTACCCTCACGCACATGTGACAAATAAAGTTTGATTTGATAAGTAATGCAGTAGGCGTAACTACTTGCGCTAATGTCAGTTATGATAAGAAACCAATACAGAGAAACACATCTTATCTTGACTGTCTCAAGTTTCCTCTCCCTTCACTCTAACGGTCAGCACAACTGCAGTAACTGATGTTGGGACGCTTTTTTTCTTCTCATGACCAAAAGAGAATGCCGATATTTCACAACGAGGACTAGGATTATTACAAAACTATCACAAATACATGTATAACATCATCCCCAGGACCAAGATACATTTGTTATCAACTCTTCCTATTATTTCACGAAACAAGTCATGCTAAATACTTATTAGGGTTCGACTTCTCACCATCGCACTGTTATGGTAGTTACAATATACTACTACTCTATTCTCACCATCACACTCCTTCCCCTTCTCATTGTCATAATGTACACTAGCCTAGTATTAGTGGTGAGACGAGTATCTGACAAGACAGAGAAGAAGAGATTGGCCAGGGACCAAGTGCCCTGATAAGATAGAGAAGAAGATATTGGCCAGAGACGAAGTCCCCTGAGAAAACAATTGTTTCCATGGATGTTAAGGCTCACAATTAGGGTCCACTTTTAGGGTTCACTGTTACAATGCCAGTCTGTTGTTTAGCATGACGTGGAAACTGGACACAGCTAGTTTGTGCTGGCATCCTCCCCCAGGCCTATGTACCGGCTATGGCAGATTTGGTGCTATTTGGACACGGGTGGTACATTGGGATCAGAGATGAGCTAATCTCAGTTACCCTCAACTAAAATCTTACGTAATTTGTCTGTCCACGAGAGTTTGGAGATGAGTTTATTTTCCACTCATTGAATAATGTGCAGCACTGTCATAATGTTGTGATATGACACTGATATGACAATGTTGTGATATAGAACACCACCTTGGATTTGGTTTTGAAATAAGCAGGTAACATTATCATAACCAGAATCATACTTGGATTCATTCAGAGGTATTGCCCAATGATGTCATGTAATATCATGTTTTTCAACTGACTGATCTATACACATAGATTTGATTAAAATAGCGTCGTTGTCTGAGGAAAATTCCTTGTGTGGACAGTAAGGAGTGTAAATGAAAGTGAAAAATGTATAGTAATGCATTAATATCGATAGAGTTCAATAATATCAACGTGTAAATTATTTAGTTTAACATCTGGAAAATCAAATTTCATTAAAAAAACTATAAATAATAATTATATACAGTGGCTTGCAAAAGTATTCACCCCTTTGCATTGTTCATTTATTTTTGCTTTACAACCTGGAATTAAAATAGATTTTTTGGGGGGTTTGTATAATTTGATTTACACAACATGACATGCAAAATTATGTTTTTTTTTGTGTGAAACCAACAAAAAATAAGACTAAAAAGCAAAACTTGAGCGTGCATAACTATTCACTCCCCCAAAGTCAATATTTTGTAGAGCCACCTTTTGCAGCAATTACAGCTGCAAGTCTCTTGGGGTATGTCTCTTTAAGCTTGGCACATCTAGCCACTGGGATTTTTGCCCATTCTTCAAGGCAAAACTGCTCCAGCTTCTTCACGTTGGATGGGTTCAGCTGGAGTACAGCAAGTCTTAAAGTCATACCACAGATTCTCAATTGGATTGAGGTCGGTCTTTGACTAGGCCAATCCAAGACATTGAAATGTTTCCCCTTTAACCACTCGAGTGTTGCTTTAGCAGTATGCTTAAGGTCATTGTCTCAAATGTCTGGAAGACTGAAACAGGTTTCCCTCAAGAATTTCCCTGTATTTAGCACCATCTATCATTCCTTCAATTCTGACCAGTTTCCCAGTCCATGCTGATGAAAAACATCCCCACAGCATGATGCTGCCACCACCACCATGCTTCACTGTGGGGATGGTGCTCTCGGGGTGATGAAATGTGTTGGGGTTGCGGCAGACATAGCGTTTTCCTTGATGGCTAAAAAGCTACATTTTAGTCTCATCTGACCAGAGTACCTTCTTCAATATGTTTGGAGAGTCTCCCACATGCCTTTTGGTGAACATCAAATGTGTTTGCTTATTTTTTTCTTTAAGCAATGATTTTTTTCTGGACACACTTCCATAAAGCCCAGGACTGTGGAGTGTATGGCTTAAAGTGGTCCTTTGGACAGATACTCCAATCTCCACCGTTGAGCTTTGCAGCTCCTTCAGGGTTATCTTTGGTATCTTTGTTGACTCTCTGATTAATGCCCTCCTTGCCTGGTTCGTGAGTTTTGGTGGGCGGCCCTCTCTTGGCAGGTTTGTTGTGGTGCCATATTCTTTCCATTTAAAAAAAAATGATTTAATGGTGCTCTGTGGGATGTAAAAAGTTTCAGATATTTTTTTATAACCCAACCCTGATCTGTACTTCTCCACAACTTTGTCTCTGACCTGTTTGGAGAGCTCCTTGGTCTTCAAATAAAATAAAATAAAAATGTATTGGTCACATACACAAGGTTAGCAGATGTTAATGTGAGTGTAGCGAAATGCTTGTGCTTCTAGTTCCGGTGGTGCAGTAATATCTTACAAGTAATCTAACACTTTCACAACAACTACCTTACACACAAGTGTAAAGGAATGAAAAAGAATATGTACATATAAATACATGGATGAGCGATGGCCGAATGGCATAGGCAAGATGCAGTAGATGGTATAGACTACAGTATAGACATATGAGTAATGTAGGATATGTAAACATTATACAAAGTGGCATTTTAAAGTGACTAGTGATACATTTATTACATCAAATGTTGTACTATTAAAGTGGCTAGAGATTGAGTTAGTGTGTTGGCAGCAGCCACTCAATGTTAGTGATGGCTGTTTAACAGTCTGATGGCCTTGAGATAGAAGCTGTTTTTCAGTCTCTCGGTCCCAGCTTTGGTGCACCTGTACTGACCTCGCCTTCTGGATGACAGCGGGGTGAACAGGCAGTGGTTGTGTCCTTGATGATCCTTTTGGCCTTCCTGAGACATCGGGTGCTGTAGGTGTCCTGAAGGGCAGGTAGTCTGGAGTGCCTTACGCTTGTAGAAGTTAAAACTTTCCACCTTTTCCACTACTGTCCCATCGATGTGGATAGGGGGATGCTCACTCTGCTGTTTCCTGTAGTCCACAATCATCTCCTTTGTTTTGTTGACCATGAGTGTGAGGTTATTTTCCTGACACCACACTCAGAGGGCCCTTACCTCCTCCCTGTAGGCCTTCTCATCGTTGTTGGTGATCAAGCCTACTACTGTAGTGTCGTCTTGACTTAGAGGCGGCATGGCCAGGCAATCATGGGTGAACAGGGAGTACAGGAGAGGGCTGAGAACGCACCCTTGTGGGGCCCCAGTGTTGAGGATCAGCGGGGTGGAGATGTTGTTTTTATACCCTCACCACCTGGGGGCGGCCTGCCAGAAAGTACAGGACCCAGTTACACAGGGCGGGGTCGAGACCCAGGGTCTCAAGCTTTATAATGTTTTTGGAGGCTAGTATGGTGTTAAATGCTGAACTGTAATCCATGAATAGCATTCTTACATATGTATTCCTCTTATCCAGATAGGTTAGGGGAGTGTTCAGTGCGATTGTGATTGCGTCGTCTGTGGACCTATTGGGGTGGTAAACAAATTGGATTGGGTCTATTGATTCAGATAGGGTGGAGGTGATGTAATCCTTGACTAGTCTCTCAAAGCACTTCATGATGACGGAAGTGAGTGCTACGGGGCGATAGTCGTTTAGCACAGTTACCTTAGCTTTCTTGGGAACAGGAACAATGGTGGCCCTCTTGAAGCATGAGGGAACAGCAGACTGGGATAGGGATTGATTGAATATGTCCCTAAACACAGCTGCCAGCTTAACTGCACTTGCTCTGAAGACATGGCTAGGGATGTAGTCTGGGCTAACAGCCTTGCGAGGGTTAACACGTTTAAATGTTTTACTCACATTGGCTGCAGTGAAGGAGAGCCCACAGGTTTTGGTAGCGTGCTGTGTCAGTAGCATTGTTTTGTCCTCAAAGTGAGCAAAGAAATTGTTTAGTCTGTCTGGGAGCAAGACATCGGTGTCCGCTACTGGGCTGGTTTTCTTTTTGTCATCCGTGATTGATTGTTGACCCAGCCGCATACTTCTGGTGTCTGAGCTGTTGAATTGCAACTCTACTTTGTCTGTATACTGATGCTTAGCTTGTTTGATTGACTTGCGGAGGGAATAGCTACACTGTTTGTATTTGGTCATGTTTCTGGTCGCCTTGCCATGATTAAAAGCAGTGGTTCGCACTTTCAGTTTTGCACGAATGCTTCCATCAATCCACGGTGTCTGGTTGGGGAAGGTTTTAATAGTCACCGTGGGTACAACATCACCGATGCACTTGCTAATAAACTCGCTCACCGAATCAGCGTATACGTCAATGTTGTTGTTCGATGCTATCCAGAACATATCCCAGTCCACGTTATTAAAGCAATTTTGAAGCGTGGAATCATATTGGTCGGACCAGCATTGAACAGACCTGAGCACGGGCGCTTCCTGATTACGTTTCTGTCTATAGGCTGGGAGCAACAAAATGTAGTCGTGGTCAGATTTTGTCACGCCCTGGTCGAAGTATTTTGTGTTTATCTTCATTTATTTGGTCAGGCCAGGGTGTGGCATGGGTTTTTGTATGTGATGTGTATGTATTGGGATTGTAGCTTAGTGGGGTGTTCTAGTTAGGTCTATGGCTGTCTGAAGTTGTTCTCAATCAGAGGCAGGTGTTTATCGTTGTCTCTGATTGGGAACCATATTTAGGCAGCCATATTCTTTGTGTGTTTCGTGGGTGATTGTCCTTAGTGTCTTGATGTCCTTGGTCTGTGTGTATGTGCACCAGTATGAGGCTGTTTCGGTTTTCGTTACGTTTATTGTTTTGTTGTGTTTGTATTTAGATTCGTGTTACGTTAGTTGAATAAACATGGATCGCAATCTACACGCTGCATTTTGGTCCGACTCTCCTTCACCACAAGAGAACCGTTACAGATTTGCCAAAAGGAGAGCGAGGTAGGGCTTTGTATGCGTCGCAGAAGTTAGAATAGCAATCCAGAATTTTGCCAGTCCGGTTCGCGCATTTGATATGCTGATAAAATTTAGGCAGCTTTGTTTTCAGATTAGCCTTCTTAAAATCTCCAGCTACAATAAATGCAGCCTCAGGATATGTGTTTTCCAGTTTACATAGAGTCAAATTAAGTTATTTCAGGGCGGTCGAGGTGTCTTCTTTGGGGGAGATATACACGGCTTTGATTATAATCAAATCAATGTATTTATATAGCCCTTCTTACGTCAGCTGATATCTCAAAGTGCTGTACAGAAACCCAGCCTAAATAACCAAACAGCAAGCAATGCAAGTGTAGAAGCACGGTGGCTAGGACAAACTCCCTAGAAAGGACAAAGCCTGGTTCTTCTCTAGGTTTCTTCCTAGGTTATGAGGGGTAGCCAGTCCTATTCTGGCTATGCCGGGTGGAGAATATAACAGAACATGGCCAAGATGTTGACACCCCGGCATGTCTCTAAGTGGGTCCTCAGGCCTCCCGGCTGTGGTGTCGAGATAGAGAAAGAGAGAGAGACATGTCTAACCGTAAGTAAGTCTAATCACTGAGCAATGAGAGATGTGAGCCTAGTTAAGTAAGGGAAGGCATAGGGGGCCTGTGTCTGGTAACGATGGGGCCCAGTAATGTGTTGAGGCGTCCACATGCTTCCCAGCTCGTTTGGACATATATCATGAAGACATTTGTGACGGTTTTGTTCGTTTTGGACTTCAGTAAGGTTTTTTTCCGGCTGTTCTGGCACATACATTTTTTTCTAGATGCAAGCGAAAGTCGGTAGCCGAAGTCAGTTGCACCCTCGTCGGCGATTCATCAACAGTAGTGATTTTTCAATGAAGTGCCTGTTGTCATTCAACGAGAGAAGACTCATCCTCATGCACATTTTTTCACATGAGAAATACTGCATCAATCATACTAATCAGATACAAAATTGCCCGACTTAGATCTCCTAGGCAAAAAGGTCAAAATTAGTGAAAGATTTCTTGAGTTAATCTTCTTGTATTAATTAATTGTGACTATATTGAGGTATTTGTTTATGCGAGCACACGTTTGGTTCGTCAGCCTCTCTGAAGCATGAATCACACCTGAATCATTTAACACAAAAACAAGCTTGTGCGTACACACACACACACACACACACACACACACACACACACACACACACACACACACACACACACACACACACACACACTTAAAACAACAGGGATTTCTTCAGCGATAACTCTTTGTTTATCTCTTCTTAGGTCAACCCATTGGAAGGTATTTCCGTAGTGAAACTCTGCTTTAGTTTTGGTGGTGCCGATTGTGATGTTGTCGTACTTCTCTTTAACATGGAGTGAAAGAAGTAGGATTTATGTGGAGTCACGAACAGCTTTTCCCATCTGGTAAACCTCACAGCTTAGACCCAGGCCTGCTTACCAGGTCTTTCATTGGACAACAGCCGTCCCTGTCTATTGGCATGACCTTAGAGATTAATGTCTAGAAAATACATAACGGAAGACACAACAGATGTTTGGATATGAAAAAGAAAGAAGGATGGAGGGATGGAGAAAGAAAAAGAGATGTGTGGGACCAAACTCAAATCTCAAGAAAATTAAGAAAAGGAATGATTTAGTGAGTGTTGCTGTTAAAAAAGCCTCCACTCTTCTGTGAAGGCTTTCCACTAGATGTTAGAACATTGCTGAAGGGACTTGCTTCCATTCAGCCACAAGACCATTCGTGTGGTCGGGCACTGATGTTGGGTGATTAAGCCTGGCTCCCAGTCTGCATTCCAATTCATCCCAAAGGTGTTTGACGGGGTTGAGGTCAGAGCTCTGTGCAGTCAAGTTCTTCCACACCGATCTCGGCAAACCACTTCTGTATGGATCTCACTTTGTGCAAGGGGGCATTGTCATGCTGAAATAGGAAAGTGCATCCCAAACTGTTGCCACAAAGTTTGAAGCACAGAATCATCTAGAATGCCAACTTTACAGTTGGCACTATGCATTCGGGCAGGTAGCGTTCTCCTGGCATCCGCTAAACTCAGATTCATCTGTTGGACTGCCAGATGGTGAAGCGTGATTCATCACTGCGGAGAATGCCTTTCCACTTTCCTAGAGTCCAATGGCGGCGTGATTTAGACCACTTAACTTAAGCTTGTGTGCGGCTGCTCAGCCATGGAAACCCATTTGATGAAGCTCCCGACTAACAGTTATTGTGCTGATGTTGCTTCCAGAGGCAGTTTGGAACTTGGTAGTCAGTGTTGCAACCGAGGACAGACGATTTTTACACGCTACTTGCTTCAGCACTCGGCGGTCCTGTTCTGTGGCCTACCACTTCACGGCTGTCGTTGTTGCCCCTAGACGTTTTCACTTCATAATAACAGCATTTACAGTTTACTGGAGCAGCTCTAGCAGGGCATACATTTGACGAACTGACTTGTTGGAAAGGATGCCTTTTATGACGATGCCACGTTGAAAGTCCCTGAGATCTTCAGTTAGGCCATTCTACTGCCATTGCTTGTATGTGGAGACTACATGGCTGTGTGATCAATTTTATACACCTGTCAGCAGCGGGTGTTGCTGAAATAGTCAAATCCACAAATTTAAAGGGGTGTCCACATACTTTTGTATAAACAGTGTATATCAGAAATCAGTGACAAGTCCGCATTGATAGTTTAACTTACAAGTTTAACTTACAGTAAGTGCATTCATAGGAAGATAGTGGGTGGGACAACCACATATCACAGTCATAGTAAGTAAATTTTTATTTAATAGTGATTAGCCGCAAAGTCACTGTTAGTAGGAAAAGACAAGATCAATAAACATTCCAAAACTTGATAAACAAAATTGATAAATATCAATAAAAAATGTTTTTGGGGGAATGTTTACTTACGAGTATAATAGATTGGCTGATCCCTCCTGATGACCTAGAAGGAATTATTGATCTTTCCTTAACCCATAGGAAGTCCTACCCAGTTGCCTCCAAAATGGTGAAAGTCTTTAATGGCGCTGCCCATGCTAAATCAAGCTCTTGGCCATTAGAGTCCTCTATCATTCTCTATAGCCGAGCCAAGCCCTCCTGAGCTATACTGCTCTAGTTCCTCAGTGTAGGAAGAACCAGGCCAGAGCACTATAGCTCAGATGGGCTTGCCTGGAACCAATCTAGAAAGGACAATGTGAAAAGCGGAGCCAGAACAGTACAGTTCAGGTCGGTACAATAGTGTAGAAACAATAGTGTATATGAATGTACCCAATCCTTATGTGGTGCTCATTGCTATGGGATCCAGGAATTTGCCTTGGCTATGAGCAATGCTCTTGACCAGGAAAGCCTCTGGGGCTCAGTTAGTGTATGCAGTACTGTGTCATGGCCAGAATGTACCCCACCACTCTTAGTGTATACAGTGCTGTGTGAGGGCTTTAGGTGTATCCCACCACCCTTAGTTATACTATGCAATAGCTTTAGGTGTATCCCACCAGGCGTGCGGTGCTGAGGAAGCTCTTCCTCATGCCCATGCAATTCTCCTGACCAGGAACAGGGAGTTAGCCTTGATGGACAGGTCATGCTCCAGGGCAGCCTTGGTCTTCACCAACATCTGCAGGGTGTTTTCTGCCTCCATCCGCCTCTCACGCAGCTTGTGGATGGTGTCCTCTATCTCCTTCACTTCTCCCACCAGTCTGGAGATTGGGATGGAAACAGGGACGGGGAACAGGGACAGAGACAAGGACAGGGACAGACAAGACAAGACAATCAGATTGAAGAAGTAGTAAACGGAGGATAAAGGAGGGAATGTAAGTGTAAAACATACTGGCTATAAAATACCTACACTTGCCCAAGCCCTACCTGTGGTGTGGGTTGTCCTGCAGAGCTCCACGGTGTCCTCTCATCCAGCCTGGTCTGGGCCACCATCAGGGGGCACTCCTTGTCGCTCAGGGCCTTCTTCAGGCTATCTATTAGCATCTCGGTCTGGAAGATTTCCTGGAGTAACAGGAGAAAGGGATGTTGAGATGATCCAGGGAGTAAGGAAACAGAGGAATTTGAGTTGTTTAGGAGGAGAGCAGTTCTAGCGGTTGAAATTACAATGTTACAACCAGAACTGGTTGTAATCTGGTTATAATATGGTTGTATTTTTATTTATTTAAGATTTATTTAACTAGGCAAACCAGTTAAAAACCTATTCTAATTTTCAATGATGGCCTACTCTGGCCAATCCCGGACGATGCTGGGCCAATTTTGCACCTCCCTATGGGACTCCCAATCATGGCCGGTTGTGATACAGCCTGGATTCGAAACAGGGTGTCTGTAGTGACACCTCTAGCACTGAGACTCAGTGCCTTAGACCGGTGCGCCACTCGGGAGCCCCCAGTGTAATCTGGTTATAATCTGGTTTTAATCTGGTTGTAATTTGTTTGTAATCTGGTTATAATCTGGTTGCAATTTGGTTGTAATCTGGTTATAATCTGGTTGTAATCAGGTTATAATCTAGTTGTAATCTGGTTGTATGCTCTGGATGTCTTTGCAACCAGTTTTGCCTGCTGGGTAAGGGTTTGAGGTAAAGAGTTCTAGGACACTCATATAAACTTGTTGATTTGTTGATTTACACCACACGATCAGGTGATGTGACATGTTTAGTCACCATGGATAAAAGCAAAATCAACCCCAACTGTAACTTTAAATCAAATCAGAAGAACACTGTACTGTATACAATACCCTCCTCCTCTCATCCCACCATCACATTATCATGTAATCTCATTCCCATGAATCACTCCACCACTCCTCAGAACCATCCCTGTCTGACTGACTGGCTGGCTGACTGGCTTAATTAAAGACTGAGTGCCTCACATCATAGGTGCTGTCAATGAATAAGACCAGAGAACTGCTGAGGTGGATAGAGCCCAGCAACCTCCAATTAGCCCTTTAACAACAATGGGCTCCAGTGTCCACTACTCCACTACCCAGGGTATGTATCAGTGGAAAGTGCTGAACACAGGCAATGCAGAGATATCTATTTTTGGTGTCCCTCTTTTGAGAAGACTATTATCTTAGCAGTAAACAGAGTTTGGTGAGTTACTTTGCATGCCTGGCTTCCATAACAAGATAACAGTGCATATAAGGCCTAGACCAGTGGAGAGGGTGATCATTCCACAATACTTACATGGTCTTCGTCTGTTTAAACAGTTAAAGCAATTAGATAATAATAAACATTTGTTCTCTATTGTCATAAAAGATTTCACAAACATGTAATAAACTCTTCAATAGTTTGAGACAAATCATAGACAGCAGCCAAAACCAGATATGGTATGCAGGCAGTTTAGGATGCTTTCCTTACTAACCCGTGGACCTGATGTTGAAGAACAATGATGTATAGACCTTAGTGCTGCTTTTGATACCATCGATCACCACATTCTTTTGGAGAGATTGGAAACCCAAATTGGTCTACATGGACAAGTTCTGGCCTGGCCTGTGAATGGTTTGTCCTCTGACAAATCAACTGTAAATTTCGGTGTTCCTCAAGGTTCCGTTTTAGGACCACTATTGTTTTCACTATATATTTTACCTCTCGGGGATGTCATTCGAAAACATAATGTTAACTTTCACTGCTATGCGGATGACACACAGCTGTACATTTCAATGAAACATGGTGAAGCCCCAAAATTGCCCTCGCTAGAAGCATGTCTTTCAGACATAAGGAAGTGGATGGCTGCAAACTTTCTACTTTTAAACTCGGACAAAACAGAGATGCTTGTTCTAGGTCCCAAGAAACAAAAATAACTTCTGTTGAATCTGACAATGAATCTTAATGGTTGTACAGTAGTCTCAAATAAAACTGTGAAGGACCTCGGCGTTACTCTGGACCCTGATCTCTCTTTTGAAGAACATATCAAGACCATTTCAAGGACAGCTTTTTTCCATCTACGTAACAGAAACGTTCTGTCCAAAAATGATGCAGAAAAATGTATCCATGCTTTTGTCACTTCTAGGTGCAATGCTCTACTTTCCGGCTACCCGGATAAAGCACCAAATAAAATTCAGTTTGTGCTAAATACGGCTGCTAGAATCCTGACCAGAACCAATTTTTTTTTAATCATATTACTCCAGTGCTAGCCTCCCTACACCGGCTTCCTGTCAAAGCAAGGGCTGATTTCAAGGTTTTACTGCTAACCTACAAAGCATTACATGGGCTTGCTGCTACCTATCTCTCTGATTGGTTCCTGCCGTACATACCTACACGTACGCTACGGTCACAAGACGCAGGCCTCCTAATTATCCCTAGAATTTCTAAGCAAACAGCTGGAGTCAGGGCTTTCTCCTATAGAGCTCCATTTTTATTTTAATTTTTATTTTATTTTATTTCACCTTTATTTAACCAGGTAGGCTAGTTGAGAACAAGTTCTCATTTGCAACTGCGACCTGGCCAAGATAAAGCATAGCAGTGTGAACAGACAACACAGAGTTACACATGGAGTAAGCAATTAACAAGTCAATAACACAGTAGAAATAAAATGGGCAGTCTATATACAATGTGTGCAAAAGGCATGAGGAGGTAGGCGAATAATACAATTTTGCAGATTAACACTGGGGTGATAAAAGATCAGATGGTCATGTACAGGTAGAGATATTGGTGTGCAAAAGAGCAGAAAAGTAAATAAATAAATAAATAAAATTTAAAAAAACAGTATAAAAACAGTATGGGGATGAGGTAGGTGAAAATGGGTGGGCTATTTACCAATAGACTATGTACAGCTGCAGCGATCGGTTAGCTGCTCGGATAGCTGATGTTTGAAGTTGGTGAGGGAGATAAAAGTCTCCAACTTCAGCGATTTTTGCAGTTCATTC
Organism: Oncorhynchus nerka; assembly: GCF_034236695.1. NCBI lineage: Eukaryota > Metazoa > Chordata > Actinopteri > Salmoniformes > Salmonidae > Oncorhynchus > Oncorhynchus nerka. The sequence goes on along the minus strand of NC_088423.1, from coordinate 10,066,260 downwards.
CAGTCACAGGCAGCAGAGTACTGGAACGAAAGGCGGCCAAATGAGGTGTTGGCTTTAGGGATGATCAGTGAGATACACCTGCTGGAGCGTGTGCTACGGATGGGTGTTGCCATCGTGACCAGTGAACTGAGATAAGGCGGAGCTTTACCTAGCATGGACTTGTAGATGACCTGGAGCCAGTGGGTCTGGCGACGAATATGTAGCGAGGGCCAGCCGACTAGAGCATACAAGTCGCAGTGGTGGGTGGTATAAGGTGCTTTGGTGACAAAACGGATGGCACTATGATAGACTGCATCCAGTTTGCTGAGTAGAGTGTTGGAAGCCATTTTGTAGATGACATCGCCGAAATCGAGGATCGGTAGGATAGTCAGTTTTACTAGGGTAAGCTTGGCGGCGTGAGTGAAGGAGGCTTTGTTGCGGAATAGAAAGCCGACTCTTGATTTGATTTTCGATTGGAGATGTTTGATGAGTCTGGAAGGAGAGTTTGCAGTCTAGCCAGACACCTAGGTACTTATAGATGTCCACATATTCAAGGTCGGAACCATCCAGGGTGGTGATGCTAGTCGGGCATGCGGGTGCAGGCAGCGATCGGTTGAAAAGCATGCATTTGGTTTTACTCGCGTTTAAGAGCAGTTGGAGGCCACGGAAGGAGTGCTGTATGGCATTGAAGCTCGTTTGGAGGTTAGATAGCACAGTGTCCAATGACGGGCCGAAAGTATATAGAATGGTGTCGTCTGCGTAGAGGTGGATCAGGGAATCGCCCGCAGCAAGAGCAACATCATAGATATATACAGAGAAAAGAGTCGGCCCGAGAATTGAACCCTGTGGCACCCCATAGAGACTGCCAGAGGACCGGACAGCATGCCCTCCGATTTGACACACTGAACTCTGTCTGCAAAGTAATTGGTGAACCAGGCAAGGCAGTCATCCGAGAAACCGAGGCTACTGAGTCTGCCGATAAGAATATGGTGATTGACAGAGTCGAAAGCCTTGGCGAGGTCGATGAAGACGGCTGCACAGTACTGTCTTTTATCGATAGCGGTTATGATATCGTTTAGTACCTTGAGCGTGGCTGAGGTGCACCCATGACCGGCTCGGAAACCAGATTGCACAGCGGAGAAGGTACGGTGGGATTCGAGATGGTCAGTGACCTGTTTGTTGACTTGGCTTTCGAAGACCTTAGATAGGCAGGGCAGGATGGATATAGGTCTATAGCAGTTTGGGTCCAGGGTGTCTCCCCCTTTGAAGAGGGGGATGACTGCGGCAGCTTTCAATCCTTGGGGATCTCAGACGATATGAAAGAGAGGTTGAACAGGCTGGCAATAGGGGTTGCGACAATGGCGGCAGATAGTTTCAGAAATAGAGGGTCCAGATTGTCAAGCCCAGCTGATTTGTACGGGTCTAGGTTTTGCAGCTCTTTCAGAACATCTGCTATCTGGATTTGGGTAAAGGAGAACCTGGAGAGGCTTGGGCGAGGAGCTGCGGGGGGGCGGAGCTGTTGGCCGAGGTTGGAGTAGCCAGGCGGAAGGCATGGCCAGCCGTTGAGAAGTGCTTATTGAAGCTTTCGATAATCGTGGATTTATCGGTGGAGACCGTGTTACCTAGCCTCAGTGCAGTGGGCAGCTGGGAGGAGGTACTCTTGTTCTCCATGGACTTCACAGTGTCCCAGAACTTTTTGGAGTTGGAGCTACAGGATGCAAACTTCTGCCTGAAGAAGCTGGCCTTAGCTTTCCTGACTGACTGCGTGTATTGGTTCCTGACTTCCCTGAACAGTTGCATATCACGGGGCTATTCGATGCTATTGCAGTCCGCCACAGGATGTTTTTGTGCTGGTCGAGGGCAGTCAGGTCTGGAGTGAACCAAGGGCTGTATCTGTTCTTGGTTCTGCATTTTTTGAACGGAGCATGCTTATCTAAAATGGTGAGGAAGTTACTTTTAAAGAATGACCAGGCATCCTCAACTGACGGGATGAGGTCAATGTCCTTCCAGGATACCCGGGCCAGGTCGATTAGAAAGGCCTGCTCACAGAAGTGTTTTAGGGAGCGTTTGACAGTGATGAGGGGTGGTCGTTTGACTGCGGCTCCGTGGCGGATACAGGCAATGAGGCAGTGATCGCTGAGATCCTGGTTGAAGACAGCGGAGGTGTATTTGGAGGGCCAGTTGGTCAGGATGACGTCTATGAGGGTGCCCTTGTTTACAGAGTTAAGGTTGTACCTGGTGGGTTCCTTGATGATTTGAGTGAGATTGAGGGCATCTAGCTTACATTGTAGGACTGCCGGGGTGTTAAGCATATCCCAGTTTAGGTCACCTAACAGAACAAACTCTGAAGCTAGATGGGGGCGATCAATTCACAAATGGTGTCCAGGGCACAGCTGGGAGCTGAGGGTGGCCGGTAGCAGGCGGCAACAGTGAGAGACTTATTTCTGGAGAGGGTAATTTTCAAAATTAGTAGTTCGAACTGTTTGGGTATGGACCTGGAAAGTATGACATTACTTTGCAGGCTATCTCTGCAGTAGACTGCAACTCCGCCCCCTTTGGTAGTTCTATCTTGACGGAAGATGTTATAGTTGGGTATGGAAATCTCTGAATTTTTGGTGGCCTTCCTGAGCCAGGATTCAGACACGGCAAGGACATCAGGGTTAGCAGAGTGTGCTAAAGCAGTGAGTAAAACAAACTTAGGGAGGAGGCTTCTGATGTTGACATGCATAAAACCAAGGCTTTTTCGATCACAGAAGTCAACAAATGAGGGTACCTGGGGACATGCAGGGCCTGGGTTTACCTCCACATCACCCGCGGAACAGAGAAGGAGTAGTATGAGGGTGCGGCTAAAGTCTATCAAAACTGGTCGCCTAGAGCGTTGGGGGCAGAGGATAAGAGGAGCAGGTTTCTGGGCATGGTAGAATATATTCAGGGCATAATGCACAGACAGGGGTATGGTGGGGTGCGGGTACAGCGGAGGTAAGCCCAGGCACTGGGTGATGATGAGACAGGTTGTATCTCTGGACATGCTGGTTGTAATGGGTGAGGTCACCGCATGTGTGGGAGGTGGGACAAAGGAGGTAACAGGGGTATGCAGAGTGGGTCTAGGGGCTCCATTGTGAACTAAAACAATTATAACTAACCTGAACAACAGTATACAAGGCATATTGACATCTGAGAGAGACATACAGCGAGGCATACAGTAATCACAGGTGTTGAATTTGGAAAGCTAGCTAAAAACAGTAGGCGAGGCTAATCCGCTAGCACAACAAACAGCAGGTAAAATGGCGTTGACTAGGCAACGGGGATGACAGGTAAGACAAACAAGCAGAAAGGAGTACCGTGATTAATGGACAGTCCAGCGTGCGTCAGCTATGTAGCCAAGAGATCAGTGTCCAGGGGGCAGCGGTGGATGGGCAGGGGGGCTGGCGAGTGTTATCCAGGTTTTTTTTTTTTTATTATTTTTTTTTTTAAATTAACAATGACTAACTAGCTTGTAGCTAGTTAGCTGGTTAGCGTCTGGAGGTTCTTGAGTGTGTCATAAAAATAAGAGTAAAAGTAACAGCGATTCCGTATCACATTGGGTGAGGCAGGTTTCCGGAAGGTATAAACAAATTAAAAATCAAAAAGAGATAGAAAGTAAATGGGGTCAGAGAGTGATTGGGACGCGGTGGTACAGACGGTTAGCAGGCCTGTGCTAACAAGCTAACAGTTCGTAGGCCCGAGCTAGACAAGGTAGCAGTTAGCGGACCGGAGCTTGACAAGCTAGCCGTTAGCAGGCCGAATTAGCAAGCAGGGAGATAGCGAGGGCTAGAGAGTTAACCTTTGGGGGACGTCGCGATGGGGTGAGTCTGTTTATTTATTCCTCTTCATGCGGTGAGCTGGAGATACAGCGATTCAGAAAGCTCGCGGGCCTTGGCCAGCAGATGGATCTTTGGCGATGTCGCAGCGGAAAAGCCTGTTGAAACCCCCTCGGACGATTATGTCGGCGGACCAGTCGTGATGGATCGGCGGGGCTCCGTGTCGGCAGTAGAGGGTCAGTAGAGGGTCCAGGCCAATTGGCAAATTAGGTATTTTTGGACCTCTTCGGGTAGTCGGGAGATGGGCTTAGCTCGAGGCTAGCTCCAGGCTAACTGGTGCTTGCTCTGGGACAGAGACGTTAGCCAGGAGTAGCCACTCGGATTGCAGCTAGCTATTTACGATGATCCGGTATAAAGCTTCAGAGCTTGCGGTAGGAATCCGGAGATGTGGTAGAGAAAAAGCAGTCTGATATGCTTTGGGTAGATGTCGCGCTGGTGTCCTAGTTAGCGTTGAAGACCGCTAGCAGTGGCTAGCTAGTAGCTAGTTAGCGGCTAGCTTCTGGTGAGGGTTCCGATTCTAAAGCATAGAAAAAGCAGATCCGTACCACATTGGGTGATGCGGGTTGCAGGAGAATATATTCAGCCTGTGGTTGGGAAGTGAGATTAAAATATGTACGAAATATATACGGGAAAAAAAAGAGGAAAAAAACTATATTTACACTATACAGGACGGGACAAGACAAAACACACGTCCGACTGCTACGCCATCTTGGATTTAAGGGTTAGGGTTAGGGCTAACCCTAACCCTATTCCATTATGGAATGGTCTGCCTACTTATGTCAGAGACGCAAACTCGGTCTCAACCTTTAAGTCTTTACTGAAGACTCATCTCTTCAGTGGGTCATATGATTGAGTGTAGTCTGGCCCAGGACTGGGAAGGTGAACGGAAAGGCTCTGGAGCAACGAACCGCCCTTGCTGTCTCTGCCTGTCCGGTTCCCCTCTTTCCACTGGGATTCTCTGCCTCTAACCCTATTACAGGGGCTGAGTCACTGGCTTACTGGGGCTCTCTCATACCGTCCTTGGGAGGGGTGCGTCACCTGGGTGGGTTGAGTCACTGATGTGATCATCTTGTCTGGGTTGGGTTGCCCCCCCCCCCCCCCCCTTGGGTTGTGCCGTGGCAGAGATCTTTGTGGGCTATACTCAGCCTTGTCTCAGGATGGTAAGTTGGTGGTTGAAGATATCCCTCTAGTGGTGTGGGGGCTGTGCTTTGGCAAAGTGGGTGGGGTTATATCCTTCCTGTTTGGCCCTGTCCGGGGGTGTCCTCGGATGGGGCCACAGTGTCTCCTGACCCCTCCTGTCTCAGCCTCCAGTATTTCTGCTGCAGTAGTTTATGTGTCGGGGGGCTAGGGTCAGTTTGTTATATCTGGAGTACTTCTCCTGTCCTATTCGGTGTCCTGTGTGATTTTAAGTGTGCTCTCTCTAATTCTTTCTTTCTCTCTTTCTTTAACTCTCTCGGTGGACCTGAGCCCTGCCTCAGGACTACCTGACATGATGACTCCTTGCTGTCCCCAGTCCACCTGGCCGTGCTGCTGCTCCAGTTTAAACTGTTCTGCCTTATTATTATTGGACCATGCTGGTCATTTATGAACATTTGAACATCTTGACCATGTTCTGTTATAATCTCCACCCGGCACAGCCAGAAGAGGACTGGCCACCCCACATAGCCTGGTTCCTCTCTAGGTTTCTTCCTAGGTTTTGGCCTTTCTAGGGAGGTTTTCCTAGCCACCGTGCTTCTACACCTGCATTGCTTGCTGTTTGGGGTTTTAGGCTGGGTTTCTGTACGGCACTTTGAGATATCAGCTGATGTACGAAGGGCTATATAAATACATTTGATTTGATTTGATTTGATGTGTAGCAAGAAACAACCAAACTGCATCTCAATGAGTTGAATGGAACTGAATGGAAAAGGAACTAGAACATGAGAGATGAACCTGATGGTCATTGGTCAGGGAACCATTAGTCACCTTAGCCAGGTGTGTCTGCAGTCTGTTCTTGGCATTGGTGGTCTCTGACATACCGTTGGTGAAGGCCACGTTGACCGTGTTGAACTGGTTCCACATCTCGTTGGACGTGGTGCTCAGCAGGATCTCAATCTCGTCACGCAGCTTGTGGGACACCGCACGCTGGCTCTGGAAGTGAAGGATGTTGTCGTCTGTGAACTTAGACCACGAGTCGGGCAGGGAGAGGATGGTCAAGATGGAGAATAAGTACAATAAGGCCACAGTGGTGAGGACTGGAAGGTCCTACACCAGGAGACACACAGGCGTAGTGGTTATGTTTGGGATTGAGTGCTTTATATTCTAAGAACATTTCACACCTCTGTCGAAGGGTAGATATTCCATTCCAATTACAAAGCTGTATAACATTAACTTCTAAACTTGTGAATGGGTAGGGCCTCTGACTCAAGAAGGGTTCAGTCTCTCAACCCCTCTGCCCTAAACTAGTGTGTGGGTACTACTCACAAAGGGTCAAGTCTGTCGAACCCTCTGCCCTAAACTAGTGTGTGGGTACTACTCACAAAGGGTCAAGTCTCTCGAACCCTCTGCCCTAAACTAGTGTGTGGGTACTACTCACAAAGGGTCAAGTCACTCGAACCCTCTGCCCTAAACTAGTGTGTGGGTACTACTCACAAAGGGTCAAGTCTCTCAAACCCTCTGCCCTAAACTAGTGGGTGGGTACTACTCACAAAGGGTCAAGTCACTTGACCTCTCTGCCCTAAACTACTTGGTAGGTTCTACTCACAAAGGGTCAAGTCTCTCGACCTCTCTGCCCTAAACTACTTGGTAGGTTCTACTCACAAAGGGTCAAGTCTCTCGACCCTCTGCCCTAAACTAGTGGGTGGGTACTACTCACAAAGGGTCAAGTCACTCGAACCCTCTGCCCTAAACTAGTGGGTGGGTACTACTCACAAAGGGTCAAGTCACTTGACCTCTCTGCCCTAAACTACTTGGTAGGTTCTACTCACAAAGGGTCAAGTCTCTCGACCTCTCTGCCCTAAACTAGTGTGTGGGTACTACTCACAAAGGGTCAAGTCTCTCGAACCCTCTGCCCTAAACTATTTGGTAGGTTCTACTCACAAAGGGTCAAGTCTCTCGACCTCTCTGCCCTAAACTAGTGTGTGGGTACTACTCACAAAGGGTCAAGTCTCTCGAACCCTCTGCCCTAAACTAGTGTGTGGGTACTACTCACAAAGGGTCAAGTCACTCGACCCCTCTGCCCTAAACTAGTGGGTGGGTACTACTCACAAAGGGTCAAGTCACTCGAACCCTCTGCCCTAAACTAGTGTGTGGGTACTACTCACAAAGGGTCAAGTCTCTCGAACCCTCTGCCCTAAACTAGTGTGTGGGTACTACTCACAAAGGGTCAAGTCTCTCGAACCCTCTGCCCTAAACTAGTGGGTGGGTACTACTCACAAAGGGTCAAGTCACTTGACCTCTCTGCCCTAAACTACTTGGTAGGTTCTACTCACAAAGGGTCAAGTCTCTCGACCCTCTGCCCTAAACTAGTGGGTGGGTACTACTCACAAAGGGTCAAGTCTCTCGACCTCTCTGCCCTAAACTACTTGGTAGGTTCTACTCACAAAGGGTCAAGTCTCTCGACCCTCTGCCCTAAACTAGTGGGTGGGTACTACTCACAAAGGGTCAAGTCACTCGAACCCTCTGCCCTAAACTAGTGGGTGGGTACTACTCACAAAGGGTCAAGTCACTCGAACCCTCTGCCCTAAACTAGTGGGTGGGTACTACACACAAAGGGTCAAGTCTAACAATCCCTCTGTAGTAGCTGATCCCATCTGACGCGTTCCTGAGATGGTGACATCTCTTATCTATCCTCTGAGCTGTCACCTTGTCGCTGATGTCTCTTTCCAGCTCATGCTGAACTGCTCAGCTTGACCTGAGGGAAGTACAGATGTAGGCTCTTAATTTGACCTAAATATTCACAGCAAAATAATCATGCAGCATAGGGATTTGAATGTTTAGGGTTCTAGTCAAGCAGATCTGCTTTAGCCGACCTCCGCATATCGGTTCTAACTGCATTAGACCAGTCAAATCCACAATTGGCTCCTGGCATTATACCTAAAGTGGACATTGACACTCACTAACACGAGCTGTGGCTTCATGACAATGATCAAGAGCAGCTGCTCACTGATTTGACGCTCCAACACAGTTTCACCTCTAACACTGTCAAAACATCCGCTATGCAGCTGTCTGCTTTCGCTGGTTAATGCTTGATCTGACTGAATCTAGGCATTAGTCCATCATTTTGCTTGATCGGTGGTTAGGCTATTACCTGTACTATTCACCGTTTTTGTAATTGTTTCAGTAACTTACTGCATTAAAGGCATCACTTTGGGAAGTTTTCATACATCCACAGAATCAGATGAACTCGTGGATACCATGTTTCTGCGTCCAGTATGAATAAAGTTAGAGGTAGCTTCGCGAGCCAAAGCTAACTAGCATTAGCACAATGAATAGAAGTCTATGGGTATCTGCTAGCATGCTGTGTGTGTTAGGAATGGCTGTTTCTCACTCATTAACATACAGTTAAAGTCGGAAGTTTACATACACTTAGGTTGGAGTCATTAAAACTTGTTTTTCAACCACTCCACACATTTCTTGCTAATTAACAAACTGTAGTTTTTGCAAGTTGGTTAGGACATCTACTTTGTGCATGACACAAGTAATTTTTCCAACAATTGTTCACAGACAGATTATTTCACACATGTTTACATACACTAAGTTGACTGTGCCTTTAAACAGCTTGGGAAATTCCAGAAAATTATGTCAAGTAAGCTAATTGACATCATTTGAGTCAGTTGGAGGTGTACCCGTGGATGTATTCCAAGGCCTACCTTCAAACTCAGTGCCTCTTTGCTTGACATCATGAAAAAATCAAAAGAAAATTGTAGACCTCCACAAGTCTGGCTCATCCTTGGGAGCAATTTCCAAACGCCCGAAGGTACCATGTTCATCTGTACAAACAATAGTATGCAAGTATAAACACCATGGGACCGCTCAGCCGTCATACCGCTCAGGAAGGAGACGCGTTCTGTCTCTTAGAGATTAACGTACTTTGGTGCGAAAAGTGCAAATCAATCCCAGAACAACAGCAAAGGACCTTGTGAAGATGCTGGAGGAAACAGGTACAAAGGTATCTTTGTCCAAAGTAAAACGAGTCCTATATCGACATAACCTGAAATGCCACTCAGCAAGGAAGAATTCACTGCTCCAAAACCACCATAAAAAAAGTAAGTCTACAGATTACAACTGCAGACTTTTTGGAGAAATGTCATTTGGGCTGATGAAACAAAAATGGCCATAATTGCCATAAAGATCATTGTTATGTTTGGAGGAAAAGGGGAAGCTTGCAAGCCGAAGAACACCCTCCCAAACATGAAGCACGGGGGTGGCAGTATCATGTTGTGGGGGTGCTTTACTGCAGGAGAGACTGGTGCACTTCACAAAATAGACGAGATCACGAGGAAGGAAAATTATTTGGATGTATTGAAGCATCATCTCAAGACATCAGTCAGGAAGTTAAAGCTTGGTCGCAAATGGGTCTTCCAAATGGACAATGACCCCAAGCATACTTCCAAAGTTGTGGCAAAATGGCTTAAGGACAACAAAGTTAAGGAATTGGAGTGGCCAAAACAAAGCCCTGACCTCAATCTTATAGAAAATTTGTGGGCAGAACTGAAAATGCGTGTGCGAGCAAGGAGGCCTACAACCTGACTCAGTTACACAGTAACTTACACAGTTACAGCTCTGTCAGGAGGAATGGGCCAAAATTCAAGGGAAGCAAGTTAAACAATTTAAAGGCAATGCTACCAAATACCAATTCAGTTTACGTCAACTTCTGACCCACTGGGAATGTGATGAAGATGAAATAAATAAAAGCTGAAATAAATCATTCTCTGTACTATTATTCTGACATTATTTTTTATAGCTACTCTTTACAGGCCTCCTGGGCCATATACAGCGTTCCTCACTGAGTTCCCTGAATTCCGATCGGACGTTGTAGTTATGGCAGATAATATTCACATTTTTGGTGACTTTAATATTCATATGGAAAAGTCCACAGACCCACGCCAAAAGGCATTCGGAGCCATTATCGACTCAGTGGGTTTTGTCCAACATGTCTCCGGACTTACTCACTGCCACAGTCATACTAGCTTTGTCCCGTTGAATAAATGTTGTGGATCTTCATGTTTTTCCTCATAATCCTGGACTATTGGACCACCATTTTATTACGTTTGCAATCGCAACAAATAATCTGCTCAGACCCTAACCAAGGATCATCAAAAGTCGTGCTATAAATTCTCGGACAACCCAAAGATTCCTAGATGCCCTTCCAGACTCCCTCCACATACCCAAGGACATCAGAGTACAAAAATCAGTTAACCACCTAACTGAGGAACTCAATTTAACCTTGCACAATATCCTAGATGCAGTCGCACCACTAAGAATCAAAAACATTTGTCATAAGAAACTAGCTCTCTGATATACAGAAAATACCCGAGCTCTGAAGCAAGCTTCCAGAGAATCAGAACGGAAATTGCGCCGCACCAAACTGGAAGTCTTCGGACTAGCTTGGAAAGACAGTACCATGCAGTATCGAAGAACAATCCAAAATGTATTTTTGATACTGTCACAAAGCTAACTAAAAAGCATCACTCCCCAATAGAGGATGGCTTTCACTTCAGTAGTGATAAATTCATGAACTTCTTTGAGGAAAAGATCATGATCATTAGAAAGCAAATTACTGACTTCTCTTTAAATCTGTGTATTCCTCCAAAGCTCAGTTGTCCTGAGTCTGCACAACTCTGCCAAGACCTAGGATCAAGGGAGACACTCATGTGTTTTAGTACTATATCTCTTGACACAATGAAAATAATCACGGCCTCTAAACCTTCAAGCTGCATACTGGACCCTATTCCACCTAAACTACTGAAAGAGCTACTTCCTGTGCTTGGCCCTCCTATGTTCAACATAATAAACCACCAGATGTGTACCAAACTCACTAAACGTGTCAGTAATAAAGCCTATCTTGAAAACGCCAAACCTTGACCCAGAAAATATAAAAACTATCGGCCTATATCGAATCTCCCATTCCTCTCAACATTTTTTGAAAAAGCTGTTGCTCAGCAACTCACTGCCTTCTTGAAGACAAACAATGTATACGGAACGCTTCAGTCTGGTTTTAGACCCCATCATAGCACTGAGACTGCAAATTACTTTTTAATGGCGTCAGACAGAGGCTCTGCTTCTGTCCTCGTGCTCCTAGACCTTAGTGCTGCTTTTGATACGGGCGATCACATTCTTTTGGAGAGATTGGAATCCCAAATTGGTCTACACGGACAAGTTCTGGCCTGGGTTCGATCTTATCTGTCGGAAAGATATCAGTTTGTCTCTGTGGATGGTTTGTCCTCTGACAAATGAACTGTAAATTTCAGTGTTCCTCAAGGTTCCATTTTAGGACCACTATTGTTTTCACTATATATTTGACCTCTTGGTGATGTCATTCGGAAAATTAATGTTAACTTTCACTGCTATAAAGATGACACACAGCTGTACATTTCGATGAAACAAAATTGCCCTCACTGGAAGCCTGTGTTTCAAAGGACAAAAACAGAGATGCTTGTTCTAGGTCCCGAGAAACAAAGTGATCTTCTGAGAGACACAGACTCGGTCTCAAATTTTAATTCTTTATTGAAGACTCATCTCTTCAGTAGGTCCTATGATTGAGTGTAGTCTGGCCCAGGAGTGTGAAGGTGAACGGAAAGGCACTGGAGCAATGAACCACCCTTGGTGTCTCTGCCTGGCCAGTTCCCCTCTCTCCCACTTGGATTCTGTGCCTCAAACCATATTTCATGGGCTGAGACACTGGCTTACTGGTGGTCTTCCATGCTGTCGCTAGGAGGGGTGTGTCACTTAAGTGGGTTGAGTCACTGATGTGATCTTCCTCTCGCATGGCTCCTCCCTCTTGGGTTGTGCCATTGCGGAGACCTTCGTGGGCTATACTCTGCCTTGTCTCAGGATGGTAAGTTGGTGGTTGAAGATATCTCTCTGGTGGTGTGAGGGCTGTATTTTGGCAAAGTGGGTGGGGTTATATCCTGCTAGATGCCCTCAATCTCACATAGATGACCAAGGAACCTACCAGATATAACCCTAAATCCATAACCATACACCTCTGCTTTCTAAATACACCTCTGCTGTCTTCATCCAGTGTCACAGTAGGATCCACAGTTCCAGCCAAAAGTTTGGACAGAGCTACTCATTCCAGTGTTTGTCTTTATTTGACTATTTTCGACATTGTAGAATATTAGTGGAGACATCAAAACTATGAAATGACACATGGAATCATGTAGTAACCAAAAAGTGTTAGTCAAATCAAAATATATTTTATATTTGACATTCTTCATAGTAGCCACCCTTTGCTTTGATGACGGCTTTGCACGCTCTTGATATTCTCTCAACCAGCTTCATGAGGTAGTCATCTGGAGTGCATTTCAATTAACAGGTGTTCCTTGTCGTGACTTTACTTTCATCAATCTGATGACTGTTATTTATTTAGTCAACTAACTATGTTTAATTGTTACTCATCATAAGAGTAGGGGAGTTAACCCTGGTGTCCTGGCTAAATTTCCAATCTGGCCTTCATACCATCATGGCCACCTAATCATTCCCAGCTTACAATTGGCTCATTCATCTCCTCTCCCCTGTAACTATTCCCCAGGTCGTTACTGTAAATGGGAATGCGTTCTCTGTCAACTTAAAATAAATATTAATCATTATCTCTTATCATCATCATTCTGACCAGTCGTAACCTTCTTGGATCTGCAAAAATCACAGCCTTGTTCATAATTCAATACTTCATAAATTGGTTTAATAATTTATTTACTAGCTAACTAAAAAATAACACAGAATAAACATGCACCCTTTACATGAGACACAGGTCCCTAGCGGACTGACAAAATATGACAGCTTCTAACAACATAGATGGAGAGGAGGTGTCATGTTCTGACCTTTATTTCCTGTGTTTTGTATTTAGTTAGTATGGTCAGGGCGTGAGTTGGGTGGGCAGTCTATGTTTGTTTTTCTAGGTTTTGGGTATTTCTATGTTTTCGGCCTAGTATGGTTCTCAATCAGAGGCAGGTGTCATTAGTTGTCTCTGATTGAGAATCATACTTAGGTAGCCTGGGTTTCACTGTGTGTTTGTGGGTGATTGTTCCTGTCTCTGTGTTTGCACCAGATAGGACTGTTTTGAGTTTTCACATTTCTTTTTTTTTTTTGTAGTCAGTTGTTCATGTGTACCTTAACCCATTAAAAAGAACCATGGACACTTACCACGACGCATATTGGTCCTCCGATCCGTTTCGCCTCTCCTCTTCGGAGGAAGAGGAGGAAATTCATTACAGGAGGGGAGAGAGAAAAAGGCACATTTATCGTCGAGACATTTCAGAAATATTCTCACGGTAACGTTAATCACAATCACATGGAAAAAGAAATCATGAATGTATTCACTTGTGGGTGCTCTTGTCTGTCGTGTAGTCCTGAACAGAGCTATCAGCCAGCCGTGCCGATGGATCCAGTGTGTTGATGAGAGTAGGGTACGGTGATCACCTTATGATCTATATCACTGTCACAGTAGGATCTATATCAGTGTCACAGTAGGATATATATCAGTGTCACAGTACGACATATTTCATTGTCACATTAGGATCTATATCTGTGGTACAGTAGGATCTATATCAGTGGCACAGTAGGATATATATCAGTGTCACATTAGGATAGATTTCAGTGTCACATTAGGATCTATATCTGTGGCACAGTAGGATATATATCAGTGGCACAGTAGGATCTATTTCAGTGTCACAGTAGGATCTATATCAGTGTCACAGTAGGATCTATATCAGTGTCACAGTAGGATCTATATCAGTGTCACAGTAGGATCTATATCAGTGTCACATTAGGATAGATTTCAGTGTCACATTAGGATCTATATCTGTGGCACAGTAGGATCTATATCAGTGGCACAGTAGGATCTATTTCAGTGTCACAGTAGGATCTATATCAGTTTCACAGAATGATCTATATCACTGTCACAGTAGGATTTACTTCAGTGTCACAGTAGGATCAGTATCAGTGTCACAGTAGGGTCTATATCAGTGTCACAGAATGATATATATCAGTGTCACAGTAGGATCTATATCAGCTTCACATTAGGATCTATATCTGTGGTACTGTAGCATCTACATCAGTGTCACCGTAGGATTTACATCAGTGTCACAGTAGGATCCACATCAGTGTCACATTACAATCTAAACTCTTTTTCGGGACCCTGTCTTTCAATGATAGTTTCGTAAAAATCCTAATAACTTCTCAGATATTCATTGTAAAGGGTTTAAACATTGTTTCCCATGCTTGTTCAATGAACCATGAACAATTAATTAACATGCACCTGTGGAACAGTCATTAATACACAAACAGCTTACAGACGGTCACAGTTATGAAAACTTAGGACACTAAAGAGGCCTTTCTACTGACTCGGAGAAACACCAAAAGAAAGATGCCAAGTGTCACGTTCTGACCTTAGTTCCTTTGTTTTGTCTTTTCTTTTAGTATGGTCAGGGCGTGAGTTGGGTGGGTTGTCTATGTTAGTTTGTCTATGATTTTCTATTTCTGTGTTTGGCCTGGTATGGTTCTCAATTAGAGGCAGCTGTCAATCGTTGTCCCTGATTGAGAACCATATTTAGGTAGCCTGTTTTCCATTGTGTTTTGTGGGTGGTTGTTTCCTGTTTAGTGTTTTTGTTTCACCTTTCAGGACTGTTTGTTTGTTGTGTTTGTTGTTTTGTCTAGTGTTGCATATTTCAATAAATAATATGAACACTTACGAAGCTGCACCTTGGTCCTCCTCTCCTTCCCCAGATGACAAGCATTACACCAAGGGTCCCTGCTCATCTGCGTGAACATGCCTTAGGCATGCTGCAAGGAGGCATGAGGACTACAGTTGTGGCCAGGACAATATATTGCAATGTCCGTACTGTGAGACGCCTAAGACAGCACTACAGGGAGACAGGATGGACAGCTGATAGTCCTTGCAGTGGCAGACCACGTGTCACAACACCTGCACAGGATTGGTACATCCGAACATCACACCTGCGGGACAGGTACAGGACGGCAACAACAACTGCCCGAGTTACACCAGGAATGCAAAATCCCTCCATCAGTGCTCAGACTGTCCGCAATAGGCTGAGAGAGGCTGGACTGAGGGATTGTAGGCCTGTTGTAAGGCAGGTCCTCCCCAGACATCACTGGCAACAACGTCGCCTATGTGCATAAAACCACCGTCGCTGGACCAGACAGGACTGGCAAAAAGTGCTCTTCTCTGACTAGTTGCGTTTTTTGTCTCACCGGGGGTGATGGTCGGATTCGCGCTTATCTTTGAAGGAATGAGCATTGCACCGAGGCCTTTGCTCTGGAGCGGGATCGATTTGGAGGTGGAGGGTCCTTCATGGTCTGGGGCGGTGTGTCACAGCATCATCGGACTGAGCTTGTTGTCATTGTAGGAATTCTCAATGCTGTGCGTTAACCAGAAGGGGGTTATGGTACCCATTTGGGAACGAACCCTCCCACGTTCAGCTGGAACGTGGCGCAATGGAACGCAAAAATATTATTAGAAATATTTAACCTCCACACATTAACAAGTCCAATAGCTCAAATGAAAGATAAACACCTTGTTCATCTACCCAGCAAGTCAGATTTCTAAAATGTTTTACGGCGAAAACATAGCACATATTTATGTCAAACCACCACCAAAGACACAGCTAATTTGAATAGCCAAGTTGAACAAAATATGCAATCAACAAACGCAGGATTAAAAGAAAAATAATTCACTAACCTTTTGAAAATCAGATGACAGTAATATAACATGTTACACAGTACATTTATGTTTTTTTCAATAATATGCAATTTATATCCATAAATCTCTGTTTACAATGACGCCATGTTCAAAAAATGCTACTCAAATGTCCGGAGAAATGATGATAGCTCCGTCAGATAACGTCAGATAACAAGCAATACACATCATAAACTTTAACTAAATAGACATGTTCTACACATAGATAGAAAGATACACTTCTTCTTAATACAACCGCTGTGTTACATTTATTTTTAACGTTACAGAATTCGTTCACTAGGCTATAATATGAGACGGCGCTCAGAAATTAGCATTACGTCTCCTCTATCTTGGAGTCCACAGAAACCCAAATTTACCACATAAATATTCCCTTACCTTTGATGTTCTTCCATCAGAAGACCTGGAAGGAGTTATACTTACCAAAAACATCGTTTGGTTTTGAAGTCTGTTTCTTTAGGTTATCAAACGCGACAAATTCCGGTCGAAATGCAGCCAAAATTCTAGTGGATGCGCACCAAAACTTCAAAATTACATATTATATGTCGACTAAACTGGTCAAACTAAGTGCAGAATCAAGCTTTAGCATGTTATAAACGTGGAAAACAATCCTTAGCACGAACAGAAACACCGACATCGTTTGGTCAATCCTGGAAGAAAGAGAGCTCTGGAGCGTCCGCACGCATGAAAGTACTTGTTTTTTCGCGTGACCCGAAGGTTTCAGCCCGCCAAAAGTCTCGTGGGCGCGCGATTCTCACAATGGCAAGCCCCATTGAAAGCAGACATCGCGCTGAAGACATAGAAACTGTTCCCAGGTCTGTAGCTGCTTGGGAAGGGTGGGGGCGATGACGTCAAAGTTGGGCCAACTTTTCTGATGACAAGAGAGAGTTTGGGAGAATG
Source organism: Oncorhynchus nerka (assembly GCF_034236695.1). Lineage (NCBI taxonomy): Eukaryota > Metazoa > Chordata > Actinopteri > Salmoniformes > Salmonidae > Oncorhynchus > Oncorhynchus nerka. The sequence goes on along the minus strand of NC_088423.1, from coordinate 10,049,607 downwards.
GCTGCCCTGAGAGTTCTGCTTTACATACAGACATTTGAACGGTTTTAGAAGCTTTAGAGTGTTTGCTATTCAATCATAATTATTATATGCATATATTAGCAATTTTGGACAGATTTTTTTTCTGTTTACTATGGGCACGCAATTCCTCCAAAGGGGGCAGTAGTCAACCCTATCCTTAACAGGTTTTAACCTCTAGCGTTGAGCAATCCCGTATCCGGGAGCGTAATTATAGACTCGAGCTCATTACCATAACTCAACGTTAAATATTCATGAAAATCGCAAATGAAATGAAAGAAATATATTCACTCACAAGCTTAGCCTTTTGTTAACAACACTGTCATCTCAGATTTTCAAAATATGCTTTTCAACCATAGCTACACAAGCATTTGTGTAAGAGTATTGATAGCTAGCATAGCATTAAGCATAGCATTCAGCAGGCAACATTTTCACAAAAACAAGAAAAGCATTCAAATAAAATCATTTACCTTTGAAGATGGTAAATGGTAGATGTAGTCTCTTAAGGTCAATCTTCCAATGATTTGCCTACAAATACGTCACAATGCTGTCGACACCTTGGGGAAACGACAGAAAGTCTAAGCTCATTCGTGACCCATACACAGCCATATAAGGAGACATTGGAACACAGCACATTCAAAATCTGGGGCACTTCCTGTATGACATTTCATCTTGGTTTCGCCTGTAGCATTAGTTCTGTGGCACTCAAAGACAATATCTTTGCAGTTTTGGAAACGTCAGAGAGTTTTCTTTCCAAACCTGTCAATTATATGCATAGTCGAGCATCTTTTCGTGACAAAATATCTTGTTTAAAACGGGAAAGTTTTTTTATCCATAAATTAAAAGAGCGCCCCCTATATTCAAGAAGTTAAAAGGAAGACATCCTCCTCCCTCATGTGGTACCCTTCCTGTAGGCTCAACCTGACATGACCCTCCAGCATGACAATGCCACCAACCATACTGCTCATTCTGTGAGTGATTTCCTGCAAGACAGGAATGTCAGTGTTCTGCCATGGCCAGCGAAGAGCCCAGGTCTCAATCCCATTTAGCACATCTGGGTCCTGTTGGATCAGAGGGTGAGGGCTAGGGCCCTTCCCCCCAGAAATGTCTGGGAACTTGCTGGTGCCTTGGTGAAAGAGTGGGGTAACATCTCACAGCAACAACTGGCAAATCTATTGCAGTCCATGAGGAGGAGATGCACTGCAATACTTAATGCAGCTGGTGGCCACACTCTTACTTTTGATTTTGACCCCCCCTTTGTTCAGACACGTTATTCTATCTCTGTTAGTCACATGTCTTTGGAACTTGTTCCGTTTATGTCTCAGCTGTTGAATCTTGTTGTGTTCATACAAATATTTACACATGTTAAGTTTCCTAAAATGAACGCAGTTGACAGTGAGAGGACGTTTATTTTTTTGCTGAGTTTATATCAGTGTCACATTATGATCTATATCAGTGTCACAGTAGGGATCTATATCAGTTTCACATTACGATCTATATCAGTGTCACAGTAGGGATCTATATCAGTTTCACATTACGATCTATATCAGTGTCACAGTAGGGATCTATATCAGTTTCACATTACGATCTATATCAGTGTCACAGTAGGGATCTATATCAGTTTCACATTACGATCTATATCAGTGTCACAGTAGGGATCTATATCAGTTTCACATTACGATCTATATCAGTGTCACAGTAGGGATCTATATCAGTTTCACATTACGATCTATATCAGTGTCACAGTAGGGATCTATATCAGTTTCACATTACGATCTTTATCAGTGTCACAGTAGGGATCTATATCAGTTTCACATTACGATCTATATCAGTGTCACAGTAGGGAACTATATCAGTGTCATAGTAGGATTTATATCAGTGTCACAAGGAGGAATATGTAGGGCCACAGTTGTGAATGATTTAGGTCCTTCCATTGTAGACACACTCATGTAGTTGCGTTAATGTAGCCTAACGGTGTGATGTAACAACCTCCGACTTAACCAGGCTCAGTCTTTGACTGTTTTCAGCCTAGGTGTGTGGCTTTGGCTAGGACTCACAGTTACTATTTGTATTCTGGAGAACTATTCTCAACCAACAGTCAGCCCAATACAACTCTCCTCCTCTCCCTACTAAAGACAGTACCTCATGCTGGACTGTTGTCTTAGCCATTGGACTCCTCATTGTTTTGTCTTCCATGGCGTGAGCCTCTCACTTTTGCTCTAATGTGATTGGCTCCTCTGGGGTTCTGTGTTTCACTACAATAACACTGCATTATCGCTTTGCTTTTCCACCAGCCTGACTCAGCCCTGAATAACTGCCAACAGGATGACTAGCTGCCTTCTGTGCTCCACACCTGGGTTCAATCACTATTCAACATCTTTCAAATACTTTGAGCATTTGCTTTAGCCCGCCTAGAGTGTCAGCTGGGCAGGGTTTGCACTTTTGTGACTTTTCTATTGGATATATTGCAACAGGCAAGATCAATTATGTCCAGATCAATTATTGTAAATAGTATTTGAACCCAGGTCTGCTGCTCTCAATCAGAAAGTTAAAAGCTATTCCCACTGAGTCACACTCCCCTAGTAATGTTGAACTAATGGGGCTTTTAAAGCCAGTGATTATAGCAGTGTATTTCCTGTACAGCATTTTCCCAACCATTGTTTTGACTGGCACAGCATTTATTGCAATTCATTGCATTGGAAAATGTGAACTTTAGACCTAATTTGTTATAAAAGATACAGGGTATCACATGTCTGTTGTGACTGGAATGACCAGGTAAATCATGCTGCTGTACCTGTATTTTGAAAGTGAAACTCTGAATTTGCATCAAGCAAACTAGGCATTTTGCATTATATATTTGCATTAGACAAACTAACATCATGGACATTTTAATTTTTTATTTTTTCCATTACACTTTATTTTAACCAGGTAGGCTAGTTGAGTACAAGTTCTCATTTACAACTGCGACCTGGCCAAGATAAAGCAAAGCAGTTCGAAACAGACAACAACACAGAGTTCCACAAGGAATAAACAAACATACAGTGAATAATACAGTCGAAAAAAGTCTATATACAGTGTGTGCAAGTGGTAGGATAAGGGAGGTAAGGCAATGAATAGGCCATAGTGGCGAAGTAATTACAAAAAGCAATTTAACACTGGAATGGTAGATGAGCAGAAGATGAATGTTCAAGTAGAGATACTGGTGTGCAAAGGAGCAAGATAAATAAATAAACATAGTATGGGTTGAGGTAGTTGGATGGGCTATTTACAGATGGGCTATGTACAGGTGCAGTGATCTGTGAGCTGCTCTGACAGCTGGTGCTTATTAAAGCTAGTGAGGGATATATGAGTCTTCAGCTTCAGTGATTTTTGCTTTTCTTTCCAGTCATTGGCAGCAGAGAACTGGAAGGAAAGGTGGCCAGATGAGGAATTAGCTTTGGGGTGACCAGTGAGATATACCTGCTGGAGTGTGTGCTACGGGTGAGTGCTGCTATGGTGACCAGTAAGCTGAGATTAAGCGGGGCTTTACCTAGCAGAGACTTGTAGATAACATGGAGCCAGTGGTTTGGCGGAGAGTTTGAAGCGAGGGCCAGCCAACGAGAATGTACAGGTCGCAGTGGTGGGTACTATATGGGGCTTTGGTCACAAAACGGACGGCATTGTGATAGACTGCATCCAATTTGTTGAGTAGAGTGTTCGAGGCTATTTTGTAAATGATATCGCCAAAGTCAAGGATCGGTAGGATGGTCAGTTTTTCGAGGGTATGTTTGGCAGCATGAGTGAAAGATACTTTGTTGCGAAATAGGATGCCGATTCTAGATTTAATTTTGGATTGGAGATGCCTTATGTGAGTCTGTAAGGCGAGTTTACAGTCTAACCAGACACCCAGGTATTTGTAGTTGTCCACATATTCTAATGGGTCTAGCGTGCTAGGATCAAGATAGTGTGCCTTCTAGTCTTTCCTGACCTGCTCTTGGCTCACCTACAGCCCTCCTTTAAGGAAGGCTGTCCAGTGTGTTGCAGGTTAATACTATCTACTGTAGTTTAACTACAGTTTTTCTTAGGGGGGGGTCTCAAGGTCAACACATTCTGTTTACACAGTGTAACTACTATAGCCTGGTTAAACCGGGACTGAGCGCTACCTGGCCTCACCGTAAGCGCAGCGTTCAATCTGGTTCAACCAGACCAGGGTTACTATTGTCCCAAACAGGGAGGTTTAGATTTAGAACAGAATGAATGGCATTATATTGCTTCACTCCCGGCCCGTGTTGGCCTCCCCTCAGCAGCACCAATTAACATGGAGCCAGGTTTAAAAAGGCCACTGCTGCTGCATGCTTCAGCCTCCCGTCCTGACATCCTCCCGACATGACCTCACTCTCTATAAAGATGAACCATGAAATACATGAAAAGGATTCAGCCAATCAGCCCCCTATGAAATACCTCCCGAGGATAGAGTTCTGTTCTGAACGTCCTCTGGAAAAGCACTGCCTCACCGCCGTTCTGAGCACTCCCGAATAGACCTCAACCTAGAACGTGAGTGGAACGTTATAGGGGCCTATATATATATATATATATACACTGCTCAAAAAAATAAAGGGAACACTTAAACAGCACAATGTAACTCCAAGTCAATCACACTTCTGTGAAATCAAACTGTCCACTTAGGAAGCAACACTGATTGACAATAAATTTCACATGCTGTTGTGCAAATGGAATGCAAATGGACTAGACAGGTGGAAATTATAGGCAATTAGCAAGACACCCCCAATAAAGGAGTGGTTCTGCAGGTGGTGACCACAGACCACTCCTCAGATCCTATGCTTCCTGGCTGATGTTTTGGTCACTTTTGAATGCTGGCGGTGCTTTCACTCTAGTGGTACCATGAGACGGAGTCTACAACCCACACAAGTAGCTCAGGTAGTGCAGCTCATCCAGGATGGAACATCAATGCGAGCTGTGGCAAGAAGGTTTGCTGTGTCTGTCAACGTAGTGTCCAGAGCATGGAGGCGCTACCAGAAGACAGGCCAGTACATCAGGAGACGTGGAGGAGGCCGAAGGAGGGCAGCAACCCAGCAGCAGGACAACTACCTCCGCCTTTGTGCAAGGAGGAGCAGGAGGAGCACTGCCAGAGCCCTGCAAAATGACCTCAAGCAGGCCACAAATGTGCATGTGTCTGCTCAAACAGGAACAGACTCCATGAGGGTGGTAGCCTGACTGCCATTAGGTACCGAGATGAGATCCTCAGACCCCTTGTGAGACCATATGCTGGTGCGGTTGGCCCTGGGTTCCTCCTAATGCAAGACAATACTATACCTCATGTGGCTGGAGTGTGTCAGCAGTTCCTGCAAGAGTAAGGCATTGATGCTATAGACTGGACCGCCCGTTCCCCAGACCTGAATCCAATTGAGCACATCTGGGACATCATGTCTCGCTCCAACCACCACATTGCACCACAGACTGTCCAGGAGTTGGCGAATGCTTTAGTCCAGGTCTGGGAGGAGATCCCTCAGGAGACCATCCGCCACCTCATCAGGAACATGCCCAGGCATTGTAGGGAGGTCATACAGGCACGTGGAGGCCACACACACTACTGAGCCTAATTTTGACTTGTTTTAAGGACATTACAACCAAGTTGGATCAGCCTGTAGTGTGGTTTTCCACTTTAATTTTGAGTGTGACTCCAAATCTAGACCTCCATGGGTTGATAAATTTGATTTCCATTGATCATTTTTGTGTGATTTTGTTGTCAGCACATTCAACTATGTAAAGAAAAAAGTATTTAATAAGAATATTTCATTCATTCAGATCTAGGATGTGTTATTTTAGTGTTCCCTTTATTTTTTTGAGCAGTGTGTAAATATATATATCTATATATACTCCAGCCCTGTGCACCACACCACGAGGGTCTGTTGTGAACTACTACAAACTAGGAATGTCTGAGGTGTGCAAACAGACTCCCAATCACTTAGAGCAGGGTTGCTAAACTCATTCCACAGAGGGCTGAGCGTCTGCGGTTTTGTTTTTTTCCCTTTTAATTAAGACCCAGACAACCACCTGAGGGAAGTTACTTATTAATTAGTGACCTTAATTCATCAATCAAGTACAAGGGTGGAGCAAAAACCCACAGACACTCGGCTCTCCTTGAATTGAGTTCATTTTAAAGGGGTTTAACTTGTTTTAGAGTGGGAACATATGAGGTCATACAGAACAGAAGAGGTCATGTTGAACAGATATAGAACAGATTAGGTCATATATAACATATGATGTCATATAGAATAGATATAGAACAGATGAGGTCATATAGAAGAGATGTAGAACAGATCAGGTTATATAGAACAGATGAGGTCATATAGAACAGAAAATTATTTTATTTTATTTATTTATTTCACCTTTATTTAACCAGGTAGGCTAGTTGAGAACAAGTTCTCATTTGCAACTGCGACCTGGCCAAGATAAAGCATAGCAGTGTGAACAGACAACACAGAGTTACACATTGAGTAAACAATTAACAAGTCAATAACACAGTAGAAAAAAAAGAGTCTAGATGGGGTCATATACAACAGATATAGAACAGATGAGGTCATATAGAACAGATAAGGAACAGATGAGGTCATGTAGAACAGATGAGGTCATATAGGACAAGTCCATAAGTCCAACTTAAAAATTAAGCCACATTATTGGGATCAACATCAACAATCACAACACTGTCTGTATCCCCATGGGGACCATCTCAGTAATATTCGAACTCTGTCTCTGTCTTCAGTACCAGTTCTTGCAGTACTGGGACTATGAGAATGAAATTAGACACGTAAACCGATTTGGTATCCAGATAAATCCTGAAATAGAATCATAACACAACGTTGCTGGAGGGAGCCAGGGAGGCCTGAGCAGGGTGTGCTGGAGAGAGCCAGGGAGGCCTGAGCAGGGTGTGCTGGAGGGAGCCAGGGAGGCCTGAGCGGGGCTTGGTGGAGGGAGCCAAGGAGGCCTGAGCGGGGCTTGGTTGAGGGAGCCAAGGAGGCCTCAGCAGGGCGTGGTGGAGGGAGCCAGGGAGGCCTGAGCGGGGCATGGTGGAGGGGGCCAGGGAGGCCTGAGCGGGGCGTGGTGGAGGGAGCCAGGGAGGCCTGAGCGGGCGTGGTGGAGGGAGCCAGAGAGGCCTGAGCGGGGCGTGGTGGAGGGAGCCAGGGAGGGCTGAGCGGGGCGTGGTGGAGGGAGCCAGGGAGGCCTTACTGGATTTGTTTCACTGGGCCCTGCCAGTACCTGATGAGTCTGAGACCTGATACTTGACATTGTGTGGCATTTGGAGAGAGAGGAGAGATGGGCGCCAGCACGGAACCTAAAACCAGCACTCTTGGGTGACTAGAGTCACGGCACGCAGGGGCTTGGATTTCAGAGTTCCGTCAGTCAGCCAGTGTGTGTGACAGTGTGAGAGTAACCTGGGGTGACTGGGACTACACAAACACATTGGGGAAAGGAGTTGGACAGTCTCACACACACACAAACACACAACAAACTGCCTCAGTTTAAGCCTTGCCAAACCCTTCACCACTCCATCCTACAGCCCAAAACATGTCACACGCTTATCAGGTAAGAATAGACCGGGGCAGAATCAGGATGTCTGATTCGTTCTCTAAACACTGTTGAGCTCCATTGAAAACACACTCAGGTCTGTTGTCTCTCTGACTGCTATGTTTTCACTCCTCTCTCCGTTTTGTAGCTTCAGACTGGTGTTTCCTGCTTGGCCACATGAGTGGCTGACTATCAGAGCTTCCTCAGACCAACACCTACATAT